>NW_027526361.1:13972191-14009366 GCF_048455015.1 Haemaphysalis longicornis | reverse complement strand
GATTTCAGCGCACGTTAAAGAACCCCAGGGGGTCAAAATTAATACGAAGCGCTCCACTACGGAGCGCCACATCGTCTGCGTTGCGTCGGCGCGTAAAACCCTACAATCAGAATCAGAACGATGATGTTAACAGCGAATCTACCTGGCGTTTCCTAATCGCAAGGCTAAGCTTCATAGAACTCCTCAACGCCAGCATATCGATTCCCGTTCGCGCCATTTCTTTCTTGCCGTGTTCCACTGCTCGAGCCGTCCTACTGGAACCTTTTGATACTTTTGAACTTGAAACACTTCCACGAGAAGGAATCGCGAGCGCTGTTTTTTTCACGGTGTTTTCATTTTATTTGCTGTCGCAAAAATCAAGCAGCCATGTATTTAAATGTTAATTAAAAAAACAATGCAAATATCACTTACGTGTTGATGTCTTCCCTCAAAGATGCTTAACGTTTTCATTTTGCTCAACATTATTGGCAAGTGTAAACATTGCCACCAGATATAGTAGTTTAGAATAACTTTGCCTATAAAAGCGTCTCCGTCAAGCATTCCTTTAACACTCTGCATGTGTGCGCTTGCTCTCCTCCTCGCTTGACTATGCCGTCTGCACATCGCTGCGACCGCGCTAGCACATTTCGTCCCATGAAAGCCTCGACCAGGAACAGATTCGCTGGTAATAAGAAATACAATGCACTAAAAGCCGAGGTTCATCATTGTATGCACGTTTACAAAGTCGTGGTGCCCCCCCCTCCCCCCCTCCTTGGTTGTAAAGTGATCGTTGGTGCGGGACAATGAGCCAGTCATAGGTTAGGCCTGTGCTTATAGATACCTAACGTAGCGTGCTTTTGAACTGAGGGATGTATTAGGTACTTGGAATTCTTCCAAACGTGCCGCTCGTGCAACGAAAGCCTCATTGGCGTACCTAAAAGAAACAAGCCTTGATCAGACGTTGTAATTAGTTAAAATCATATGTACTCCTCTTCATCATTATAATCATCATCGTCATCGCATTCATCTGGCATAGCAAGCCAGGCATCTTAGCTCGTCTTAAATCGCCAGTTTTCATTAAAGATCGTTCTCTCTCTCTCTCTCTCTCTCTCTCTCTCTCTCTCTCTCTCTCTCTCTCTCTCTCTCTCTCTCTCTCTCTCTCTCTCTCTCTCTCTCTCTCTCTCTCTCTCTCTCTCTTGAACCATCGGTTTAGCGGACGCAATAGTTTACGCAGCTGTTATGATTCTCCGTCATTCAGAATTTGCCAGCTCGGTAGATAAACTGTCCCTCGACGCAGTAAAAATAGGTTGGTGCTGGCATTTTGGTTCTCTGAATTAAAAGCAGTGCTTCCAGGTTTGCTTTGAAAAATTAACAATAAAACTGCCCTCAGTAATGGCATGTTTGTGATGAGTGATAAAACACCCACAACAGCCAGCTATATTTAAGGTAGAGCAATCACTCCCGGATTTTTTTGTAGTATATGACATAGTACTCACATATTTGATTTACATATATATGTCCACAGTAGTTGATAAGGAAAACGTGTACCAAATTTTATATGTGTTAGTCCTGTTGCGCAGTAGAAATTCGATCTTTTCTTTTGAAGTTTGAATACGATGCTTTGTAATTTTGATAGAGCTGCAATGGGGTAGCACATTGTGCGAGTTGGAAGATGCTCACGATGGCCAGATCGAACGAAAGCACGGGACAAGATAAGAGGCGATGACCCGGGGATGACATCCAGTGCCCCGTTATTAAAAAAACACAAAATAGGATCCCAAATCAATCTGGCACGAACACCTATACACACGATTTGTCTACAATAGAGCTGTCCTGCTTAGCGTTTTCGTGTTGGGATATGCTCGATCCAGGTTAGCAAAATATATTTGGTTCATATGACCAATTCCTGAGTAACTAAACTACAAATGAATACTGCGCGCTTTAGAAGAGTTTCTTAAGGGCTCTAAAACGTTGTTATGTAACCCTTTTAATCGTTTTCGTTTTAGATCCAGGGTTCTTCTTTTATGATTGAGAAATGTTCTAATTGGAAAAAGAAGCCAGATGGCGTTGCACAAGCCGCTAGCATTTTTTGTAGCGAAACCTCTACGACGGCATGTCTCGCAAAAATTATTAATCGCATCACAATGACCTTGAGCCGCCCGAGCTCAAGTTTGGAAGGTGTGACGTCACGCCACGTGATCCGGTGCAGAGAGGCGTCGCAGCGGCGATCGCTCGCAGCCTCGCCCCTGCGGTACCACGTGACTAGGCGAGGGTTTAACTGCTGCTTCCCCGGCGCTTGGTCGCTCAGTCTCGCAAAGGTTGGCGCGCCGGCAGGGTCGCTGCGCGTGCGCTTCAACCCAAGCGACAGGCTGAATCCGATCATCCCGCAGATGTACAGCTAGATGACAGGCTGCGAAATCTCAGGAAAAGGCGAAGTTGGTTGCTGAAGCACTAGAGCAATGAGTTGCCTAACGTTCATGAAAAATGTTCGTAGTTTTGGCAATACCAAGCCACACAGACCTTTCGCTCATGTTTGATAGGTTTACAAGTGTTGAAAGTGACCCACTAATTATTTTTTCTTTACGACAGGGACGTGCGAGAGCTCAAAGTGAATTCTCTAGTGTGATTGAATACCCTTCATTTCGCTCCACGCGGGGGATCTTTTTTTTTTTTTTACTCTCCAAGTTTATCCGCCACAGTTGTTTACCGCATCATTTTTATTTGTTCCAGTTGGTTCTGCATTAGTATGTGCATCAAAGCCTGTGTTGCTGGACTCTGACGTTAGCACAGTGGAGTTCAGACTCAGCTCCGAACGGCATCTATATAGTGCTGCAGACGCAAGCGCCCCCAAATCATTTCGTTACGTTCCAATACGGTGCGCGTCAGTTACGCTCAGAGATGGTACACTGACGTAAGAAAGGTCTGGCGGCCTGTGTAACGCGAAGACAAAGAGGTCGACTGAAGGGTGGGCTACAAGAGAAATAATCGAAGAATGTGAAATTTAGGTAACGGGACTGTTATTTGAACTGATAGGCTGCAGGTTTGGGACTCCTTTTTTGCGCAAGGGAAGTACTGTATGTTATTTGGACTCATCGCGAACTCGTTAAAATAAAGGATAACAGCACATTTGGAGCAGAATAAGACTCTTCATAAGTTATCCAATGTCAGACGCGAGGCATGTTTCTTGTTTATTGATACTGCTTTGAACCTCGGTGCACCTGTATTATCATTTGGGAAAGCAACGAAGATTGACTATGCGCCAGAAGGTTTCTGCCGCCGGGGCATTTTTCGGGGCTCCCGGAATTCGGTTGGCACAGCCGAGGGGTGCACCTGCGTGAAATACCATCTTGAACTTCCTTGCCAGCAGCTTGAGAAGGTTCGGGAGCACCGACCTGGATGAAATATTTATTTTACGGGAATACGTATTGCCTGGCGCAATCGAGGCGTTTTCACTAAAGGCTTGCATTGTCTGAGTCGTTTCTTGCGTTCCTAAAAGGTATCGGGGAAGGAAGAAGTCAGCTAGCGGCAATTTGTTTCCTTCAGAGAGAGAACGACATACCGCTCATTGAATCGAAAAGAGCTGGTGCATCGTAAATCTTAATTTTGCCTGCTGGCAAACCAAAGTAAATATGTAGCAGAGAACCACGCGAAGACTAGAAACATTGAGTTTTGTGCTATTGCGCAAGCAACTCGTTCGCTGTCGCAGTCGAAAGTTACAAATATATGATGATGCAAAAAATTAAGCTGAAGTTTCGCAAGACATGTTGTATTTCATCTTGAAAAAAACACACACAGCGCGCAAAACAACAGGACGAAAGTAGAAGGGATGTACAACACAAGCGCTGACTCTCAACAAGTTTTTATTAGAAACCCAAAGAATATATACACGCAAGTGTGCACATGTGCATTTCCTTTTCATTTCATTTTTCCTACTTTTTTGTTGCTTTGCTGCCTGCAACTACTCACGACCTTTTTTCATTCGCGTTTTTCTCAGTTTTTGGTTGATTGTGGGGTTTAACGCGCCGATGCATCATATGCGTTGAGGACTCCCGTAGCGGAGGGGTCTGGGTTAATTTTGACCACCTGGGGATGTTTAACGTGCTTTGAAATCTTGAACAGCTTTATCAGTTTCATTTCTTCTGTTTATTCCCTTCGTCTTTATCTAAATGTGTGTCCCTCTCTTGATTCTCACAGCGTAGTCGCCAAGAAATTGCAAAAGGTAAGCTCTCGTGTCAATTTCCGACTCGGGTCAGGTTTCAACTTTAGGGCTGTAAAAGAGGTCTCAATGCAAGTATAAGGAGTTTGTGAGGTATTATAGAACTTGCTTTGAAGAAGGCAAAATCGATTAACTTGAATATTTGTCAGCCTCAATTCCCACCACCTCATCCTCGGTTAACCAGAGAAGAAGTCAAAACTTTTCGGCTATTGCAGACAAATTCTTATCCCCACAGCACCCTCCTCCATTCCATCTACCCAACTCAGTATCCATCCCTTTGCAATTTTTGTCCAACGCCCGGCACCCTGTACCACCAGGTGTAGGAGCACCAACAAACTCCAAACCTACCCCCTATTCCCTTCCCATCTTTTGAGCAGTGGATGGCTCGTCTGGTTGATACGGACCTTGGACACCAGCAAGAACTCGTAAAGGGGACATGGACGGCAAGTGGCAAGTGGCAGCCTGGATATCCCTAGAGCCACTAGATCAGGTTAGCTTATTTAGTGGTGCTAGGTATCCCGGAATAGGCATGCCCTCCACCGGGCGAGTTCCCTGCCATCAACACTTACGCTCAAAAAATGTTTGTTCCAACACCTACCCGCACGGCACCCTCCTCCACGCCATTCATCCCACCTCCTACTCCGCCACCTGCAAGTACTATCCCCAACCCTGCACACTGTATCATATGATTTGGGCGTGCTCCCACACACCATCCCTCCCCCCTACTCCCTCCCCCAACCATGAGCAATGGGAAGGCATGCTAGCCAGCCCGGACCCCGGCGATCAGCTTCGGCTGGTTGAAAGGGCCCGCCTGGCAGCGACCGCCCAGGGACTTCTGGACTGAGAAGACCCCCCATTGCCACTACTACAAAAACTAATATTGAAATAAAGTTTATTCCTCCTCCTCCTCCTCCTCCTCCTCCTCCTCCTCCTCCTCCACAACCTAAAATTTCTGTTATTACCTCCAGTTGTGGCGGTGCAAAGGAAAGGACAGTTGCAAGTTGGGCCAGTTGATAGGTGTTCATAACTAATCACAACGCGAAAGACAGGACAGACAGAAGAATAATTATGAACACCTACCAACTCGGCGAACTTGCAGCGCCTGTCCTGTGGTTATTCTTCTGTCTGTCCCGTCGTTCGGCCCGTGATTAGTTACAAAGGAAAGGATTCTGTAGTACATTAATACCCCTGTATTAGCTCCATAGTTGATGCACGAAGAAAACGTCGTGCTAGCCTACCCGCCTTTTGTTAACGGCAAGGTAAAGCCAAACCAATTCGACAGCACATACCAGAACAGGTATGTTGGGCAAAGAATAACATTGGGATTTTCTGCTTCGTGCGAGTAGCAATGCTTCAATTATGTTGCGCACCTACAGCGCAAAACGTTCCCACCTCACACAGAGGCACAGCAGTCACCAGCGCCCAGGCAGCTCTGGTGCTACCGAAATTCAATGGAGACTGAAGCATCTACATCATCGGTGGCCACGACCTGGGCAGTAGGGGAAAATAGCCGTGCACGTCCCAGCGGCAAAAGTCGAAAGCATCGAGCGTGAGACACATGCACGAAGGGAGCACGTGATTGGCGCGCGACTGATAGAGACGATGGTCGCACAGGCCCGATTTTGGCGTCGTACGCTCGTCGGAGGAGGCTCACGACGTGCGACTGTCAAGCCAGATGCAGTTGTGCCATCGTTGTGACCGCCGTGCGGCAGCAGCCAATGACAGCAAGAAGGTGTCATCATAATTCGACACTGTCAAAGCTTCTTTCAAAGCCCCGAGGTGGCGCTAGTGGCAGTTCCGAGTATTTTGAGGGGAGCACGCTCTCCGCAGATCCGCTTCTGCAGCAGAAGAAGGGGCTCCCGCCACAAGTTCCTACAGCACAATTTTTTTCTGATTTTTGTTTGTTTGTTTGTTTGTTTTTTGTCTGTCTGTCTGTCTGTCTGTCTGCTTGCTTGCTTGCTTGTTTGTTCGTTTGTTTGTTTGTTTGTTTGCTTGTTTGCTGGCTTGTTTGTTTGTTTGCTTGCTTGCTGGCTTGTTTGTTTGTTTGTTTGTTTGTTTGTTTGTTTGTTTGCTTGTTTGTTTGTTTGTTTGTTTGTTTGTTTGTTTGTTTGTTTGTTTGTTTGTTTGTTTGTTTGTTTGTTTGTTTGTTTGTTTGTTTGTTTGTTTGTTTGTTTGTTTGTTTGTTTCAAAAGTGCTTTGTCTTGGTGGATTAGATTGCTCATGGCTGCGCGGAATTGGCGGTGACTAAAAGCTCCAGTCAACGCCTCAGAGTAGCAGAGAGGATAGAGATAACGCGGTACGCGTCATGCATGAACAGCGACGACACAGACACCTGGTAGGCACATGTTGCCAGCGGTACCAGCTGCCTGGACGAGCAGAATCGTCGGTGTTAAACATCCCCACACGGCTTTACTGAAAATATAAAATGCAGTGTATAATGTGATAGCACGATTCATTTTTACTCCAAGTTGATGAGTGTTTTCTTTGCCTGCTCGGACTTCTCTTTCACTCATATAAATCGGCCGGAGTACGCTTAAACATGGAGGCAACCGTGGAGCGAGAACACTGGGGGAGCGACGCCGACGACGCATCGCAAGCACGCATCGGACCATGTGTCTCAAATTCACGCGTGCGGCTAGTCGGGGCAGCCATATTTCCGACCAGTCGTGTTTATGTATGTATGTATGTATGTATGTATGTATGTATGTATGTATGTATGTATGTATGTATGTATGTATGTATGTATGTATGTATGTATGTATGTATGTATGTATGTATGTATGCATGTATGCATGTATGTATGTATGTATGTATGTATGTATGTATGCATGTATGTATGTATGTATGTATGTATGCATGTATGCATGTATGTATGTATGTATGTATGTATGTATGCATGTATGTATGTATGTATGCATGCATGTATGCATGCATGCATGCATGCATGTATGCATGTATGTATGTATGTATGTATGTATGTATGTATGTATGTATGTATGTATGCATGTATGTATGTATGTATGTATGTATGTATGCACGTATGAATGAATGTTTGTATGCATGTGTGTACGTATGTATGTGTGTATGTATATATGCACGTATGAATGAATGTTTGTATGCATGTGTGTACTATGTATGTGTGTATGTATATATGCACGTATGTATGTATGTATGTATGCACGTATGTATGTTTGTATGTATGTATGTATGTATGTATGTATGTATGTATGTATGTATGTATGTATGTATGCACGTATGTATGTATGTATATTAATGTATTTAAATTTATGTATTTGTTTAGATAAAATATAACCAGCGTCCATTTTTATTTTGCTGTCGTATAAGTGTCGCCACAAATATGCCCAAGGTTTCTTTTGCTTTACAACGAATGCCGACATGCATAAACCGTGACACAAGTGCGACTAGTTAAGGAAAGTTCTCTGCCTATATATGCATCGTGTTCATACTCTCCGGCATGGGAGGCATTATTTTTACAGCGATCAGAAATCGGCTTCGGAAAAGCAGTACGAGAAAATCTGCCCGACTTCGCCGAGATGCGCTTGGCATATAAAAAGATATCCCGCGCTCAATACGTTAGCAAGCAAGCGCTTTGGCGAATATTGACCGTCAGTCGCAGCTGCGAACTATTTTCCCGCACCGCGCCGCGCCTGCTTGACGCCGCTTCGCAGGGGACACCCAATGCGGCCCGCCAAAAGTTGCCTTGCTGGTAGATCAAAAGAGACATCGATGGCTGAGTGCAATACGATTTATATTCAAGAACGAACGAGTGAGCAAGTGTTGCTCACATCAGACACGGCCAGCCTACTGTCCGCGCTTGGCGGAAGCGCTGTTTGTCCACCCGCTTAGGTTTGTCCGCCCGCACAGGGTTGTTTCCACCCGCCGCAAGCATGCGTCTCAAGCTTTGTCTCGCGCCTCTTGCCATTATGCATTGACGCTAAATATCGCTATTGATTAAGTGACTTTTTTGTAGAACCCCTTGCGTCGTCGGAACGTTTTGCTATATATAACGTTTAAATGCTTTCTCGAAATTTCCTTCTATTGGTCGTATTTATTCTTTTTCGTTTCAACCTATGGCACGCCGGTGACATCCCATGCAATTTGGTAAAAATTACATTGCCCGCAAAATGATAGTTAGAATATAGTTACTGATAAAACCATTTACAAGACCACGCACCTGCTAAGCCACTGTCGCCATACATAAGCAATATTCGAAATATTTAGACACCACAATAACCAATCGATGCGTCGATCGGGTTGCTGTCGGCTAATTTCAAGGCCCAAAATTCGATTCCGCTTAATCCCGACAGTGACATTGAGCAATGCAAACTTCAGACTTGCATTTCGTAATTTCGTAGGCCAGGGCACGTTTCCCCAGTCCACTTGTCATTAGCTTTAGTTTCATTCCTCGCAATGATTAGCCAGCTTGGGGCATTATGTAGAGGTATTGGAGTTCTTAACCGTAAATTTGGCAATAACAAGGTTCATTACCGCAATTTTTTTTTCATTTTATTTCATGTGTGTAGTAATAGTTATGCACGTACGGCTTGTTCTCCGCATGACAGCGATTGCGCGAGTGTCCGAAGACACGGAAAAAACAATGACATGTCTGTGGATGGCAGGGCTGAAACAGTCTTGCAAATGTGCATTAGGGTTTTTTATCGAAATAAATCTCAATCGGATAAAACCAAACATAAAACTTCGTTGGCCTTTTTCTTCGGTTGTAAAATGTAATTCGGCTATTTGTTTGACCCGAATGGGTGGTTCAGGGAAGCTGAAAGATGAGATACGAGGCGAGGAGAACAGTAAAAGAGATCCCTGTAGCCACCGGGCGTAAACTGCGCCAAATTCTGCCGTTCTGCTCTGCACTAACAGAGCAGAACAGATGTCAAAAAAGGTCGGGAGATGTTGTTTTTATGTTGTTTAAGAAGTGAATTTGAAGGACACACGAATAAAACAAAGAGGGATCACTCCTAACGGTCGCTGTACTCGAAAAAAAGACTAAACAGAAAATTCCCGGCCGCTCCCCAAGTTCTGTAGCCTCGAAGCTTTCAAACCGCTCAGTTCATGACCGCGCAGTTAAGTGGGATACAGTTTTGTTACTTTGTCGTTTATTCACTTATATTTTGTCATTCTGGGGAAGGACGATCTCGGCTAAGCAGAAAACGCGAAGAGTATCAAGCCAGCGGTTCGCTCGACGGGAGATTGTGATGGTAATATGCTTAGACATGCTGTCTCTACTGGAAGAAGAAAATGTGACGCAACAAAGGCGTTTAGCAGAAGAAACCTGAAGAACCCAGGCATACGCTCCATGGTGTATTGTGTTCCCGCCGTGAACTTGTTTTAAATCTTGCGCGGCGTCACAAGTGTGCGCACTCTCGAACTAAGCGGCTCGAAGAGGTGCAATGAGCAGGGTTGCCTTCGAGAGCACTGGGAAACTCGAAAGACGTACACTTTTTTTTATCATTATGAACGTTAATGGGTAAAAGTTTAATGAGCAGGCGTAAGTATGGCGGAAAAACTGCGTGATTCATTGCAAGCATGAAAACTACAACAGAACGCGCAATTCCACTTTCCGGAAAAACTCACATGACGCATCCACAATCTTCTGCTTGTCTTGTTAGACTCATATTTCTAAAAAATGAAATATTTGTGTCATGTATTTTTTTCTTTACTTCTCCTCCACGGCACGATGAACTAAACGATAAACGAAGTTTGAAATTTGGAACTTATTTTACACAGAACGTTAGAGTTGCCTTGCTGCAGCGAATCAGATGTTGAGAGTAGGCGACGCGTGTTTTTAACGTGTCGACCCCAAAAGATTGATTCTCTTTTGAAGGAATTTATATGGACGCAGGATGTAAATATCAGACCTTAGGTTATGCTCACCACAATGGCATAGTGGCCAACCAGTTGCGCTGCAAGGGAAAGGATGTCAAAACCTCAATTCACAGCAATGAATACTGGATATCCAGCGAAGAGTAAATACAAAAACGTCTGTCTGAAAAAGGCTGAGGCGCACGCTGAATAATCTTGGATCATCTGAATTTATCTACAGGCCTACACCAGGGCGTGCCTCGTAGTTTAGAGGCCAGCATTTTGCAAACAAAACCTCAGATGTGATCACGATATTAAGCTTTAAAAAAACTAAATTCTTGCCTGTATGCCCAGGCAACTACGTTTCAATATCAGTATTAAACGTTTTTTAGTGGTCGTCGTTCCTATTTTTCTTGATTTTTTTTTTCTGACATTTGCTTTCTTCGTACCCAGACTGAACCAAATGTCGTTATTCTTTATTCAACATTGTTTTACCAGGTTTTCTTTTACCTCAGAAAGTTTATTTCCCAAGGGTTTAGTCCTCGCGGAAACTTTCTCTCTAGTTCCAACGTCTCATGCTAAGGAGCACTGGGATGTGTTTTACTAAAGTTTTCTATTAAACAACAGCTGCGCAGCTTTACTTGTGCTGCATAATGTTACTATCATGGAATACGGGAGCAGCGACTGTCGGTAACGGCTTATTGATCTCCGGAGACTCGTCAGGCTTAGCGCCGAAAGTATTGTCAGGGTGGGGGGTAGGAAAAACAGAGGGTGAGGGGTCGAAAAAAAAGTAAGCGTGCCGGGAGGCAACATTTCCTTGAGTGCTGAAACCTCGCTTAGGGTAGCTGCGATAAATCAATCCTTAAACGGCGACTGGAGCTAGTTTCACGACAATGAAATATACGCCAGAAGTCGAGACAGGTCGCATGCATAATTCAGTGCTGCTTGGTGCTACGCTTCGGTCGACACAGCTCTTATAACGAAGGGACGCGAAAAAGTGAGGAAGACAGAAGGCGAACGAACCGCGTGTGCTATGAGCAAAGGAGGGGGGGATGAGGTTTTTTTTTTGAAGCCTCACGTTACCTTGCACTCTCCGACCTAGGCTACTTGAATGACACTAATTGCGTAGAGCATTTTCTTGCCGTTAAATACAGAATCTCGAATGCCACGAGAGTAGCGTGAGGAAAGATGGTTTACACAATGTTTGTTTTTCTGATGATGTTGTAGTTCTTACAGAACAAAAGATTTAGCGCAGCGAAAGACACGCACAGTGAACGGATGGGACGGGTGCTAGCGCCCGTTCGTTCACTGTTTCTGTCTTTCGCTGCGCTAAACCAACTAGCCCAACAACACTTCTTGGTGTTGTGGTTCTTTATTTTTTATTTTTTTGTTTTCATTCGCCCTGTAACATTTTTTTCTTTATTATAATACGCTGACTCTCGTTAAAGAACGCGAGTTTCGATATTAAGGGCGGTTCTTTTTAATTTGCAACTTTTTTATGCGTGAGCATTGTGAAGAGTAGCAAAATCGATGCCAAGATTCAATTGCAGATGCCAGCAACAAGTTTCTCAGACTGTGTAGTACACTCGTGAGCGTGCATGTGATTCAGTGAAATCAAAGAACAACGTCTGCTCCAATTTTCGATCGAATAGGCCGTTACACGCTGCGTCCCGAACGTGCGTGCTTGATTTCTTTTGTCTTTTTAACACTCATAGACGGCGAGGCTTAGTTGCTCAAGAACAATTTTTTCAAGCGACTAAGTGGGATAACAAAAACCGACAACGGCCAGCGTACGGCGGCTCTGTGCCGGCCAACTGAGGTAAGTTCTTTTTTTCTTTCATAATCGCACTTTGTCCCTTCACGAGCTGTCGAAGTGTTTCTTCTGTTCCGTGGCCTGGGTTTAAAATTAGCTGGCAAGAATAGAATGTGGTGAAGCAAGCGGAAACAACAGCGATCTTGCAACCAGTACTATGGTCTAGAATGCGTTTTCAGACAGTCAAACAGGGCTGGGTGTGCTACCGGCAAAACCAAAACCAAAAAAAAATGAGGTGAGTCGAAGCCACCGACCTGCAGAAGCAGTAACAATGGCACGAGAGACATTGCTTCCGCAACGCCAGTTCCACGCCTCACTGAGGCAATGGTTCCGCTCGGCTTTTGTGCCTCGTTGGTCCGTCCGCATATTTCCCAGTGTTCGTACATGGTCACAGAACATGCACCGTAAACAACAGCGTTGGAGGTGGGCCAGCTGCCCCCGTCTCTTGCGCATTCCGAGGTATCGAGTTGACCATCGGGGCATGCGCAGCCAGAGAAATACGTCGCGGCCTGTTCCTCATTGCAGTGCTGCCGCAGCGCCAAAGCACCGCCGAGCTGCGGAAGCTGTAACAATGGTGGGAGCGACATTGCTTCCGCGATTCCAGTTCCACGCCCACACGCCGGTTCCACGCCCTTGTCGTTTGCACGTTATATTGTGGCTTAGTGCATAGCACGAGCATGTTGTATACGTGTTACGGTAGGTTCGGTTAGGCGGAACAATTTCGTTCATCGTGCCAGGTATTTAATGGCATCAACTGTAATGCAACTGCCGAACATACATCTCCCCAGAACCAGAACCAGCTACAGAGACCTCAAAGGCCTAAACAAGAGAAACACGCCACGCCTTTGAAGCATAAATGAAAGACGATCACACGAAACTTTGCCAGGAAGAGCACTACAGGTGCGTAAAACTACTGCAAGAAAATAACGAAGTCTCACAAAGTATCAGAAAGTACAGGAACGCAAATAAATCACCAAGTATCACAAAGTATCACAAAGCAAATCACAAAGTATTAAAAAGTACAGGAAAGCAAATAAAACCCTACTTCTTTTTGCACTGGCCGTAACAGAATACCTGCTCCTGTGAAAATATTGTTGTTATTCAGGCAGGCGGCGCGAAGGGCCGTAAAAGCTTGTGGACGTAAATTAATTCGAGGCATTGCAATTTAAAGCCGCTTAGAGCAGGAATTTTCATAATGCCTCAAAGTGAATGCCCTGACCTGGAGCAATCAGAAGAAAATGAACCTTGCTACATAAAATGTGTTCGACGTTTTTTTGTCTCGCTAAAACATTTAGTTTCGTTTTCTTTTCACAGATTAGAGTAATGTTTATTGTAAAACGTTTTTCTAGCTGGGACATCGTTAAGCGCTTGATAGAGACACCATTTGCGAAGGGACCGTCCAACATGAGCTTATTAGGGAATAATAATGTTCTTCACGTGAAGATTAGTGGCCCTCCTGCTTTTTTTTTCTTCTTTTTTTCCTTGTTGCTTCTTAATGAAGAGCTTGCTGCTAGAAAAAAATCTGCTGTTTTCATTTGGGCTGCTAGAAGATATCATTTTTCCTTATTAGTTTATTTATTTCGATATTTGCTTCGACCGCTTGCACTCCGGTTGCTACTTGCCCTGGTCATATATTCTCCGCGTAAATCAGGTGGTATGGAAACAGTCTGCTTCAGTAATCAATCATTCTAGCTTGAATTCTATGAGAGGTAGTGCAATAATCAAAGCTTCTGGGTATGACCATGTAGTAGAGTTGCATCAACCGTTTTGCTAACACCAACGCCCCGAGGGATTATCACAGTAGAAGCGAGTGCCGCCGCGTAGCGCTCACTGATTCTCCAGTTAAAATATGGTTGATCGATGGATATAAAAAAAACTGTACTCAACGTAGAATGCTGTGAATACGTGAGCTGTTTCGCAGCCTGTTATGCTTTTAAGCTAGTGTGGACAGGGAACATGACCAGCACGCCGCCCTACTTGGTGAGATTGTCAGTGTTTGTATTTTCGCAGCATTTCAATAAGTTGAACGAAAGGCTTACTTATCGCTCCAAGCGTGAGGATGCAACTACTAATTTGCCTGATTTGATGTGCAGGTTTTCAGCTTATTCTCGTCTGTTTCTCTCTTCCACATATTAGCGCTGCAGCGGCATAAACCTGATCTTGTTCCAATGCTCACGCGATCATTCCCCTATTGTGTTCTTGCAGGCATCAGTGCCAATCACGGCTGCGAATGCCCCCCGATAGCGCGTTGCGTGCTTACAGAACGGCAGCCTCCAGGGGAAATGACGAATAAACCAGAAAAAAAAAAGGCTTCTAAATTTGCAGATGCAACAAACGAAGAAACCCATGTAAACAGGCAGTGTGTCGTTGCGTGCACGGGGCATCTCGCGTGTGCGTGTATGATTGTGTGCGACCTTGCGCAAATTGTCTGTCGTTTGCGCTCACTGTTCTGCGGCACTGTTTTATGATTCATGCAATGAAGGCGCTTACATACTTCAAACAACCACAGTGACTTCCGCTGAATAGGATGCAACTGTGGCGGATGTGCGATAGGAGCAAAAACTGTGGTACTTCTCCGAGCTCCATCGGTACTGCATGAGTGCTTACTTTCAATCCGCAGCAATAGTGCGCGAGTGGCTTTATAACAATTTGCGGACCCGATCTTCTTCCAAACGTAGTTGCATTTGTGCTTGCTTCTCACCCGCTTTTGTTATACTGAGGGGCTGAGTTTGTTTAGGGACGCCTCGTACGCGGTATGCACAGTTTTATTTAACTTTCTAATTTTTCATTTTTATGTGCATGCTCTTGCCAGCCACATAAAGAAATCAGTTACTTCGTCACTAATATATCTGCCCTTTTAAGCTGGCGTAACGTTATTGTTTTTTTTCTTATCAGCAGTCTCTGTCTTATCGCTGAGAAAAAATGTGACAAGGAAGGGAACTTGCATACAACCACTGCTGCTCATTTCGCTACCGAAAAAACGAAAGAACGCGGGATAGCGTCACTAAAGTTGAACACAGCCTCAATTTACGCTTTAAAACGAATATTTCTATGTCTCATTGATGGCGTATGTCGCGTCCAAAACGCACTGCAGGAAAGTCAGCTTTCTCTTGCAGTGGTGATGATCGTGGGTGAAATGAAACCGAACAACGCTTCAGTCGAAATCAAACCAGGTTCCCTCGCGTAATAAGGCCGACGTACGTCCGATTTCGCTATCTCGACCCCGTCGAATCAGGTTGTATTTGGGCAGGGGTGCATGGGCGAGCAAAAATAGACAAAATCTTGCACGCCTTCATCTAACGACTACGATAGTTGAACTCGAAGCTTTCTTCGTGCGAAATCCAATGGCTAAGGGTCAAGTCAAAGCGTCTGCGAGCAAAAGTCCAAACTGCGTTCGATGTCAAAGTCGAAGCTGAACGAGTCAAGGTTTAAGTCGTTTGTGAGTCAAAATTCCAAACTTGGACCACAACCAAGGAATCCCGCACGACAAAGCCTCGCATTCAGCCATCGTCGTCGTTAGACGGAGGGGAGAATGCTTTTTTTCTCCGCGCGCACAGTCATTCCTGTGTTGAAATGTATGGCGCTGCTTCATTAAGGAACGAAAACTGCCGAAGTTGTCGTTTCTCCGCTGCGCATGGGACACGTGACGGTCGCTGTTCGCGAAATGGTTCAACTTCAAGAAAAAATACGGCACTCGATATATGCTTCATAGCGTTCATGATGAGCCCTTGATCCTGCTGACGCCAATTTCCGAGGCCGTTTTCAACTCTGTGACAGAAGATCAAGGCAGCCCCCGTCTTTTTCCCCTAGAGTACTCGCAAGAACGTTCGTTGAACAGCCGTGCGCGCGCAGCGAATATCAGTTTGAGCTTTGCTGGCGCGTGAGAAACGACGGGAAGGAAGAAGCGGTGCGGAAGCGTCGGAAATTCCAAGCTGAGTTCTCGTCGCCGCGTGAGGCAGACGTGCGCGGATGTTCTCGGCTGTCTGCACCGTTTCCATTTGACGGCGGAGGAAATGTACTTATGAGCCCGCGTTTCTTTTTTAATATTTTCTGGTCCAGGTATGTTCAGCGGAGGTTCCACTGTTCACGAACGGTAAACTCGTTTGCCACATTTTGCATTTTTGCTTCGTCGGCCTTAGTCTCTTTCACTCCATGTGCGTGCCTGTGTAAGTGTGCGAGCGCGTGTGTGCGTGGTTTTTTTTAAGTTTGTGGTATATATATTCATACAATGTGTCCATCACTGCAGCAACCCATAGGTATAAGTTTTCATGAAACTTTGAGGGGCAGGAAAAGAAAACAGGTTTCTTTCATGTTTTGTTTTCCGAAAAATATAAAAAATTGAGAAAGGACGATTCCGCACAGGTCCATAAAAAATCGACACACTTCTTAAGGGGGAAGCGTTAGATGTCTCATCCAGCGCGAAAAGTGACCATACTTGCTGGCGACTACACGAAGGAATCCAATTTACGGCCACCGTAAAAAGAAATAAAGCAAATAAAATGTACAGAGAAATTTATTTCGGTTCGAATGGAATTTGAACCCGGGCCGCCAAGAGCCGCAGCTAAGTATGGCAACTACAGCCCTAACCCTGTAATGTGCCAGGATGGAACAAGAATTATCGGAATGCGTGTTGCATGACAGATGGACGTGACAGCACCAAAAGTATTCGATAATCGCTAGCTTTCGCCTTCAAATCAATTAAGAGACTTAAGAGCCCGATTAATTTTTCCGTTAACACTGGAAAAAATACAATTGTTTCATGCTGCATCACAAAAGTCCCAGCAGGGCTTCCGTTCTCAAAATCTGCACCCGATTTTACGTCAAAGCACTGATTTCGGAAAGCATTTACCTCACTGCAGATTGGTCGCCTCACAACACATTTCCCCTGAGAAGCTCTGTGTGTTTCTTTTTTTCGACGTTCGTGGCTGAAAAAAAAAAGAAACGGAAAATTACTGTTTTTCTTTTTCAAAGATTTTTTGTTTGTTTGTTTGTTTGTTTGTTTGTTTTCAAACGCTCATATCGCGACACCAGCCATCTATGCTCAGAGGTCGGCGAACTCACTCATGAGTCCACTCACTCAGACTCATTTGGACTCAAACTCACGCGTGAGTTTGAGTTTGAGTGAGCGCGAGGCTAGTGTGGCATGGTGAGTTTGAGCTTGAGTGAGTTTGAGCCGAGTGATCCCGACTGAGTTTGAGTCCGATTGAGTTTGAGTACGCCTGAGAGCTACTGAATTTTGAGTCCATTTTGAGTTCTGGGTACATTTTGAGTTTGAGTCCATTTTGAGTTCTGAGTACATTTTGAGTTGAGTACATTTTGAGTTTGAGTACACATTGAGTTTTGAGTACATTTTGAGTTCTGAGTACATATGAGTTTTGAGTCCATTTTGAGTTTGAGTACATATGAGTAGCCTAGCAGGCAGCTATGGTTGGCTGTTAAGTTTCATGCATCGCTGTGGGCTCGGAATTCAGGTTACCTGCGGGTACGGCACCATTCGCGATCCGCATGATCGGTTGGGAGGGAGGGGGTGTCTTATTTTTTATAGTTTCTTGTTGAATTTTCATGACCCTAAGCACTTGTTGTATATCAAGTTTTCGTGGCTGGGCGCATGAGTGATAATTGACTGGTGAGGTCATAAAAAGGGTTGTCTTAACTTTTACTCCTGATGGATCCACTAAGAGGATAGGAAAGGGTGGTGGGAAAGCACACGGCGGCGCTTGCTTGCTGGTTGTTCGCCTGCTACTGTTAACATCTTGATATCCAAGGGGATTCGCAAAGGAAGAGGTGAGAGGAGGGGGAAAAGGGGTTGGGGGCTGTCCCTTCTGCTGTTTCAAATGAATTAGCTGAATTGACTGGGCAACGCCCCTTTAGACAGAATAATGACCGCATTAGATTGTGTGAAACGTCAAGATGATGACGCGAAGGCGTGTAAGGTATCAAATGAAAGGTCCCGATTAACGGAATCACGCAGGGTAAATAAAAAAATGCTTCCTGATTGTAGTCATCAGGCAGTCATAATGAGTCATAGGTTGGGTTACAATACAAAATGACGCTGCGAGGGCATGTGGTGAATCAAATTCAAGGTCTCGATGAGGGGAATCATTCGGGACAAAAAATGCGTTGTGGTTATATCATGACGTAGTCGTGGTTAGTCACAGATTCGGTTAAAATTCAAGTTCATGAGGCTAGGGCGTGTGGCGTATCAAATTAAAGGTCTCGATGAGGGTAATCACGTGCTTCGTGATTATTATCATGACATAGTAAAGGTGGGTCATAAATTAGGTTAAAATTCACAATGACGCCACTGGGTGTGCGGGGCATCAAACTGAAGGTTCCGATGAGGGAAATCACGCGGGACAAAAGTGCGGTATGGCTATACCATGAGATAGTCATGGTTAGTCATTGATTGGTTTAACATTCAAATTGATTGCGCTAGGATGTGATGGGTATCAAATTAATGGTCTTGATTAGCGGAATCAGGTGGGAGAAATACAAAAATGCTTCCTGGTTATAAGCATGCGTTAGTCATGGCGAGTCTTATATTGGGTTAACATTCGAAGTGACCCCGCTAGGGCGTGTAGGGTATCAAATTTACGGTCTTGACGAGGGGAATCACTTGGTACATATAAAAAAAGGCTTCGTGGTTCTAATCAAGAGATAGTCATTATGAGTCATAGATTGGGTTAAATTCAAGGTGAGGCCGCTAAAGCATGTGGGGTGTCAAATTGAAGGTTTCAGTTAGGGGAATCACGTCGGACATTTAAATAATGCGTCCTGGTTACAGTCATGAGAGTCATGGGTAGTTTGACTGGTATGGATTCCATATGATCCTGCTAGGTGTGTGGAGTATCAAATTAAAGGTCTCGTCGAGGGGGATCACGTGGGACAAATATAAAAATGCTTTCTGGTTACAGTTATGAGGATATAGCAAAATGTATATTTCTTTATTTGCTGGGTCGGGTTTAACCAAAATTCCTTGCCAACCCGTAAGGCAGTTGTGCTATATACATGCGAAGGCTTGTCCTGAGGTATCCATCAATGCGGTATATAGTAATAAAAATATTGGCGTCTAATTGCTGAATTATCGAGGCAGGATGGCATGCGGTAAAAACAAAAGCCATGCCAAGCTCTCGAACTTAAATCACCAGACTCAAAAACTCTCTGCTAATAACTGCCATTCAAACGTTACTTCCTCCATTTCCCCGTGTCCCAACAAACAAGCAAATCCTTCGACATATATGGTGTCGTGGAAATTATGGACGACCATAGGTAACACGGGGCATCAGAGCTTATCAGAAAGGCGAATTTCACATTTGTTTATGAATAAGCCTTGCGGCCGCGTTTTGTCTCCGTAATTTCCTTCCCAGAGTGTACCAATGTACACTCGAATCTAGAATTGGCCAATTACATGTGAGACATTAACTCCTTGCTAGAGTGTAGGAGTGCTGAATGCTAATGAATGCTAATGAAACACTGAATGCTAATGAAATCAGAGTCCATCTGAGCCCGAGTAAATTCCTAGCACGAGAGAGTTGGGAGGCCATTTGAGTTCTGAATTCATTTTGAGTTCTCAGCCCATTTTGAATTGTGAGTTTATTTTGAGTTTTGAGTACATTTTGAGTTTTGAGTCCATTTTGAGTTTGAGTACATTTTGAGTTTGAGTACATTTTGGTTCTGAGTTCATTTTGAGTTATGAGTCCATTTTGAGTTGTGAGTACATTTTGAGTTTGAGTACATATTGAGTTTTGGGTACATTTTGAGTTCTGAGTACATGTGAGTTTTGAGTCCATTTTGAGTTTGAGTACATATGAGTAGCCTAGCAGGCAGCTATGGTTGGCTGTTAAGTTTATGCGTCGCTGTGGGCTCGGAATTCAGGTTGCCTGCGTGTACGGCACCATTCGCGATCCGCATGATCAGTTGGGAAGGAAAGGGTGTCTGTTTTTTTTTTTTTTTAGTTTCTTGTTGAATTTTCATGACCCTAAGCACTAACTGTATACCAAGTTTTCGCGGCTGGGCACGTGAGTGATAATTGACTGGTGAGGTCATAAAAAAGGGTTGTCTTAACTTTTCCTCCTGATGGATTCACTAAGAGGGTGGAAAAGGGTTGTGGGAAAGCACACGGCGGCGCTTGCTTGCTGGTTGTTCGCCTGCTACTGTTAACGGCTTGATATAACAGGGGTCACAAAGGAAGAGGTGAGAGCCGGGGGGAAGACGGGGCGGAGGCTGTCCCTTCTGCTGTTTCAAATGAATTAGCTGAATTTACTGGGCAACGCCCCTTTAGACAGAATGATGACCGCATTAGATTGGGTGAAAAGTCAAACTGATGACGCGAAGGCGTGTAAAATATCAAATGAAAGGTCCCGATTAACGGAATTACGCGGGGTAAATAAAAAAATGATTCCTGATTGTAGTCATCAGGCAGTCATAATAAGTCATAGATTGGGTTAAAATTCAAAATGACGCTACAAGGGCATGTGGGGAATCAAATTCAAGGTCTCGATGTGGGGAATCATTCGGAACAAAAATGCGTTATTGTTATATCATGACGTAGTCATGGCTAGTCATAGATTCAGTTAAAATTCAAGTTCATGACGCTAGCGCGTGTGACGTATCAAATTAAAGGTCTCGATGAGGATAAACACGTGCTTCCTGATTATTATCATGACATAGTCAAGGTGGGTCATAAATTTGGTTAAAGTTCACAATGACGCCACTGGGTGTGCGGGGCATCAAATTGAAGATTGCGATGAGGGAAATCACGTGGGACAAAATTGCGGTATGGCTATATCATGAGACAGTCATGGTTAGTCATTGATTGGTTTAACATTCAAATTGATTCCGCTAGGATGTGATGGGTATCAAATTAATGGTCTTGATGAGCGGAATCACGTATGAGAAATACAAAAATGCTTCCTGGTTATAACCATGAGATAGTCATGACGAGTCTTATATTGGGTTAAAATTCGAAGTGACCCCGCTAGGGCGTGTAGGGTATCAAATTTACGGTCTTGACGAGGGGAATCACGTGGTACAAATAATAAAAAGGCTTTGTGGTTCTAATCATGAGATAGTCATTATGAGTCATAGATTGGGTTAAATTCAAGGTGAGGCCGCTATAGCATGTGGGGTGTGAAATTGAAGGTTTCAGTTAGGGGAATCACGTCGGACATTCAAATAATGCGTCCTGGTTACAGTCATGAGAGTCATGGTTAGCTCGACTGGTATGAATTTCATATGATCCTGCTAGGGTGTGTGGGGTATCAAATTAAAGGTCTCGTCGAGGGGGGAGACGTGGGACAAATATAAAAATGCTTTCTGGTTACAGTTATGAGGATATAGCAAAATGTATATTTCTTTATTTGCTGGGTCGGGTTTAACCAAAATTCCTTGCCAACCCGTAAGGCAGTTGTGCTATATACATGCGAAGGCTTGTCCTGAGGTATCCATCAATGCGGTATATAGTAATAAAAATATTGGCGTCTAATTGCTGAATGATCGAGGCAGGATGGCATGCGGTAAAAACAAAAGCCATGCCAAGCTCTCGAACTTAAATCACCAGACTCAAAAACTCCCTGCTAATAACTGCCATTCAAACGTTACTTCCTCCATTTCCCCGTGTCCCAACAAACAAGCAAATCCTTCGACACATATGGTGTCGTGAAAATCGTGGACGACCATAGGTAACAGGGGGCATCAGAGCTTATCAGAAAGGCGAATTTCACATTTGTTTATGAATAAGCCTTGCGGCCGCGTTTCGTGTCCGTAATTTCCTTCCCACAGTGTACCGTCGTGCACTCGAATCCAAAATTGACCAATTACATGTGAGACATTAACTCCTTGCTAGAGTGTAGGAGATAGAGAAGGAACAGAGCCACCAAGACGTAAACAGACATTGCGACAGAAGGAAAACACTTCAGAAAAATAAGCAAGCGCAGTTTTTGTGTGCGCTCGAACTGATTTTTTTACAATAAGAAATCAGCGCAATATATAAAAACTAGCACGTGATAACCATGTAAAGGAAAAGAATTAACTCGGGCTCTGCAGTTCTCCAGCGACTACATGTGAAACACAATGAAAGAACAGATGACTGACGCAACACACACACACACACACACACACACACACACACACACACACACACACACACACACACACACACACACGCAAACGCA
The DNA here is from genome assembly GCF_048455015.1 of Haemaphysalis longicornis. Taxonomy (NCBI): domain Eukaryota; kingdom Metazoa; phylum Arthropoda; class Arachnida; order Ixodida; family Ixodidae; genus Haemaphysalis; species Haemaphysalis longicornis. The sequence continues at coordinate 13,987,351 of NW_027526361.1, read as the reverse complement.
CACTCGTGCATGCTGGAAGTTAACAGCTGGGTACGGTGGCGGTAATATCTTACAACAATAGCCTGGTGCTTTTCCGAGCTACGAGAGCTCATCCCACCTAGCAAATGCTAATAAAAACTAATACAAGTGCTTCAGCAAACAACGAGGCACTTTTTTGTTTGTCCCACGTGATTTCTCTCCTCGAGACCCTCAATTTGATACGCCACATTCTTTAGCGCCACATCTCTCTGAATTTTAACCCAATCTGAGACTATCCATGAGTCCCGTGTTACACGGTTCGCCATTTTCGATATTTTTTCTTCTTATTATTTTTTTTAGTTTTTTAACATTTAGTTTGATCAATTCTCTACATTTACCCTTTTATAATGATTACAGGTTGAACTTCCGTGATATCTGCATTTTTGTGTAAATGCAGGGCGTTACACGATCCTGCCGGGGGGAGACGGAGCGGGGTACTCGGCAAAGAATGCTACGCATTAAAAAAGCAAAGGCATATCCATGAACGCCTCGCGCTTCAGAGATTCGCGGGGACAGTTTGCTTTGACACAAGGCGTTTCTTCAGGATGCAGAGCAAGAATGCACGGAACCGTAACCCTAAACAGCTTCGACGTAAATGAACGGAGCAGTGAGCGCACGTCCCCTCGCCCAATATTGCTTCTTTCGACCCAGGGACCCAGCACACCATCAAGTCTGGACCGCCTCTGTCATGAACGCAAACACGGAGCCTACATCAAGAGTTTGGCATCCAATATATACGTACAATTGCTTGCAACCAGCGCTAGTCATCATGGGCAGCAAGTATAGCTGTATTAAATCTTCAATGAAAATTGTTTCCGACCTCACAGGAGCTACGGTGTCATGTCGTGCCGAATTCAAGAGTTTGAGCTCCCGAATTTGCACCCGCAATATTTTTACCACGCGTGAATTTGAAAACACTGAATGCTAATGAAATCAGAGTCCATCTAAGCCCGAGTAAATTCCTAGCACGAGAGAGTTGTGAGGCCATTTGAGTTCTGAATTTATTGTGAGTTCTCAGCCCATTTTGAGTTCTGAGTTTATTTTGAGTTTTGAGTGCATTTTGAGTTTTGAGTCCATTTTGAGTTTGAGTGCATTTTTAGATTGAGTACACTTCGAGTTTGAGTACATTTTGAGTTTTGAGTACATTTTGAGCTTTGAGTCCATTTTGAGTTTGAGTACATTATGAGTTTTGAGTACATTTTGAGTTTGAGTACCTTTTGAGTTCTGAGTACATTTTGAGTTCTGGGTACATTTTGAGTTTTGAGTACATTTTGAGTTTGAGTACATTTTGAGTTGTGAGTACATTTTCAGTTTTGAGTCCGAGTGAGTTTTGAGTTTTGCGCTCAATGTAAGTTTGAGTTTGAGTGAGCGCAGATGTGCTGCTCAGCATTGAGTCTGAGTTTGAGTGAGTGGTGATTCGAAAAAAAAATTGTGAGTGAGTTTGAGTGAGCCGCGCCAACTTTGCCGAGGTATGTCTATGCTCAGTTAAATGTTGCTATCGGTTCGTCTACAAGGGAGGCGCTATATAACCCCCAATTTCTTGCCATAAGCTGTATGTATGCGCGGATGGGAATCAAACCTGTGCGATACTAATTCATCGTCGTAATCTCCAAGAGGTGCTCCCCACTCCTGTAATGGAAGATTGATCGGCACCCCACTCATTTTTATAACAGCGCATTTGCATGCTCACGTATGTGACGAGCTCTACGAGTTGTGGGAACGCAATGCACAGGCAGTGGCGGGTGGGGCTAGTAGGGGGACAACAGCCATTGCGCTCAGCAAGGGCATGTTCGTGGGTCGCAGTGGTGAGTCAATGTTTAGAGGAACAGTTATCCTTTTTTTTCTCCAGAGTGAGTAATGGCTTCCCGGATAGAAGAGCAGTGTGGGTACGCTTGCCTGTGCTTGACAACGCCCATTACCTGCCACCAGACATGTTTTCGCCAGTTCCATTGATGCAGGAAATTACCCCGAATATTTACTTTCAGCAATTGCCATTAAACTGTCTCTCGTATTGATGCCACTAGAGCTGCTTACGATTGCTGCGTAGGTTCTGCTTATTGAAATCGTAAAACAATTTTTATGTCAGAAAAGGTGTGGTTGTGATTCCGCACCACTTCTCTTGTCGCAATGTAACCCGGGTTAACGAGAAGATGCACGGGAAGGGTACACGCGTACCTCCCTCCCTCTCCCTCCCTCCCTCCCTCCCTCCCTCTCTCTCTCTCTCTCTCTCTCTCTCTCTCTCTCTCTCTCTCTCTCTCTCTCTATCTATCTATCTATCTATCTATCTATCTATCTATCTATCTATCTATATGTCTATCTATCTATCTATTTCTCTATCTATCTATCTATCTATCTATCTATCTATCTATCTATCTATCTATCTATCTATCTCTCTCTCTCTCTCTCTCTCTCTCTCTCTCTCTCTCTCTCTCGATTGCGTAAGGGCTCAACGGATGGGCCTTCAGGGGTCTCGATGGGTGGCTTACTTTCTTTCAACGGACCTTTTCTTTTCCGCCCGTGTGGAGGCAATCGATCTCTGTCTGTCGGTTTCGTTTCCCGCAGAGCCCGAGTGGAAGTGCCTCTGATCAGGAAAAACGCATCTTGGATGCCGGCCGAAAGCAGCTCGAGAAAGATTGGCACGTGCTGCCTGCGAAGGAAGGGACGAGCCACGCAAGAGCAAAAAGAGAAAATGTCAGATCGGACCGGGTGGGCCGACATGGAAGAGGCTGACACACAAGCCATCCTTTCGAGCACCGGGAGTGGGAGCATGACGCCAGGCCCGATGGGGGACAAATGAGGTGATGCTTGTCTCCGCTAAGCTGAACGCATAACCTTGAGTGCGGTATACGTTATCAAAGCACCCGTGTGCCCTTTTCATGCTTGTTTTTATTCTTGGGTATTATATGATTCGCCTCTTTGTCCTGTCTGTTACCCTTGTGGAGAAGTGCCAGCAAAAGGTGATTTTTTTCGGTTTGCTCCGAACCATGCTCCGAACCAATAGCTCACCGCCGGCGTCTAGCCGCGCCGGGTTCTCTTACGCTGAAAGCGGAGTGTCCGTTTGTTCTTTTAGGCGTTCGTGTTTGATGGGAGAGATCAATCCGAAGAAAAATCGCAGGTGACGCGAGATGTGTGTAACGTGTTTGGCACTCCAGGACACTTTAGCATACTCCAAGATGTTCTAAGATGTTGACAATGTTCTCGATCAAACTGAATGTTCCTGGAAAGTAATGTGTTCTGACATAAATGCATGGGGACCAAACGGCACGGCGCTCAGTAGACGGCACAGGCAGTTCTGTTTGATTGCTTATTATGTTTATTGTCTCTTTTGAAGCAAAATTTCGCTCTAATGTACCTCATTCAAATCAAATCAAATCGTTTATTTTGCCAGCATTAAAATGGAACTGAAAGCGCACACAGACAAGCAGCGATGAAGACTTGACGAGTACTGTGGCCCTGTAACACGACATGCAGGCAATGCGTTCGAAAATACAGCAGCATGTTTAAAAAAGCATACTGTCAAAACCCTGCGCCACCTATGACTACAGTCATGGACAATTCAAATAAGAACCGCGGAGCGCACGGCCGAAGATACCAGTGCCGTCACCTGGCAGCGGCCGTTGAAAACACACGGGCATGCACAGTTGAGATATCGGGTGCGAGGGTGCGTGCCCAACTGCGATATGTCGCCCTCTGCTCGCTCGCATGCTTGCCTTGTTGCCATGCCGCAAGAGCGCTGCATGCACTGACAGTTCTATCGCCGCTGCAGCTGAAGGGGTTGGTCGCTTTAAGAGCAATGTGGTGCGTAATTGCTTGCATCTGCGGCTAGTGCTCGCGTGAGAAACGAGTGCACGCTCTCGTAAGGCATACTGTTGAACTCATCATGCTTTCTGGAAGAAAACCAGAGCACAGAAATGGAGCCAAAATAAATGCATGCCGCCTAACTTTTCATGGCGCTGCATTGTTTTGCGTTCGTGGTGCAGTGGCTCGGGAATTGAACTATGAGCTGGCCGCTAAGAATGCGTCTTTGTTTAACGGAGTCATGGCTGAGTCATTTCGCGGATTAGGTGCTAGCAGCAAACAATAGATATACCAACAGAATTCGTCTCCAATAATATACATTAACCGCTAGCATTGTGTGGGCTGGGAAAATTACTGGCAGAATTTTAATATTAACAAAAAATTAAGAAGATGCACAGGTCCAACCATTCTTTAGGCCAGTTGCCCATGCGCAACAATCTTGGCGGCCCGCTTTTTTCGTTGTTGTTTTTTTTGGCAGACACCTCAGTGATTGTAGAAATCTGCGGAGCCTGGTAGCACTGTAGAAATCTGGTAGCCTGGTAGCATGATCCAGGTGTCCACCGTTATTCGCTCAACTTACTGCACCCATCATGCAAATTTAAGCTAAGTCGGCAATGTAACGCCGGCACACAGTGAGCAGGGTGTGTGAGCGACAGTGAGCCGCGTACTCGTGTCAGCCGCCGGCACACAGTGGCCGCATCGCTGACTATTGTTTCCAGCGCTCTTGCGGCATGGCGACAAGGCAAGCATTCGAGCGATGAGAGGGCAACATATCGCAGTGGGACACGCAGCCTTGCTCCCGACATCTCAACTGCGCATGTCCGTGCGTTTTTCACGGACGCTGCTAGGTGACGGCACCGGTATCTTCGGTCGTGCGCTCGGCGGTTCGTATTTTAATTTGTCCATGACTGTACATGACAACGTATCGGTGTGGGGCTTATCAGCCGTCTCGAACAAAGTCGAATCTGCTACATGACTTTGTTTAATTTGGATATTTTTTGTGCCCGATTTGGGTTTTCGCCCCTTCGCTTTGATCTATGAACTGTATTTTGTTTTAATTACGACTATGTTAAAGACGTTACGAGTTCTTGAGGGGCGCGTCTTTAAGATTTCCGAATGTTTCTTCTGTGGGGTGTGCGTCTTAAGCTTTAAAGCTCACCACACACATCATTCTTGTACTGGGAACACTTAACACACGAGAGCACAGGTAGTAACATAAATGTAGCCTTCATACCGTTCAAATAATTCAACATTTTTTGACACAATATTTTGAACTCAGCGCATCTCCACGGGTTTTCTTAGACTATGTATTGTGCTTTCAAGCTGATATTTTTTTTTTTAATCCTAAGCCTAACAACGTAGCCAAAAAGCCAGTTCTGCTTTGCAAATAATGGATGTGATTTCTACTTCCGAAAAGAAGACTCAAGTAGGTGCCAGCCATACTACATGATGCAACACACGAAAAAAAGGGCATATTAAACTGTTTTTTTTTTTCCCTTTTTTTGGTGCAATCATGCGCGAAAAATTGATGCCTCTGTCTTTGCACTCATTCATCCGCGTTCTGTTGAAAGGAAGAAAGATATTACGCTCCCCTTGAACGCCCCGACGCAAACGTCGATGAAAAAGTATCTCATTTCTACGAGGCGGCTGTTGCGAAAATCTCACGTTGATCTCCGTGCGCATTCGATGGCAAAACCCCACACGGACCCAATATTTTCCAACTGGTTGCTCATGCGCCTTCTTCGATCATTTTTTTACGTTGCCCGGGTACGTCTGAACGTCTCCTACAAGTCCCCCGTCAAGACTGTGTGATTGCGCCAGCTTCAGAAGCATTGCCAAGGGCGCCTGAGGCCAGATCTTCTCATTTCTTCGGCCCCTTCTTCTCTCGCCTGGCTTCCCTCTGAGGCCTACTGCACGTAGCTGCGTGTGAATACAGTTAAGGTTCTGGTGAAGGACACTGCCTAAACAAAGGGCGCTTAAAGGCCTAAATGTTCAACCATGCTACCGCCTTAATAACGCCGCACCTCATGAATGGCTCGACAGCAACAAAAGAGAACTCTGAGGACGCCTAAGCGTTTCTTCTGATATGTATATCCGCAAGCCTTAATGTCCAGTTGATGGCCCAGAGCCGGTACTGAGCGCGGCGGTGCGCCGCACAGAGCCCCAAACTCCTGGTGCCTGCTGCGCCGGTGAGGCAGGAGCTGGGATGTGAATTGAGCTGGGCGCGGTGCGGGCTGAAATCACGTGTGCTCTCATCATCGTCAGCATCATTATCTTTCCTTTTCAGTCTTTTTTTTATTGATCTATTTACTGCGAGTGGTTATCACCCTTGTTAGACCTATGTTCCAGCTTAACGCTATGGCAATGGTAAGCCTAACGACGTGTCACGCAACGATAAACTCGTTCGCCAACGCTGCGGATACCGGCTGACAACGGTAGACTTTTAAGCCAAAGAATAGGCCTAACTGAAGCCAATGTGAAAGGTGGGCTAGTTTGTAAAGCATGCCTTACGAAAAAACAGCGTGCAAACGGACGGAACAGTGGTTGCGTTGTGCGCCTTTCTTTTTTTTCGTCCGTTCGCGCGGTGTTTTTTCGTGAGAAATGGGCCTAACGTTACACTGAATCATGCCCACGTCGCTCTGCCTTCCCGCGGCTCCTTAGCAACGGTTGCTAATGTTCACCGAACATCCGCGAAATCCAGGGAGATACAATAGAAGTGCTTTAGCACTAAAAACTTTATCATATACTTCAACCATTGCGAACTAGACAACCTGAGACGAGAAAAAAAAGTACGTTCAAGGTATACAGCAAGCCGCTGTGGTGACTGAGCACGGCGATAATTGCCGCGACGTAGTTGGCATTATGTTCGAGCCTCCCGGGTACGTTAGGGAGTTCACATCCAGGTTTTATGTTCGGGATCTACACCTGGGTGATGAAGTGCTCCAAAGGACTGCAGGTTTCAGCCACCTGGGGACCTCTAAGGTACGCCGAGCCTCGACGCGGTCGTTTTCACTTTTTCTCTCCTTTGAAAATCGGCCGACGCGTCCCGAATTGAAGCAGTAACCTTGTGTTCAGCAGCACAACGCCTTAGCTATGCAGAGACCGCGTCACGTACAACTTTGTGGAGACCCGTTGCGCTGTCCATTGCGCCAGCTTGTGCGTGTACGTCGCCCGTTACGTTGCGTTGACCTATTTGGGAAGCTTGTGCAGGCGGTAAGCTGGACCCACAGCGCTCCAGAACGGATTCTATTGAGCTTGTGTTCACTCTTGCGAATCCTAAAAAAACCATTACGACTCCCCCCACCTCCCCCTCTTCCCGTCCTCCGGCACCTTGGCACATCGCAAAGCCTAACGCAGACTAAGCCAGCAGGCATGCCGGCTATAGTGGGTCCGATTTTGTTAGCAGGCACAATGGCACGCTTGGGTGCCACGCTTACGCGTCATGCTCGTGTGGGCCCGCTCGCACAGACACGATCATAAATAATCTGCCATATATCTGCGGCTGTCTACGTAGACAATAACTAGGCTTCTCACACGATGATGGCGGTAGCCGATTCTGCTTCCCTTAAACTCCTCTTAAAAGGCCCTTTGCAAAATGGACAGAGCGCTAGCGGAGGATCACTAAGCCATTCTGGTAACATTGTCAGCACTGCCATCATGAAGGAAGCGAAGGAAACAGCAAACGCAGAGCAGCTATCGTCCGCCGAGGCGTAATAATGGCATGCGCTTCTCGTAACGCTGTTTTCCCATAACTGGGTGGGAAAATATCCTTGGTGCTCTTCATTTGTTTGAAAAACAGCATATTCTGGACTTTTATACGGCAAGACTGACAGACCCTACGAGATTGCCCCAGAGATTGCCAAATTAAAACGGGAGACGCTAAAGGTGCGCGTCGTATTTACCTTTCGCCCAGCGTCACTGCACGTACACGTACCGGTTGCAGAGAGGTACGCAGCATTTCGTGGGCATCATTCCTTATAATGCTACAAGACCACTAGCAGCGTATGCAAAACAACCAAAAATATCTCTTTATGAGGTTGCAGAATGGTGAAGTGACGGGCCAAAACGCGCAATCGCAACGGCGCTCCAGCGCGATTCTTCCTTTATCAAGGCGTCGTCGCGTTAACCAGTGTTGCCACCGCTGAATGTTCAGTGTGGCCCGCCTTTTTGCAAAGGGCCTATGGAGGGAATACCAACCCCGCGACACACCAACAAGCCAACCAAGCCGAAAGCTGAAGTAATTAGGCGCACACTGCACGCGTGGCGCCGCAAAGACGACTGTAGGGCCAACGCAGAATGCGCCGCACGCCGACAGCTGCACTCCGCCGGGCCGCCTTGTGCTTAACGAGTCTTTAATCAATATTTAGGCCAACGACGGTGCACTACTGCTGACACCCAGCAACCAGCGGCGTGTTTCGAGCTCGGCAAATCTTCCCCGTGGTCGCAGCCGCTGTATTCAAGCTGTGGGTAGCTGCGCTCGTTCCCTCTTACTGTTTATATATTGCAGCTCCAGAAGCCGAGGTTAGGGGTGGGGCTTCGTAATTAGTACCGCTCCTCTTGACTCAAATGCAAGCCAGATCCGTTCCCGCTTGTTGTCCCTGGAGAACACGTTTCTGCGGGGACTCTCGAAAAGAGCGTGGAAACAAACGGCTATTGGGCCCATGGAAACTCGGATTACTCTGCATTCGTTGCGACTTCTGCTCTTCTCGGTACGGCGGCTGAAGCCACCTGATTTTTTTTTTATTTTTGTCTAGAGAATCCTCCTTATGCGACCGTTGACGCTATGGTAGTTGTCAATTGGGAAGCTCACGATAGAGATTTCAGGCATGGCCAAGCATTCGACGTACCGGCGCTAGCCTTGATCGGTGATGACGCTTCTGTCGTTGCCACGTGACAAAAAACCCCAATGTGTGCCCAAGCTAAGTGCCCAAGGACATTTCGGGTGCCGAAGCAGCAAGAAAGAAAACAGTCGAAGTATGGTTTGACCACACGTTTGCTTATGTTGATGTTACGCTACATTTGGGACCATAAAGGCCCGAATGTCAAGAAAGAAAAAAAACTTCTTGCCCCAAATAAAAGTTCCCACCACAAAAATGATTTCCGATGATGTCTGAAATGGCAAGGCGAGTTCTGTGCTCGTGACCCTTCATGCTTACCTTATTTATTGCAACATTTACAGATAGGAATTCGTTCCTTTTATATCATTTAAATTACAAGGTAAAATTTACTTAAGAAAATACAACGTTAAAAATTTTGTTTCTCTCTGGTTCATATAATAAGGCAGGCAAAATGAGTGGGATACGAAAGAAATAAACGCTTATTATCTGTATTTTTCTATTTCATGGCTTTTTATGTTTTAAGGCACGACTTCATGTTGTCTAATTGAAGCAAGTTTTTCAGCGTTGTCATCTTTTTAAGAAATTGCGAAGCGCACGCTCTATATTTCCAGTTTAAATCCGCGCATCCTTCCTTCCTTCCTTCCTTCCTTCCTTCCTTCCTTCCTTCCTTCCTTCCTTCCTTCCTTCCTTCCTTCCTTCCTTATTCATATCCATAGTCATATCCATTCGCAAGCCCGTCTTAGCAACCACTTGTACGCTAACTTCCAGGCTTGCCTTGATACTCGGTGAATCGCTGTCGTGATCTCCAGGTCACCTGCTTGTTTCCTTGCTTGCTTGTTCGCTTGCTCGTCCACTTGGTTCCTTTCCTGTTTGCTGCCTCGGATACTCGTCGGAGAGAAGCGTGCTTGCCACCGCGCTCAGCCGATTGGACAATCGACCATTTACAGTAGAAACTATCCTAAGTCATCGGTCTTTACCATCGACCACGCAGAAGGCCACGAAAGCTCTTTTACGTTTCCTGAGCGAAACGAACTTGCATAAAAGACTATGGTGCCCGAAACAGGACTAGAGTGCGCGCCTTCCCACTCCTATCTCTTCCCCTTTTCCCGCCATCTCTTTTATCCCCTGAACCCCACTCCCCCAGTGCAGGGTAGCAAACTGGGCTCTACACCCGGTTAGCCTACCGGCCTTTCCGTCCCTTCTTCTTCCTTCCTTCCTGTTTGCTCGCTCACTTTCTTGTCCCCTGGGCGCCATGTTGAGTCAATTTCGATCGTCGTTCGCTCTCTATTCTTGATGATACAAGCACATCGCCGCCCGTCGCTCTTGCCCTATTCGGGTGTGCGCAGCGGCTGGACTTGCGTTAAATGTAACGCGTGGAAGACCCTGGCAAGGGTGAGCCAGACTATTTGCCCCTCACGCCAACCAATTGTCCTTTTTTTATTTCTGCAGTCCCGGCCACGCAGTTTAATTTCACTAGCCAGATCAATACATGCTCATTATGCAAGGATGAAACATATGAAGTGTCCTGCTCCTTCTATTTTCTCTCACCTTTTACCGGATTTTTCTTACTTGTTATCTCTTTTTGACGTTGTGTGCACTTTCGTGCTTTCTTTCTAACAAACATTTGTATTTGTCTTCCTCTATTCCTTTTCTTTCCTGGCTCTACTTTTTGTGTTTATTTTTGCGATTTCCTGACACTCAAAACACTCGTGTACAACTCTATTGCCGTATTTGTTTGATGATAGGCAGCATCCGATTCCAAGTTCCTCCCTCGCTTTAGCCAAGAGAAGACGTGAAATAAACTTAACATTTGAAAGTGACTATGTTTCAAATTCAATATATTTTCACGCTTTAAACATCATAACTCCGAAAAAAACGTAGCACTTAAAAATATAAGTTTCTTGTCACTGTTAGGTTTAAGACGAATTCTCCTGCCCTATTCACAGCCAAAACCGATTTTTGTAACATCAAAGCTGTTTAGCAAATCATAATTTTTTCCGTGTCAGCAGTTAAAAATGCCAAGAAATTGCCGCGCGCGCGCACGTGAGCTTGCGCCTTGCGGCGACCGCCCGGCAGTTAACAAAACCAAGAAAATGTCTAGCGCTCATGTGTGCGTGCCTCGCGACGACCGCCCAGCGTACGCTGCGCACGTATGTCAAGCCGAGTATACCCGCTTAGGGAGATTGGCCAAGATTGACAAAAAAAATCATCAGCATTCGCCGTAACCATGGCAACACTTGCTCGGAACGAGAAACACACATCATAGCGTACGCCCCTCCAAGGTGATGTCTAATCCATCTGAAAAAACAAACTGCGCGCAAATTAAAGGGGACAAGAACACATGAAGGAAGCACAAGTGCAGACTCGCAAATAGTTTATTATTGCACACATCAAAGCCTTAAATGCCCAAGCGCCCAATCGACACGCCCCACAAGCGTCACAGTCCTCGGCGCACTCAGGCGCACGTACAAAAAAAATATTTTGACATGCATCATTACCAACTCGCCCAACTTTGAACCCTTTTACAGATGTCTAACGATTATCGCATCCAAAAAAAAAAAATGAAGGAAGCTCACACTTATAGTAGCAATGATGGCGTAAAGGTCGTTGCGGCAGCGAAGAAGAAGCAAATCGGCTGCAATCGTGGACTTAAGCCTTCGTGATGGTCGTGAAGGTTGTGCACAGCTTCGCTACCATAAAGTCTTACGCGTCAGTGTGAGCTTCCTTCGTAATTAAACGTATGAGCTTGGTTACGTAACTTAACTTGCCGCACTACAGGACTGCTGCAACATTCCCGGTAGCAGTGTATCGAACCGGAAAAAATACCGGTTCGGTTACGGTTCGGGTTCGGGTAAATTCATTTCGTTCCGGTTCAGTTCCGGTTCGACTAAATCATGCGCCCAACCGGTTCACGAACCGGTTCGAAAGCTTGAACCGGTTCGCGAACCGGTTCACAACTGAATTATTAGCAAGATGCGAAAAATCAGTTTTGTATACTTTAAATTCATCATAAAACTGAAGTATTTTTTCTTCACACGAACTAGTGTATTTTTTAATGAGCTGCAATACTACTGTAAAATTTGAAGATCTAGGCCAGGTGTAGCAGAAAATATACCAGCCTCTTTTTCACCACCCCTACTGTCATCCTAGAAACTTCACAAAGCCACCGCCAAGAGACATGAGTGTGTTATTTATTGTTGCCCCTTACTTCGTTTTATTGTACTGCTTGGATGCTAATAATGACTTAAGACATTGCCCATTTTGCTTGAATTACTTCCTTGTTACGTCACTGCTGATGCTGGGTGGCAGAAAATTTGAAAGTTTTTTCTGTGTTTCTCACCACTTCTTATGAAAACAACGTCCTTAAAGGAGCCATGAAGAGAAAATACAACTTGGTTTAATTTGAAAGAACTAGGATTCAGTATCTCACTCAGCTCCATTACAGCCACAAAAGATGTTTTTGTAACGGAAAAAAAGCAAGAAGTATTTAAAAACTTTCAAATTTTGCGCCACAGTGACGTGTTATGAGCAAGAATGACGTCATACGGGCCAACAATAAAACATAATTTTCAGTGCGTTAACTGCACGTTAGCATTCAAGTGATGCGGTCAAATGGAACTAGAGGCCCCATTACAGACGTTCAGTCATGTGTCGTCGCGACAGGTCAGTTAGGCGGCCGCCAATCGCACAAACAAGGTTCCGTGACGTCATAGAAAAGTTGCGGGAAATTGGCTAGGGGGTCGCGACTGCTTCACACGTTTTCTTTAATATCTCCGTTATTTTTTAGAAGATTGCGATGATATTGGTATCATTGTTATCGGGACTAAGCAGTCTTTCTAATAAGCCCAACTTGTATTTTGTCTTCATGGCTCCTTTAACGAGTCACCAAAGACAGATCTTTCAAATAAGTCAAGGTTTCGTTTTCATGGTCCATTTAGGATCTTTGGCCAAGCATGTAAGAAGACGCGGCGGAAAAATATCGCCGACCACGGGCTGCGGCCCCTTCGTTATCGCGGGCTTACTGCGACAGTCAAGAGCGAATGCTGCCTGCGTCCCCATTGCAAAACAATCAACAAAGAAAACTTCCACGTAAAGCGCGCAAACACACGCTCGCGCACACAACATGGCGTATTATTCGCCTGTGAAGAGCAGCTTTACCTGTACAAGAGACTACCAATGACGCTAGGGGAAATCAGCCAAACCAAACGTACAGTGCCCAACGCTGGGCACACCTGTCAATACGAAAGAACACAATCTCTAGAATTTCGAATAGACACGTGTCTTCGCTAACCTCACCCGCCGCGGTGGCTCAGTGGCTAAGACGTCGGGCTGCTAAGCCCAAAAACGCGGTTTCGATCCCCGGCCGCGGCGGCCGCTTTTCTGATGGAGGCGAAACGTGAAAACCCCCGTATGTTCGAGATTTCGGAGCACCCTAAGATCCCTAGGTGGTCGAAATTCATCCAGGGCCCTCCACTGCGGCGCGCCTCATCATCTGTGTATAGCGTCGGCTCGTTAAACCTCATAATCAATCAATCTTCTCTTATCCTTGTGTAGTACGTTTAAGAATCTTATTTCTCCGGCCCCTTCGCCCTATTTTCCCCTCTTTCTTGTTTCGTGAGGTTCACCTCGCTTCTATAAAGCCGATGTCTCGAACCAATAACAATCATATGTGCGTCCCTTTCTTCCTCCGTCGTGTTTGTGGCGCTGTTTTAATTCTTGCGATTATGTATGTGCCTAAACGCCAAAATTTCAACACTTTTTAGCTGCTGCAAATAGACATAGGCAAATGTAGGGCTTGAACCTTGGCTGGTACACACTGCAACAATCTCGTGGACTGATTGCACTTGCACCGTCCCAATGAGAGAGAGAGAGAGAGAGAGAGAGAGAGAGAGAGAGAGAGAGAGAGAGAGAGAGAGAGAGAGAGAGACTTTTTATTGAGCCTTGAAAGGCCCCTTGTGGGGGCGTGGTGACAGGCGCACCGGCGACCGCGAGAAGGGCGAATTCGGTGCTGCAAACATCGTGCAGGCTGCCAAGAGTTTTACATTTCTTCTTCCCAGCCTTGCACCCAGCTTGCTAGACCATCAGCAACATACCATTGCAATTAGGGGTCTTAATTGCTATACAGGTGTGCAGTCGTTTCACCATGTTGCGGCTATGGCGTAGTGCTGCTGAGCCGAAGGACGCGGGTTCGATTTCCGGCCGCGGCGGCCGCTTTTCTTATGGAGGCGAAAAGCGAAAACTCCCGTGTGTTCGAGATTTCGGCGCACGCTAAAGATCCCCAGGAGGTCAAAATTAATCCTGAGCCCTCCACTGCGGTGCGCCTCGTCGCCTGCGTTGCGTCGGCGCATTAACAAACCTCCCAATCAATCAAATAATCAAATTGTCACCATGTTGTGACCATGATGAGCGCGTTCGGAGCGTTTTGATTGATTGAAAGGGGAAAAGTGAGCGAGAGATTGCGAAGTTGATGGCGCGTGAAAGAAAGAAGCCCCTAATGACACTTACCCACCGTTATCAATAACGGGATGGTCGAACCGTTTTGTCGAGACCGAAAACCGTTATTTCTTTTTTCGGTTCAGTTCCGGTTCGGGTTCAGTCGGCTCAAAAAATAATGGTTCGGGTTCAGTTCCGGCAAAAATACCGGTTCGGTTCCGGTTTTCGGTTCGGTTCGGTTCCAGTTCGACACCCTGCCCGGTAGTCATGCTAATGAGTTATCCCTCGCTGACTCACTGATCAATTCGCTACTGACAAACAAAAGACGCAATCCAGTGCATGAACAAAGCTCGTCCACTAGCGGCCGTCTCAAGCGAGAACATTGCACGCATCAACTGCGAACCACTGGCTGGCCCCCCTAGATAACACTCTCCATTTCAGCAGCCATCGCTCAGTCGCACTCGTATGCGTCGCATGCTCTTCCCGAACCACGGAAAGTGTACAACGCGGCGCAGCCGTCAAAGGCGCGCTTCTCCTGTCAGCGCCACACCTTTCGCCAGAGCCTAATGGGTTTCCCGTGTGAAGGAGTCCCGTCCCGGCTTCGAGCGAACGCCGCACGTCAAAGATTCGTGGCGCGAACGAACGCGGCAGAATCGCGTCATCGGCAGCCGCAGACAGGGAATACGCCTGCATGCTTGTCGTGCCGAGACACGCGTTTTTTTCCCGCGGCGGCCGTGAGATCGCGTGCGTGGGTAGAAGTACCACGCGTCCAGAGGGGACGGGGAATGCATGGCGTTTTCCCGGTTCCGCCTGCCTTGGAGCGGCTGCTGTCGCGATCCTTCTCAGCGCACAATCTTCCGGTAAATACGGTATGCACTAGGTGCGGTGCTGAGGCGAAGGAATGAAGCCCCTGCCATACCTACGCGATTTTGCGGAGGCGATGTGTGTGCGCTTTGAACTACATAGACGTGTATTTTCTCGCTTGCTCTTGACAAACCCATGTTCCATGCCACTTTTCACTCGCTCGCAAACTCGCTTATCCCCTCACTTTTTCCCTCACTCACTCACTGCAT
>NW_027526361.1:13952191-13967191 GCF_048455015.1 Haemaphysalis longicornis | reverse complement strand
CCACACAACGCGGCCGCAATTATATGTTCCGATCGATCTCGGGGACGAGAAGTTTCCTCGTGGCTAATGATGGCAAGTGTCTGGGATTGCTGAGATCGGCGTTTCAGTCAAACTCGCAAGCACACCAGCATATTCGCCTTTGCTCGTATTTTTCTGCAAGTTGGCTTCACGTTTATAATGTCCTTATGTGTTGAATTGTCTGGCAGTCAGATAGGACCATTTTCGTCGTTGACTCAGACAATAACAATATCATGTACGTGTGGAGCCCTGAGTTATATTTGGAGTAAGTAATGCCTGCATCGAATCTTAAAATATTGAAATATTGAAAATAATAAAGATGCGTCATCTTGCATGAAAAAAAAAGAAACAGTGTTTCATACCTTTGTGCCAGTGTTTCCGCCCCACTAAGAGACGTTTCAAGTTGGTAATTTGATAAGCATTTGCGTAACTCCAGCGAGCAAACACACCCACTCGTTGCCTTCATTTCTTTCGTTACGGAGACACCGCATCACGACGCGGAGCATCGCGTCCCTCCGTAACTGCCTCCCTCCGGCTGTTCTCGCGCGATGGTCCGCACGACACGCATCGGCTGGGAGCCTGGGCGCTACTGCGAGCGTTCCCCGTCGTCCGTATCGACCAACCCCGACGTCACAGGGGCGAGGGTCCCTCAGCAGCCGACGCCCCCCGTCCCCGGAGGAAAGAGCAGGCGAGAGACGAAAACAACGCCCCAGAAGCCGGCGACGGGGGAGGGGAAGTGGAGAAGGGGGGCGTGGCATAAATCGTGGCTCCTCTTCCCGTGTTTTCCGGCTGCGCCTCGGAGCCGAGTCCGAACCCGGCTCTCGCAGGCTGCAGTTCCTCGCTCTGCCTCCACCCGTGTGCGCGGTAACGAGCGGAGGCCAACGCACGCGTGGCGGCACCGGCAAGCAAGCGGCGGCGATGTCACCCTCGTGCTGCTTCGGCTTCGTGACGTCGAATCGGCTCGCCGTCGCAGGCGTACCACTCCGATGGGCCAGGTTTCTGTTGTACCTGGCTGCAGTGGCTGCTGTGGCCGAGTGCTTCACCGCTACACCTCCCACCGGTGAGTTGATGCGCCTCACCTAACCCTGTTGGCCTGGCGCGATTGTACGGCGTTCCGTGTGTTGGAGCGCCGATCGTGGGTTTAACGATCTCCGGACGCTCTCGATGACCGCTTCCTTCATTTCCCCACGCATCCACCATTGGTTGAGGCTTTCGTCCCACTTGTTTTCCACGTCCAGTCACCCCGGCGCATTTAGGCGAGAAAGCCTGTCTAGTCATTTACTTCGTGTGGTTACCCCCATGTTCTGTCACGGTCTTCAACGTCCTAATTGTCATGTGCACCCACAGTACAAGGAAATACGCAGCTTCTAGCAAAACTGGTTCCGTGGAACCTTTAAATGGTCCAGCGTATTCTTGTAAACAAATTTAAGCAAACTCAGAATCCACTCTTTGAGCTGGTTTTTGTTTTGGGAAAACAAATCCGTCCTGCCGTACGTCGCTTGAAGGATCTAAATCGTATTAGGGTTCAGTTAGTGCGCTACCAATCATTGTGTAGTACATATGTATGGGTGCACGAGCACCACTATGAACATTACCTACCCCCCGCATTCGCACCGTGTTGGAGGTTTAGATGCGGAATTGACGCAGCCAATCTTCACTCGGTTACCCCAGAATAAGGAACTGGCCGGGTACTCTAGTTGAAGCAACTAATTAGATTTATACCTCGCCGTCGTACATGCGTATTTAAAGGTAGATGCGTTGTCGTACAACAAACCCACTATAAACGAAGGTTTTGAGTCTTTTTCATGCATTAAATGTTTATATCGGTAAAATCCTAATTTCGATTCTATTTGCACTTTTTTTTATTATTAGGCGTTGCTTCGTGATATCTTGTTCGCAATGCGTTTCCAGGTTATCGAGCATTCCTTCCTTTTCGAATTGGTATTTTGTTTCCGAATAAGTATTTGTG
This sequence comes from Haemaphysalis longicornis, assembly GCF_048455015.1. Classification (NCBI taxonomy): domain Eukaryota; kingdom Metazoa; phylum Arthropoda; class Arachnida; order Ixodida; family Ixodidae; genus Haemaphysalis; species Haemaphysalis longicornis. The sequence continues at coordinate 13,965,204 of NW_027526361.1, read as the reverse complement.
CTCAGAAACCCCCACAATATATTCGCCACCCAAAAAAAAGTGGAAACCGATTTTTGTTGGTGCGCTGTATTCACGGGTGCAGTCAGTTCAATTGGTCGTTTTTCAAAAAAAAAATTAAGCTGCGAAATAACGCTTCACAATATCTTAAAGTGCCGTGATTTCCGTGGCCTAATATTGGGCGTCCGTTTAGCGGTGACTTTGATTTCTCAAAGCCCTGGTTCCCCGCCACCTTCTAGCTCGAAAGCGGACGGTGTTAGTACACAATATATAACCGTTAGTTTAAAACTATAAACAGAGTGGGTTGCAACGACTAACTTTAACCTTTGCATTCGCCCACGCGTTCACTTAGTAAAAGTAACAGCCGACTGTCGTCAAATAGTATATCAAGTGCTTGTAGGTGGACCAATGCTACAGATTGTAGTAGCTGGACGGTTTCTAATAACTGTCTCTTGGCCTTCCCGCGACTGTGCTATGCATCCATTTGTGGGCTGACTTCCTAGATCACCCGCGTGTCTGACTGTGTGGTGGCTCTATAATAGTGCTCGGTTAGTAACCGTGCCTTTCTCTAGCGCATCATCGGATATTTATATTGTCAGTCACTACTAATTGTCATAATGCCCAGGGCAGACGCACGGTATTGTTGGCGTAGTAGACGTTCCACTCGACGCGTTATGCATTGATGATGACATTGTTATATATCCTTTGCCCTGGCCCTTTCTGAAACAATTTTTAATCACAACTATTTCTTTCTGAAAAAACAATTCGAGCAACACTTCATCGGAACCAGTTTTGCTCGCTATCCGCTCCCTAGGGCCCCAGTTCAGCGATTCCCGTTGTCAGACATGATGTTCAAGCGCAGTATTAGGAACAGCTGGAGCTGATTCGTTTTAGGAACCGGTGCTCTACAGACGAGACAGTCGTTTTGTCGCCCTTTTTCTCGTTGTATTTCGCAGCTCCTCAAAACAATCAGAAATGGCAGCTGCATCTGGTAGCTTCGCCAGAGGCTGTTCAAGACTTTAACCGCAATCTTTCGAATAGAATACGCGTCTCGTTGACGCCTCTCTCAAACTCATTGCAATAAAATCAGTTGGGTCAACACAAAGCCAATTATGAAATTTGGGCGAGAATGATGAACAGCGTGAGAAGAAACACCTCTGTTAAATGATAGTAAACTTAACTTTCCCGGAATCCCTTAGCCGAAAAAGCCGGACGGGGGGAAAAACATTATGTGTGGCGTCGTGTTTTTAATGCGCGGCACTCGAGAACTATAGCGTGGAAGTGTTTTCACGCCAGGGCTGACTTTCTTCTTCAGCCGTCAGAAGTTTAAATGGGGCTGGCCTAACCCTCAAATGATATTTGGCTGACATTGTACGACAGAAATGCAAACACTGTTTCGGAACGCTTGTGTTCTCTTGATCAACGTTTTAACTGTGTAACGAACCACCACTAGGCCTCATGTTACGCGCGTCGATCCTCTAATTGGGGCCTCCGGCGAGGGCAAGCGCCTGTACGCCTTCGAACTGTCGCCGTCCCGAAACCCGAGCGGACAGGTTGCCTTGTCATCCAGTTTAACGGCTCCTTTCCCGCGTTTTGACGGTGGAAGGAGCGCGCCAAGCGCACTCTCTGCAAAGCGCCATCGACCGTTTTGAAGCCGGTACACAACCTGTCGCCCCCCTTCCACTCAAGAGGGCCCACTAGCGGCGCTTCTCTGTACCCTGCCTCCTGTCGAAGTTACTTCTCACTGTACGAATTTCGTTTGCTGTACCCTCCGTTACAGACTAACGTGTGCGAAGCACGAACAAGTTTCCACTTCTCTTGGGTTTTTCTCTTTGTTCTGCCCTCTTTCGTTCGTGTCGAAACGTGCCCTGACTCCGAGTGAGTTGGAGGTCGGCAGGTGTGAGGTGGCGGGCGCTTATTAAATTATACAGCGGAAACTCGGGCAAGCCGGAGCGCTGCAAGCCTGGTGTTGCGAAAATGTCCTTACACTGCGTGAGATGTGCAACCAAACGCGCGCCCTCTACTCTCAACGCTTCTGGAGCACTCTCGTTCTTAACAAACATCGCTCAATCACGGCTGAATTTCTTGTGCGCGATGCTTTTGTTCGTTTTTTGACTTGACGTAGTACCGCGGCACTTTTTCTGCGGTTGTTGCTGTTCACATTTTTTTTTTCGTCTAGACGTCTCATTAACAAGTTTCACTTTTGACTCAGTCAGTAAATAAGCAGACGATAAGTCGGGAGCCGATCATAATGTACCAAAACTGCCGTATATGGCATAGCACCTGGCCTTTAGGTATGCAAAAAAATTTTATTTGAAGTTCCGAACGCTGCCTTAGGCATTTCAGGCTGGGGTTTTTACGCGCGATAACCTGCTCTGCAGCAATACGGGCCTGAGAAATTGAGGCATTCGTAGAAAATCGTGTAAACCTACCTACCTTATTAGGCTACAGTATAAATTAACTTTTAGGGTGTAACTTATTCCGTGTCCTGAAATGCGATTTAGGCGTTTCTATCAGGAATCTCTAGACCCAACAAACTGATAGGTTTACGGTGCTAAGACATATTGAGCGATTTATGAGAAAAGGTTACAGCCAGCTCTTCGTCAAGGGATAAATTGTAAGGCTACTAGAATTTCGTTATACACGGGTATAAGATGTTTACACGTTGAAATCAGTTAGATAAATTTGCATGGCTAAGAGATATGAAGAAATATCCCAAAAAGGAACTGAAGAATACTGTTTTAAACGCGTGTTCTTTTTTTTTCTCACGTTTCCCAGCCAAATGTTACTCTGCTTTAAGCCTACACACAATCTCTAGTAACCATCTTCTAGTAACCATCCTTGCACCAAGAAGGGCAATCTAAAATTTACTCTTCCTCCCGATCACCTTTAAGCTCTCCTGAACTTACAATCACACCGGCTCATTTGAACGGCTAGAGAGCAAAGAACAGGCACCTTGTTTCGAGATGCTACGCCTTTCAAAATAGGCCTGAATCACGAGAAACCAGACAAGCGTATGGCATCGTCTGCAAGAATAAAGACCGCTACAGCGCGAAGGAGAACGAAAATGTGAATGGAGAGAACTCCCCCGGTCCAGCCGCTGACACCACGCTCTTTCCATCATCCTGGGCTCCTTTCAGCGACGTTCAGACGCGAGGCTTCCTCCAATTTTTTCGGGCGCGAATCCCACAGGAGCCGACACCTGATGGCTGTACGGTAGCTGCCCCGAACGTTTCCGCCGCATTCAGCGCCAGCCCCGAACGCAAGACGATCGCTTCCCGATCTCGCGAGCGCACGTGAATGCGCCCGGTTTTCTCGGGGCTGCTGCAATATGTGGGAGCGACGTGCACGCCGAGGCGGTGTCTTTTATGGCTTCGCGTTTCTTCGGGCCTGGTTTCCCATTTCGGGGCGACGTTTTCAGTGGCGGTCTCGACTGGGACACTTTCTCTTACATGTCTCGGTGCGGAAGTGGTAGAAAAATTGTGCACGCGTGCTCGGGAAGAAATTAGGGTTTTTTTCTCTTTTTAACTTTCTTTGCCTTTATACGTTTAGTGATACGCTCAGGAGCTGAACGCGCCGAAGGAAAGATTGCAGCCAGATAAAGTAAGCCACGTTATTACCCTGTAACTTTCTCGGCACTTGACGCGCGAAAAGGGAAGCACGGAGATTACTTAGGCAATCCGAGTGGTATGGTAGTACATGAGGCAATTTCGGATTCGAGTGCTCCATGCTCGAGAATCAAAAAGAAGGTCCATTCAATTTACGCACAGTCGTAAAAAGCATAGAGCCGAACGTCTGGCGCTTAGCTTTTCGGGCAGCTGATAATATCGAACTGGGACGCTTCGTATTGCTACGATCGGTAACAGGATTGTTTTCCTATTGGTTTATCTCCCCTCTTGTTTTCATGCATCAAACAGAAGAATGCCGCGTTTTCAGGCTAAGGGGTAATAAGGAGTTAATTCTCCAGGAATTACTGAAGTTAAGATGTGTTCTTACGTTGCACCTTGAGGCCTTGTAAGATCAGTTTCCTACAACAAACAAAATGAAAAAATCCTCAAAGTATTTTTAATATATTTTTCCTAGATGACGTAGGAGCCTTAACATTCGTTTCAGGTCCACGGTTATCGACTTGTCACAGGCGTCGTTGTCTGTCTGTCTGTCCGTCCGTCCTTCTGTCCGTCTATCCGTCAGTCTGCGTGTGTGCGCGTGGATGCGTGAGTGTGCCTGTGCGTACGTTAACGATGAAATAAAAATGAATAACACTAATGTGAACTTGAACACCAGATCTTGCTAGTAACTGAGTGCGCTGACAAATCGTTATGTTCGCAGGTCAGCATTTTAAACAAGGCGTGCTTAATCTGTTCTTCGTATAAACAGTACCGAAAAGCGTCACACTGGGTTTAATGGGATAGTCGGATCAATATGTTTATGCGGCTTAATTTTAGTAATTTATTTCTTTGCCGTTTATTTATTTATTTATTTATTTATTTATTTATTTATTTATTTATTTATTTATTTATTTATTTATTTATTATCAGCCATTCCCGGCCTCCCAAGTTTGCCCAACTGCACAATTTTAGAAAATATTTATAAAATGCAAAGCACGTTACCAAAAGTTTCATTCCTTCCAGCTAAAAAAGAACCTTAAAACAACCGCTGAATTAAGAAAGACCAAACTATATAAATTGTGTGCGCCCTGCCGTAAAGCTCCCCAAGTTGACTTCACACGCTGGCACACATATGTAGGGAAAAAAACACTTGCGACAGAATTTGACAAAAAAAAATGTGGAGGAAATGGGTGTGAAAACCCTTGCTCGTGCCTTCTTTTCCTCACAATGAACCGGGCTACCCGAATGCCCTCTTTCATTCCCCGCCCCTCCTTTTCTTTTTTTGTCTCGCGAAATGTTTTTCTTAACCAAGATACGCGCAAAATGTCCGATATATTAATTATCCCAACCTAGACCCCAGCGGGAATCCAGGATTAATGGATGCTGCACCCGATGGGGCGTCACGCTACAACCAACACACGCCCCATGTGAGCGACCGCTTTTTCAAGTTCGATATTTTGTCTTCTCCCTTTCTGTTTTTTTTTTTTTTTTCATATTCGCTGTCAAGATACACGGTTCCTACAACAATCGCCGGACACTCACCCCTGACCCAACCGCTAATATCTCTCGCAGCGGTAGTCCCGTTGTTCTTTTGTAGGAGCCCCCGCGGTCGGTCCTTTTGTTCGCTGGGCTCCCTTCCCTCACCCGCATCTGGCCGTCCTTGGTGGAACGAATTAGTTCTCCGCCATTCACGTATCGCGCGCACCCACGAGCGCCTTCGGGAGTCAGCCAAGTTGTATAAGGGCGAGGAGGTGCCCTCTCACTCCCCGACCATCATCTCTTGTTCCAAGGGACAACAGTGCTGAAAGGTTCGAGGCGGGTATAAAAAGAAAGGACGTTAGGGCATTAGGGCAAATATCCCGCTCTCCTTTGCACACCACCACATCTGTGGCTTTTGTGCTTGGAAAGCAAAATAGAAGCTGAAGGAGGAAAACATAAGCGGCTGGTGAATGTCTAACCACGACGCATTGCACAGCAGAGATATCATTATTCAAGTCATATTGTCTTGACAAACGTCCAGTGCACTTAATAAGAAACTGTGGTTTTCCGTAGTCGGCCATCAGCCATCTCATTTTTTATTTCGATCCTTCCGGGATGTTCCGGTTTTATTTCAAGGAGAAGGGAAAGGGGGGGGGGGGGTAGCAAGAGGAGAAAGAAAAGGGGAGGGAGGCGATCAGGAACAATCCTCAACTGCTTTCCAACACGTCTATATTCAAAATTCAAAAGTAATTTCCGTCTTCAATAAATTCAGCCAGAACACCAGATACGATTACTTCATAAAATACTCCTCCTAAAAGACGTGTATACTAACAGGAGAGTATTGGTTTGGGCGAGTTGGTACATCTGGCGTATTGAAGCGCAGCAAAGACGAGGACAGGAACACTGTGTGTCGTCGTCTGTGTTCCTGTCCTCGTCTTTGCTGCGCTTCAATACGCCAGGTATACTAACAGCCCAAGAAACATTCAGAAACTTAGGAAGCAGCGAAATACGCCAACAGTCTGCCCTGCTTTTAGAGACGACAGTCTTTTTTGGGCTACGTAGACGCGGGAGTGTCTGCGTGTCTGTCGGTCTGTCCGTACGAAAAAAGGAGAGGGGAAAAAAGAATAGAGAGAGAGGGTGGGGTTGGGGGAAAGTCGTAAGCCGGTGGAAGGTGTACGGGGTAGAGCGCGTGAACGGGGCAGGAGCGTTAGAAGCACTATCGTCATCGTCGCCATTTTGATCGAAGACAAAATCTTTTAAGAGGCTTTGAATTAGCCTGATTGATTGATTGATTGATTGATTGATTGATTGATTGATTGATTGATTGATTGACTGACTGACTGATTGATTGATTGATTGATTGATTGATTGATTGATTGATTGATTGATTGATTGATTGATTGATTGATTGATTGATTGATTGATTGATTGATTGATTGATTGATTGATTGTAGGGTTTAACGCGCCGACGCAACGCAGGCGATGAGGCGCGCCGTAGTGGAGGGCTCCGGATTAATTTTTCCCCCTGGGGATCTTTAACCTGCGCCGAAATCTCGTACACATAGGTGTTTTTGCTTTTCGCCTCCATCGTGTTTTCTATTTTGGGGGGAACATATAAATTAAAATACCCAGAGAAAAATCCCTGGAGAAAACCAAGTATTAGAGAAAAATGCTGCTACCTTCTTTGCCTTTCCTCCTTGTTCAGGGAGCCTTGCCTCACGAAGGGTAACGTATTATTAGAGAAGGGTATCGTCTTATTATCCGTCCTTCTGGCAAAATTACTCGCACCTTTGAAAACCTTGCCTTTGGTCACTTACCTTTTTTTAAGAATATTTTGCCGAGTCTCTCGCGTGGTAATGACCACTCCGTCGTGTAGAGGCATGGCCACATATTTGCATGTTATTGGATCTCTTCGTGAAAAACACAGGTGACGTCCTCGCTCCTTCGTGGCTTAGTTCGTATTGATTGATTTCTTTTTTAAACGCCCGGCTGCGTGCCGTCGAACAGTGTCGGAGAGATTGTGCTAATATATTTGCGTAGGGCCTGTCCTCCTCCATTGGCGAAAAGTTCTCCACCCGGTCATACACATTCACAATCATTTTCTGGCGATCTTTAAGAAACAGGTAGGAAGGTAACGGTGTTTGTACGCACGCAGTATTGCTCCATTAAAGCACTAAACCACCAATAAACCGAATCAGATTCTGGCGCGAATGAAAGGTGTGCTTCCCGAGTAAGTGCAAATAGCACGAACGCAGATGGGCGCCGCGGTGGCTCAGTGGCTAAGGCGTTGCGCTGCTGAGCACGAGGTCGCGGGTTCGATTCCCGGCCGCGGCGGCCGCTTTTCTGATGGAGGCGAAAAGCAAAAACGCCCGTGTGTACGAGATTTCGGCGCACGATAAAGATCCCCAGGTGGTCAAAATTAATCCGGAGCCCTCCACTACGGCGCGCCTCATCGCCTGCGTTGCGTCGGCGCGTTAAACCCCACAATCAATCAATCAACGAACGCAGATGCGGAGAATTACTGCCTCTATCTATCGCTACGGCGGCCGCTGGCCAGAGCAGACGCGGTGCTCCCAAGAGGCAGTGGTTGTCCGGGCTACACGTCGGGGGACTGGCTTACGCAGATCACAGTGTTCAGCGCCTCCCGTCTGAGTCATATAAAAGGCTGCAGCCTCAGTAAACCCGAGAGCTTGCCCGGCTAATGCTAACCTCCAGAAAACTCCCGGTTAGTTCAGCTCAACGGCTGAGCTCCGGATGTAAGCGGGGAAGCACCGTATACACACGGTGCGAATCACTTGGACCGAAGGAGCTTGCAGCAACGCCGGAAGTTGATGCTGATTCGTTCGCAAACCCACGCACTCGTCTTTGGAGTGAGCGCATTTGCAGCACATTGATTTCGTACAAAGCACAGGGGCATCGATGATGACAGCTCATCACGCTTGTCTGACGTTTCTTTTGTAATTGAACTCACGAACCAAATTAGCTGTGTTAGGCTACTAACGAGCGCCGCTTTGCTTTCCTATTTTCACAAAGGCTTTGGGGTTGGTGTTGTTTTAGCGATTTTGCCTCCATTAAATTATCAGACAGTTGATTGATTGATTGATTGATTGATTGATTGATTGATTGATTGATTGATTGATTGATTGATTGATTGATTGATTGATTGATTGATTGATTACTTGATTTATTCATTGATTACTTGATTTATTCATTAATTCATTCGTTCATTCATTTACAGTGGTAGGATGGGTGCAAAGAAAGGGGAGTTCTGCCATCAGGGGCGGGTTCGCGGCTTCAGATAGACAAAAACGAAAATAAAGTGTTTTTCAACAAAGATGCTTGCGTAAGCTGAAAGTTTCGCAAAGATAACCTTCGCTTTTCGAATTCACGTAATAGAACATAGAAATAAATGTCCATTTTTGGGGGTACATTTACAGCGTAACACGTTTGCGCTCTCCCGCTCGCAAATGGAGGGGCTTTATCACCTTGCCCCTTGACAGAAACCTGACACCCGTGCTCCTTCATACTGCGCGACAGAAGACAGTTTAAGTTTTCTTACGTGTTCGCTCAAGGAAGCCTTCGGACACGATCCTGCGGGCCGACGGCGGGCTGCACCTGCACTTGTTTTAGCGCTATACACAAGACTGCCTCACGACGATTGCTTTATAAAACCCGATTTATTCACGCGATTCTACAATACTAACATACGTGCAATCAAGCATTTCACGTTTTGTTTTTCCCGACTTTGATAACAGGGACCAATACTTCCATGGTAATCTATTCATGTTGATACGCAAAGCTCTTGCGTCTTCGCAAACAGGATTTAAGACTTCCTTTCATTTCGGTCTATTGTGGAAGGTATTCGGTGCATGAAAAACAATGTGGCGAGTTTGTTGTTGTTGTTGTTGTTGTTGTTGTTGTTATTACGTTTTTGTTGTAACTTGCATCTTGGTTTTTGTTTTGTTTTTTATCGTGACCTGTTTAGCTCGCAGAATCAATGAAAGCGAGGAAAGAAAATGTTTTCAAGACACCCGAGGAAAGCCATTGCAGCCACGCAAAAGCGCCCTGTAAAGTTTTCTTTTCCACCCGAACCATTCATGGCTCCTTTTCATGCGGATTTCTTTCTTATTCGATACTTGGCTGCAACTAAACTGGTGCGTGTGTCATTCTGGAGACCAGCCTGTGGCAGGGGTAAACAGGCGAAATGGAAGGCTACTTGTATTTGTATTCGTGTTTGTTTAGACTTATTTCGCCCCGGCGTCTCACCCTTGCCAGCCCCTCCCACTCTTTTTCAATCTTCTGTCGTCGGCTTGGGCCTTTCTGCTCCCTCCTCCCGCGTCCGTTCCCCTCGGAAAGATAGACGTCACCAAACTAGGGAGGAGATAAATGAGTTTCCGGCCTTCGATTTCTGGAGCAGAGTTCCCAGGTTCTCGGTTGCGTGCGTGCCCTGCCTACGACTCGATCCGCGAAGGCTCCCGAACGCCGCTAGCTTTTCCGCCCGCAAAAAAAGTCTTTAAAGCCCTCCAGGCCTTCGGTTTCCATCTTTCATGTTTAATTTTTCTCCGTATAATTTTTTAAACGCCACGCAGACGTTAGGCTTCGCTTTCTACTTCCTTTTTTCATTGCTCTGATCAAGTAATCTGTTTTGCTCCTCTTCCGAACGTCCGAAGGGAATTCTGCCCGCTTATCCCGTCTTAAAGCCTGCTTAGCAGCGAGGTCTTCCTTTGTTCCCGTACTTTTTTATTTCCCTTTTTTATGTCTGTGCGCATGTGTGCCCTAGCGTGTGCTAGCGTGCGTGGGCGTCCTTTATTTCTATATACAGGACCACTCCGCTCTCGTCGTTGTTGTTGCTTACAAGGGCTTTTCTGCTGCCATCGAGACAATTTATACCTAAATACAAGCGTACATACATACATACATACATACATACATACATACATACATACATACATACATACATACATACATACATACATACATACATACATACATACATACATACATACATACATGCATGCATGCATGCATGCATACATACATACATACATACATACATACATACATACATACATACATTCATACATACATACATACATACATACATACATACATACATACATACATACATACATACATACATACATACATACATACATACATACATACATGCGTGTGGTCGCGCATGCGTGCGTGTTTGCGTGCTCAGTTCCGTGAGTTTATCAAATTGGCGAGTTAAAGTACGTTCAACTTTTTTTTATGAAAGTGGAGAAAAACACACTCAGCTCACCTGGTGGGACCCGGGAGGTTGTGGGTGCGGGCCCCAACCGGGAATCGTGTTCTTATCAACTTTGTTCCTTTCAGCTCAAAAAATAAACGTACGCCAACATGCAAAATTTATGAACAGCACAATTGCGCACTTGACTGCTGGCTTTCTTTTGCTTGTACACGTGCAGGGGTAATTTAAGCTGCTCGCTCCGGGCCTCCTGCAGCCATCTGTTGCCAAAGCTTACCCATTCCCGTGTGTAAAAGTAGCAGACATGGGAAGCTGTTTCCGATGTACGGAAAATAGGACCCACTGATCGCCGCGAACGGCAGAAACGCAATGGTGAAACTCAAATGCATTCGCTCTCGCTCGAACCAAATCAATTCCAACGTCCTTTCCTTTCAAATACTATTGTACAGACTCGCTTATCGTCTTACTCACTAAAGAAAATGTATAGGCAGAAAGTGCTGAGCGCACAAGTAAAACGAGAAAAGTGCACTTCTGGTGATTTGCGCAAAACTTGCAGCCCCTTGACGGCGTCATTACAAGCCCGACCGGTGTTAACATGCGCGCGGATATTTGCATCCCGTTTTCCAAAGTTAGATTCACTTCGGAAATGCAGGCTCGCATTAAATACACGCCCCGGGCTGTAAAGTACGGCGTTTGACCCACTAAAGCTAAATCGCTGCTCAGTGTGGCGCTGTGTGGCCCAGACGGAGGTTCGGACTTGGGGCACCTTGGCGTGACACCACACAGGGTGTAGGCGGGCGGTTTTATGTTTCTTTATACAAGTTAGTTAACTGCTGCCTTCATCCGTGTGTACACCGCCGTTCAACGCCGAAAGGAATTTTATGGAGGACTGTTCAAGAAACGGGCACCGTCATTTTCCCCTTTTTTTCTTCAGAAATTTCTATTGTCTGCGTATGTCTCAGTATGTAGAACGGAATTATTGAAAGATGCTACATTTAGTCCCACCGGATTCAGGTTGCATATCCGCAGCTTGTCAGACGTCAGTAAATATTTACACGCATTCCTGTTTGTTGGGTTATGCATCTACAAACAGCGCCGTTGCAGTTAATCAGGTCATGGTCCTCTCACGAAGCGAACAGAATTTGCAAAAAGACAAAACAAAAGAATGGCCATTCGAGATCGTAAAGGAGAAAGCTAAAGATACTACGCGGTATCCAAACCGTAGAATAGGCTCCTGCTGTTGTGAACTCTTTTGTTGGCAGTCGGCGTGTCCTAACCTTAAGCGAGCTGAGAGAGGAGTCAGGGAAGGTCTTTGCAATGCGACACACAAGTAATACCCCTGTCACACGGGCACTTTCATCCGGATTGAAGCGAAGCGCGATTGACTTTTCGAGCGCGCTCGACGCACTGCCGCTGCCGCACGGCACGTTTCGATCCCGATTGAGAAGTTGCACCGATTGCCCTTACGGACTCCAGAGGGCGCTAAAAGTGTACTTCGCGGCCGGCGTTTGGTGACTGCGCGGTCGTAGTTATACGGAACTATATAAATGTTACAGCACGCTTATTTGGGTAAAGCTATTTGATATAATTTCTGGCGTTAGTTAAAGGGGTCCTGAAATACCTTCCGCCGATGCATGGATGTACATGTAACCAAATAAAGCAATGTATTAGCAATCTTCTCCCGTAAGAATTTTGTTAAAGCGATGAGTATTAGCTGGGAAATCGTAAATCAAAAACCGCGCATTATCATCGCGCCGCGTTTCCTCCTCCTTTCGCTGTTGACGGCGCGAGAGCCTTCCCTCCCATGATGCTGCGCTCCTCATCGATGACGTACTTCCGCTATGGCGCTCCTAGACTGCCGTCTGCTACGGGCAAGCTTTGTTGACACCATGAATCCCGCACTCCGCTCAAGGCTGGAAAAGCGAACGAAAAATCTGGCTGCATTTGTGCGGCGGCCTGGCCATGCCCTTTCGCGCTGTACGTTGCTGGAGTTGCTATCGGCGGCACGCGACTTTTTATCGGCGGCGAACTCGCAGCCGCTCGGGGAGGATCGTGCGCTCGGTCCCTTTCATGCACCGCGCACTGTTTATCCAAAAAGCGCCGTATCAGATGTGGCCCCGCTGGTGCCGGGTCTTATTTTGCGGCGGTGGTAATTTCTGCCGGCGGCATGTGAAAAAGACATTTTAAACCAATACAGAACCCGTGCACAAAACGCTTCAATCATGTGACCAGTTCAGCTTGGGGCGACGCGTGGTGGAGAGCGGCAACGTTGACAAAACATGCCCCGGAGCGGCTCTGAGCTTTCTAGCGCTGGAGCGAGCGCCATTTCTTTGACAATCTCAAACATTGGTTGCCTTGGCAACAAGGCACAAACCGCTCCAGAAGTCAGTTACGGTTGCGTGATCCCGGTTCAGCTCGGGGCCCCACCTCGCGACATGTGGGCACTGCAGGCGTACCACTCACTCCCATTGGGAAGTGCGAGATGCGTTTGATATTACAGGAGGCGATGGTGTGTGTGTTGTGGACGCCTTTGTTTCGCGATGAAATGCGACGTTGTGCTTCTGCGGGTGGATAGTGCTTCCCATGGTCTGGATTATCTTTCTCGGGTGACGTACGACTCAACCTCGCATGGGGTATGTGCAGTGTGCGTGGCTAAAAGCCATCTCGGCTTGTGCGCCAGAGTTAAGTGACTTGCT
>NW_027526361.1:13647191-13944691 GCF_048455015.1 Haemaphysalis longicornis | reverse complement strand
CCCTGCAACGCTCCCGGTCCTCACTAACCTCGTTTTCTCTTTTTCACTTCTTTTCTTGTACGAGTGGTCTTCCTTGCGTCCTCCGCTACCGCCCGCCCGCAGCCCTCATTTCGGATTCTGCGCTGCGTTTAGAGAGAGGAGCTGCGGGCTTTGGCCAGGAGAGCAACAATCGATGGACCCGTCCGCCGCCGTCACCGCAATCGTCATCCCTGTCGCGTTTCTTTCCCTTCTCGGGTTGCGCAGATTGCTGCAAACTGCTGTGGCAGCGGGAGTCTCAGAGAAAAGGGTATACGGTGGCTACCTTTTCCAACAGCGACGCCACAGGGATGTCGGAAATGTAACACCCACTGCCCTATGCCAGCATAGCGGCTGGTGTAGCAGGCCTTATTATACGCTCATCCTCCCTCCCGCTCTCAAACTCCTGTTTTCTGGTCTTTGTCGTTATCTGACAATTTGGCTGACTGCAGGCGGTCTCACGAGTCACGTCGCGATGCTAGAGCTTCTCCTCCGTAGATGGTGTTGCCTTCCTCCCGGCAGCTCTGCGCAGCCGATGCGACAGGCTCGGCCCCAGAGTCGGATGTTCTGCCGGCACAAAGGCCCGCGATGTTGACCTAAAAGGTTAATGAGGTGCCCCTCTCATTCCCCCTTTCCCTCCACGCAAGTCGTGTTGCCTCCGTTTCTCCCCCCTCGCCCCCCGTGACGACACTTCTTTCGGTTCTCTTTTCGTCGTTCCCTTCATTGGCTCGCTCGCCAGGTCTACAGTTGCCGTCCATTCATTCCTACATTCCTGAGAAAGGGTGAAATTCGATCCAGCGCTATCATCAATCGGCGCGATGAAAAGGTAAAAAAAAACGTAATGGGGAGTTCACGTAGAGGAGCAGGGCAATATCAGCCTTCCAGCGAGTGAATAACACGTGCCGCTTGACTTCCCGTCGCCGCGGCCTTTCATACATGGTCGTCGTGAGTAGGGCGTGCAGGCAACGACGTCCTCCGAAGCAGCTCGCTGGTTAATTAACATCCCGCGGTTTCTTTCGCGACGGGCCTGGCGGCGCGTCGCTGCTCCCCCCTTTGTGCGTCTCCGCCTGCGCCGCCTTGTTTCACCCAGGCTTCTTTCGTCCGACATCCGTTTCGCACGTCTTATGCGGCACGCTGAAGCTTTCGCTCCTGCTCAAGAACATTTTTTAGCCGAGTAACATGCTTAGCGCCATCACCGTAATAATGTGCGAACGAAATTTCGCAAGTGATAACTATTCGTTATGTAGCAGTGACTACAAACTGAGGCGTCAGACACGCAAGCAATGTCGTCGTTTCTTTCTCTTCTTTCACACGAAAGGAGTGCTGAGACTGTGCATGATTTTTTGCGTATTACCCAAGCTGAAACTGCATTCGGCATAACATGCGTAAATGAATAAAAATATAGATAAAAAATTAAACCCGTTCCACTCAATGTGAAAGCTGTCGGAAGTGCAGGGCGTTGATTCGCCATAATGTGCTGTGGCGCCATTATCCGCTCACTCTTACCACACATCACGTTCTTCACTGCCCTGTCTCATTCCTCTCCTGATGAATTCAACGGAGGTTTGTCCAACGCATTCCAAATTTCCCGCCTTCGCGGTGCTCGCGCGCCCCCTTCCTGAAACCAGAGTCATTCAATGCATTGAAGGACTATGCTGAAACTGAGCCAGCGGGAGTTCTGTTCTTTTTGTACTTGCTTTTTTCTCCCGCACGTGCCGGCGTTTCACTGCCACTTTTTTTCGTTTAAACCCTACGAGCGTTCCTAGCTATTAAATGAACGCGGGCGCTGCCGATTAATTACGTATATTTTGCATCAAATCTACCTGCAGTTTTCTTTGGGCTAAATACTGGGGAAACGTGTGGCAAGCGCCAGTGGTTCACGCGTTTCTAACGCTTATGACTATATAAACAAACCGCTTCGCTTTCTAAGCCTCTGCGGGACGCCGCAACGACGGAATGCCGTGTGGCTCTACTTGGGTCCAGCGAGCGAGCTATGGCAGCAAGGCGGGCCCCTGAAGTGCTCTGCACTTAAAATATCAAAGCCATTTTCTTGAGTCAAAGATGGTTAAGACGCGAAGCTTTCTACCATTCAACATTTATCAGTCAAAGTGCAAATTCCAAACTGCTTCGACCGTTTCGTAATGGCTCAATCGGATAGACGTCGGCTTCATGACGCAAAGGGCTTAGATTCACTTTTGACCTCGGGAAGCGCTTTTTTTTTTTTTTCTTGGGGCGCTTGATGTGCCTTCGCTTATCATCATCATCATTTTGTGAAACCCATCTTCTTTCCTGCAGAGCGTTCTACTCGGGCGAACGACGCACACAGTGAGGCATAGAACACTTCGCTCTAAAAATAATCAGAAGCTTCTTGGCGCTTTCCGAAACCTTCAATCTATTGTGAGCACAGCGAAGAACAAAGAGAAAAACACAAGAAAATCAAGGACGCAGACAAAGGGTGACTCTCAGCTTAATATTCTGCTCTGAATACAAGAAATATATACAGAGGGGCTGTACCTGTAAGGTTTTGGAAAGCACCTGTGATTGATTGATTTATTGTAGGGTTTAACGCGCCGACGCAACGCAGGCGATGAGGCGCGCCGTAGTGGAGGGCTCCAGATTAATTTTGACCACCTGGGGATCTTTAACGTGCGCCGAAATCTCCAACACACGGGCGTCTTTGCTTTTCGCCTCCATTAGAAAAGCGGCCGCCGCGGCCGGGGATCGAACCCGCGACCTCAACACCTGTGAAACGAAGGCCGCAAGGAGGATTCTTACGAGGACGTGTACAAGATCAGGCCAGTCGTCACGCTAGCCAGCGCCCGCAACCCCCACAGCATTACAAACAACGTGGGAGGAAAAAAAGAAACAAACGCTATTTTGACGTGCGATAACTGCGTCCATATAGCTGGCCGCATTCATCTCATTAACAGTCTTCTCGCGGGAAAAGATTACTTTGAGTGCTTCGAAGCTTCGGTAGAGGGTCCATCAAATTTACTTTTAGCACTTTTGGGCGAGTCGGCAGTATTCTGCTGGGCTGGACAGACAAAAAGTATTCTACTAAAAGCAAATCTCATAAATCCCATTTCTTTGAGAAACGCCAGGTAAAACGCACCAAGTCAAAGAAGACCATACACGGTAACAACAGTCAAGCACCGAAAGGGTACTCCACGAAAAAAAAAAAAAAACCTAACCTTTCCTTCCCGTTAACTTGTGAGAAAACTGAGTTAAAAACGCCCGTATCCCTGGAAACCGCTGAGCTCCTCTGTTCACAGCTTAGCAGCAAAGCGCACCTTACAGCTCGCTCGTCGTCACTTGCAATACCCGGAGGGCCGAGATTGCTGCACCTTCTCCGGCGGCGTTTCGTCTATTGATTTCGACAAACGGCAACAGCTCAGTCTGCTGGCTCTGGCGCTTTTCTTCTCCGGCCATTTGTCTCAGCGAGCCCCTTTTCTGCTGCCGGAGCTCCTTTTCGAGTTGACTCTGCGCATCCGACGCCCGGTTTTTCTCCCTGCCATCCTTTCACCCGCCGCAATAAATTCTCCCTTTCTTCGTCGCTGCCGCCGGACCCGGGGTGGCGTCAGCGCTCCTGCGCGGGCTTTAAGAAAGCCCAGTTTGTAGCTTTATTTCGCTCGTCAGCCGCCCTATGCCGTCCGATTTGACGGGTTGCGGCTTTTGCCAGGTTATGAAAACATTGTCTGGAAGCGCCTTCTTTCATGACTGGGCGACTTTTATGCCACCCGGCGCTCATATTGAGCCAGCACAGCCAGAGGTAAACGAAAGTATAACAGAAAGATAAGGGGAAAAATATGCAATTTTGGGGATTGGGGTTCACTTAGCTGAAGCCATGACACTGCTTTTGTAGTTTAACCGTGGGTAATCATTTGGAACTCATTACGAACAAGGGGGCGGCCATACGTTAGTCCCCGTTACAAGGAAATTCTGAATTTATTCGAAAGAAGGTTTATACTTTTCTATTCCTGCTTAATTTTTTGTTGACGTTTCGAAACGTATCACCAGGGAAGCAACAAGTGCTTCAGCTCGCTGATGCTTTTACATAGCCCTCTTCGGAACGTAACAACCGTGGAATCAATCCTTTTCTTGTCTGGGAGGTTCTGGATCCGTGCGATTTGAGAGATTTTTACATTTACAAGTTTGAGCGATGCTTAAATCTGTCGCTTGCGCACCTTTCCTGAAGAATACAAGAGAAAGTGTCGCACTGAACCACTGTCTCCGAGCGAAATAATCTTTCCCCTACCACTTTCAGTTTCACGTGTTTTTTTATTGTGGGGTTTAACGCACCGAAGCTACACCTGGGATGTGAGACGCGTCGTAGTGGAGAGCTTCGGATTAATTTTGACCGCCTGGGGTTGTTTAACGTGCGCCGAAATCTGGGCGCACGTGAAAAAATCATCTCCCGCGGCCGAGATGGAACGCCTTCTTAGACTCAGCATCACAACGACTTATCTACCGAGCCATCGCGGCGGGTAATTCATTTGCTTTTACAATTCTATATATACGCATACAGTGCCCGCGCTCGAACACCCTATCTATTCGGCAGTGCTTGCAACACATTCTTGTTGTACAGATTCTGGCCAGTAAAGCTTGCTGGGTATTTCTCCCTTCTTTTCCTTATCGCTTACGCGCATCGCATTTTATGCGAATGCTACACAAATTCGTACTTGCGTTTACGTGCTAAGGATATGCGAAATGTGAAAGCATTCCTGCCGCTGATAACGCCAATGACGGCTCCTGCATCAGAATCGAAATTACCCTTTTATCTGGAGAAAAATAAGCATCGCCCTGGCTCAACTTCCCCTTTTCACTCGAAGGCTAAGCGATACGGAGGCTCAGCGGCTGAGCGGTCGCGCTACTGAGGAGGAGGTCGTGGTATTAGTTTCTGGCCTATGTGGCTGTTTTATAACGGCGAAATTTTTTTTTTTAATTTCAGAGAGGTCCCTCTGATGTTGATCAAGTGAGACTTAACATATAATGCGCGGCTGAATCCCTGAAATAACCACGGTCATACGAGATTGTTAACCCGTTTAAAATCAAGTGATCCTGAATAATATAGGACAAAAAGAACGTTTTGTGGTATACCTTTACCAGTAATGCTCACGACACCCAGTGCTCTGCATGAAGCAGTTAACAAAACTTCGGTGTTTACTATAAAACCAAATGTCGTTCTCAAACTAAAATGCAAGACATTTTGAACCCCAATGAACCTTTTCCTCCATACGGGATATTACACCCTTCCGCAAGCCGTAACGCAATATTATTTAGAGTAGCCATAATAGGACACTAGTGACGACTGTTTTTTGGCAAGCGTCAGCGGTAGTTCAATGCCGTGATCCTCCCGATAAGCAGTGCTGTATACCAGAGCATGCACACAGAGAGAGAGAGAGAGAGAGAGAGAGAGAGAGAGAGAGAGAGAGAGAGAGAGAGAGAGAGAGAGAGAGAGAGAGAGAGAGAGAGAGAGAACTCTTTGCTGGAGAGGTCAGCTCTGCTAGCGGCAGTGCTTGCTACGCCAGATGGGAATGATTAAAATGCAGTGAGGTGAATGTGAGAGATTGGGAAGCCAACAATAAGAGAGAAAACAAGTAAAAAATGACACGCAATGAAATGCAAGAAATAAAGCTCTAAATAAAGTTGAGTAGAAAAGTTGAGCGAATGGTGCCGACAAAGCGCCTAACAAGAAAAAGGAGTCAAAGCGTGCATGACGACGCAAACGCGTACAGGCGTAGCCATGCGCACAATGGAAGAGTTACAAAGTTTTGTCTAGTCCTGAATCTCGCAAAAAACGCAGAAGAATTTTTGTCCCTAAATATGAGTCATTGTTGTTGTCCCAGGGTCCAAAGAAGTGACACAACTGAAGGCTTGCTCCACGTCGAACACTAGACAGGCAGCTCGCCGCGGTAACTCGCGCAGCGGAAAATCGCGGGCATATACACAAGTGCTCGGTAGGCTCGCGCACAGCGCACGTGGGGCACAGTGGTGAATCCTCCCACCCTATCTTGAACTTGAAGCTTCGGGTGTAAGCCACGTTGAGACGCAAACGATGCAGTACACCTTCAGAAGCTTTGCTTAGGTCGGGTGGAACACGGAATTTACAGAAAGGGTCAATTCCATGTAGAGGTGGATATCTGCTGCGAGGATGCTGCCACTTCAACATTTGCTCTCGCCAACCACTTCGATAGATAAGGGCACAACCATCCTCTCGAGAGAAAGGAAGCTGTGTCGTGTTACGCAGAGAGTGGCCAGCGCTGGCGGCTGCATCATATATTATATTTCCTTCTATTCCCGAATGACCAGGCAACCATTCAAGAACGATGTGATGGCCCGCGCGCACTGTACCTCTGTGTGGATTTCGCTGATTTCGCATAGAAGCTGACTGCGCTGGTTGGACAGCCGTTATAGAGCTTGCAAATCACTCCGCGAGTCTGAGAAGATCACCCATCGCAGGGCATGGTCGGTGCCAATGAAGTGAAGGGCAGCCCTTACAGCTGATAGCTCAGTAGCCGGGGAGGATGTTTTGTGGCTAAGTTTTCAGCTGATTGTGCACTGGACCGACGGAATCCACAAGCCAATGGCAGATGATCCTGCGGTCACTGAGCCGTCCGCATAAACGTAGGTGCAGTCGGCGTACGCGGTGAATATATATTCAAGAGTGAAAAACGTCAGGGCACCTGCGGGCATGCACGACTTTTTGCTTATTCCGGGAATTTTCGTTAGCATATTCTATGGTGCGAGTGTCCACGGTGGCACAGCTGGCTTGATATGTCGCTGAAACTTTGCTGGAAGCAGGTCTCTTACATGCGATGTGGTGATGAATGCCAGATGATGCGCATGGCATCGAGGGACATGACGTAGAGACGTTCGAAGGCACTCGATGTTGAAGCACTGAGGCAGTCGGTGCTCAATTCGCAAATCGAAAGGAAAAGTTTTTTGAAAGTGCACTATAACTGCACTTCCAAAGTAGTGAGCTTCATGACGTTTAGCCTTATCGCGGAATATTTTTCCACCGGCCGACATGCAATCAGTTATACAGTAGGTGATCGCGAACTGCAGAAGCAGCCGTTTGACAATGTATGCAGCGAGCGAGTACGAAATGGAAGAGTGGATGTCCTGCGAATCTGCTATAACGACCATTTCCGCGGGGCAGCGCCCAAGGAGGGATAATGGCTTCGCGCGCCACCGATACATGTATATCTTCATAACAGCGAAGAACGTGCTGTGGATTTATAGCAATCGTCGCTTTGAGGTGCTCCGGTTAGATGAACGCGAATAGCCAGCTACGCGTTACGAGAAAAAAAAAAAAGAACGATAAAGCGAAGGAAGTGAGACGCCCCCGCATGAAATCAGTGCGCCAGAAGTAATAAATATCTCGCTCCGGTGTTATAGCGGCCGAGTTGAAAAAGGCCCTCCGGGGAAGCATTGTCGACTTTGGCGCGCAGCGCTCTCGCGATTAGGTGCACCCAGCAGCATCCACGGCGGCTGTTACCCGAGCAGAATGTGAGCGCGAGGCCACCAAGCGTTCGATATATCGTCGCTGGAGGCGTGCGATATCCTGCGCCTTTCTTCGCCGTCTGCCGCGCCGCCTGGCTTGTCGTCGAGAGATTTGTTCTCGCGCGGCATCACACTCGCTGGATCTTAGGCAGCGGTATACGGCTTTGCTGGGAGCCTAGTCTGGCGAAAGCTTTGATCGTTCCTTACGTTCCTGCGCATGCTACCGGATGAAAAATGGAGCACGCGCTTCTTAACTGGGTTGTGAGGTCTTTCGGATCCTGGTGCATATGTGAGAAATTCGCAGCATTAACTTTGCAAGTTGTGAGTAAAAGCGCATTGTGAAAACAAAGCCACAAACGACCTGCTTTCGCTCCTCAAACGTGCATTCCCCCCCCCCCCCCTTCTGGATCTCTTTTACATCTCAAATACCTTATGCAGCTTTTAATAATGAGAAAGCATTATTTTACTAGGCAGGTAAAAAATCCGGCGTCGGCGTCATAACCAACAGGCAGAAGACAAAATGGCCGACTGCACAAAAACAATAAAAGTGCAGTAATTTGAATTAAAAATAAAATTTGGCAAATCTGGTTACGGATGATAATCGAACCCAGGACCCCCGGAATGCGAGACGATCATGCATCCCCAACGCCAATGCGGCTCGATGGCACTGCGCCAATCCTGAATAAGGATTGGCCCAGTGAATGCTTTTTGGCGTGTGTTAGAGACTTGTACTGAGGCCTACAAGAGTAACACGAGCATGCTAATTACACAAGTAACAATTCAGCGATAAGCAATGTCTGTCCCTGCTAAATGGCCTCTTTGCTTGGGAGTGCTAACGCAGGCATACGCCGGACTGTGAGTTAGTAGCGCCATTGTGTGGCATCCACCGACCGCGATCTTACGGCGCTGACTTAACAGGAGGGGTGCGGACGGTTTGAACCCGCATTTGTGCCGACCTGACGTTAACCCTGACATTACATTTTGAGCTCTGACGTCGTCAACCGGTACCGGCAGCTTGACGTATAATTAGGTTGCCGTGCCCGCCCGCAGCTTGACGTATAATGAGGTTGCCGTCCTTGGCTCGCCGTAAGACTAAGCGATACTGCTACGTCACGTTAAGCCTAGATATAGGCCCAACAAGGGCGGTTGGCCTAGGCTCTCATCCATAGTGACGGAGAGAAAATGAAAAGGACGCGAAAGCGAAGGGATAATGGCAATAATGAGAGGACGCGTTCCGTGGTAGGACACTAATACTTGCGCGTTCATTACGTCATGAAGAGTGCCTAGGTGTCTTCGTAATTTTTTGATGTGGCGCTACCGTCCCACATCACAGACACAACTATCAGACTCATCCACCTATTTTAGCAGAGATTCTCGCTTTGCTTCAATCTTGGTACGTTTCCGTCAGTGCGTCAGAATCTCTCAGAAATATCGGTGTTTGAACGCTTTCTTAATAGTATACACTCTTCAGCGAAATGACAGGCAGGCGCTGAGCAGCAATGCTCGTAACTGCTAGGAATGCAAATCTGTCAGATCCTTGATACTGATGTCGACATTCCTTCGTCTACGTATTATTTCTTCGTCCTTCTTCGTCCTTCTTCGTATTATTACTTCGTCTACGTATTACGTTTCGGCGAAGCACCAGACGCGTTTTGTATGCATGTTTTGACGGAAAAAAGAGATAGAGTGCAGCGTAAACTTTCTGCTGCGCGTTTAAAGTCATAACCATTGCGGCAACACCGGGATGCTTTATCAAAGGATGACGATATCGGAGTGTCTTACCTGTCTTGCTGCAGTTTCGAAAGTGCGCAACCCTTCACCGCTACTGCAATGTGTGTTCCTCGCGTCCTTTTTACTTGAAGCTGCGTGCGAGAGGGTCATTGTCAGGAATGCTCTGAGAAAAGTTGCGAACCAACAATAAAATGCCGCGCGAATACAGAGCACTTGATGTTTGGAGATGCCCTTGTGGGTACTCACTCTGCGCGCCTGTTTTTATGCTTGATTTTTTTTTTCAGATGTATTATTTTCCCAGCAGTTGTGGAGAACCTTTTGAGCACTTTTACCTTGGAGAAAAGAGCGAAGTAGACGGTGGGATTAGAGATCCTTTTCCGTTATTTTCCAGAGGATATTTTGCGACGCAAAACCTTTGTCATGCGTGTTGTGTGGAAATCGACCAGAGAGTTGGGCAAAGTTTACGACCAGCCCAGTTTCCCCGCAACATCAAACACCAATGGCGTGTATACGTGTGTGTCTGCGTGCGCGCGCGGGGGCTTGAGTGCACCTGTCTATGTGTGCGTATGCGCACGAGCGTGCGTGTGTGCGGATGTGTATGTGTGTGTCCGTGTGCGTGCACGTGTGTGTGTGTGTGTGTGTGTGGTACATGGGCCTAGAACGACCCCTTCGACATAGCCACACATCTTCTGGCTCTTTCATTTGGGAGCAGGTTACAATACCGCTGTAGAAGAAGCCTCTCGCCTTTCGCCAGCTTGGAATAAACGCTGTCTACCAGTGGGGCAACGTGAAGGGCCGTGCTGCTTTTAAAGCCAAGCTTTAGTGTCCTCACTGATGCGGTTGTACGCCAATACGACCTGCAAGAAAGCCAATTTTCTCTGGCGATGATGAATTATCGTGGCTGAAGTGATTAAAAAAAAAACTCTCCCCGTGGCCGAAATCAAACCTGGGTCCTTCGCCTCCTGAAGCCAGCGTCTAACCTATTGCTCCATTTCGAAATTTTTTTTTAATGCATGGAAAACTTAGGCCCTCTCACAATCACACATAACGACTAAAAGACAATAGAAAGGCTAGCAGGCACCAACAGAGAATCACAAAGTCAAACTGCGGTTTGCGTCCATCAGAAGTCAGGCAAGCAGATACACGCATCCAAAAGATTCAACCAGACCGGTAGATCATTCTGCGCCGCATGAACACTCCTCACCAAAGCAGCCAGCCCACGAAAAATGGACTTAGTTGGCCTGGGGAGTTCCCAATACCTGTCAGTCAGGCGGCACTGCCACAAGCTGTACAAACCCAGCACTACAAAAACGTCATAAAGTACCCAATTAACATCATGAAAAGGCAGGAACCGAAGGGTGTAAGGAATAATTTCAATGTCCTTCTTGAGAATCCGCTGCAAAACGTACCAGAAGAATACAGCGTCACGGCACAACACAAAACAATGATCAATTGTCTCTGGTTGATTGCGTACGCGACAATTGTCCTACCAAGGAATAGACATTCCCTTTTCGGGCAGCCATGTCTTAACGAGTAGTGTGGAAGAATGAGGCTTGAAGTTCAAGCTCCATTTCCACATGGTCGAAGCGAACGCCAAGCAGCAGGTACCGGTTCGCCCCGTACACCCCAAACCCAAATGTTAGGCCTACGCAGTGCACACCCCAGAGTTGTTGTGGGCATTCTAGAAAAGTGGTGCGTACCTGCAGAGTAAAACGGACTCGGATTGGCCAACCAAAGAATTCATTACGAGAAAGCGTCGCGTTTCAACCATTGTCGTCGTTACACGGAGGGGTGCATAATTTTTGTCATTTCCTTTCTCTTTTTTTTTTTTGCGCTCAAGCGAAAGTTCCTCAGCCGCACTTTAAAGAAGATGAACTGAAGTGCAAAACTTCTTGATTGGTGCCAACTCAAGGCGTTCCTAATCCCTCAATATCCGGCACTCCCTGGAAATACTTTTTATTTGTTATTTCTGCTTCTATACCTGCTTTCATTTCATCCTAGAGCCAACCCGGGTCAGGAAGAGGCAGAGCTGCGCTGTTTTCCAATAAAGGGTTCTAAATTGGGAGGCGCTCATCAAGCCTGGGAGCCGCGAGCGCCGGCAACTCTCTTCGTTTCCCGCGACCGGAAGGAGTGGATCCCCTCTCAGTTTCCCGTCTTCTTCCCCCACAAATTCCCATTTGGGCGTCGCCCGCCGCGTCCCACAGGCGGATGGCTGGGACTTGAATATTCATTAGCGGTGATACATGATGACTGGCGCAGCCAGACATTTGCCGCCCATCAGCTGCTGTCGGCCTCTGGGATGAGATGTCGGCGCTGCTCTTGTAAGGCAGGACCGAAGCCGAGGCAGAGACGAATGACGCTGAGACGCGGGGCGTGTAGGAAGAAGCTGGAGGACGTGAAAAAGACGTATCTTCCCTGAATTACGAAGCAGCGAGACCCTTTACGTCGACTCAGTCGTGGGCCGCGTTTATTTGAAGCTGACGGATGTCTTGAGGCCTCTTCTACAGAGGCACTGTGACCTACTCCCAAATGGAAGAGCCACCCGAGAAGATATGTGGCTTTTGCGAAACGAAAGGCCACTAGAGGAAAGTAGGCAAAGTAGCCCACGTTTCAGCACGAGGAGTCAGATTTCACAAAAAGAAAGCAGCATTGTGTCCTCCCCTAGAAGAAGAGACACGGCCAATGATAAAGAACGGCCGGTAACGTGCTGACGGCGCGACAAACCATCACCATCGCGTAAGCCGGCGGGACAAATACAAGGCTGCAAAAAACACGGCTTGTACATTATATACAGTGTGTTTGCCAATGACTCACTTTTGAGCATTCTACTATATTCGTCTGTCTCGACAATGAGGAAAAGGCTACTTTTATTGTTGGAAATTGAGCGTTTGGAAAGCCTAAACTTTTAGCGTACGTAAATGCTACTCTGTGAGAACCCTCGAAGATTACGTCGCAGCCGGGACGATGCGAAGATGGGACCAGGACGGGAATGACGACGACGACGCACCTTACCAAGCATGTTACGGAGAAGAATATGTGAAAATGAAAGCGTATTTCACACACGTATGTATTCATGGAAGCGAGCACCGTGTTGGCTCTATCCCGAACCTCTTCTTCTGTGCTGACCCTTAACACATGTCCGCAATGCTTGGGGATGTGTTCTACCTTCCCATTCTTTGGCTACTGACACACTGTAACCTATTTTAACATTTTTTTCTACGCTTCTCAGAAGCTTCACTTAATTTTTTTTTCTATATGCTTACTTCTCTTTCTGAAGGCGTGTAATAAACGAATAAGCGACAACATTTGTTTAGCACCTAGCACGCAGTGAAAGACCAAAAGGGTGACTGGCCCTTCGTGCAACCACCAAACAGTGATATGACTATGCGCCTGCACCCAGGCCCTGACCGAATTCGGCTCCATCGGTACAGCGAAGACCAGCTGACAACGCGCGTGAGGCTCGCGCTGCCATACTAGAACGGACGCGTGATTTCTTTTTTAGGGCGCAGCCCTTTGGCGGCCGTCTATGGGCTGAGCCGCGTTATCGGCGTAACCGAGCGAACGATGGCAAGACCGGAGAGTGAAAAACTACCACCTCCCCTCACGGGAACCCCTGTGTAGATGCGACGCATAAGGGGTTCACGTTGCAGCGTTGTACAGCGGAGGAACGGCGCTGGAACGATGGAGCGGAGCGGCGCAGGCACCGCGTTTTATAGCGCGCATAACGGTGAGCGGACGCGCGCCAGTGCGTCTGCCGCGGCTATGACGCAACACAATCCAACACAATCCACTTTAATCCAATCCAAATCCAAGCCAAGCCAATCCGATCGAATCCAATCCAATGCCCCTCGCGAGAGAGTGTTCGCTATCGGAGAGGAGAGGGGGTGAGCGGCGGAGAGCGAAGCTGGCGCGGCGAGGAGAATGGGGGAGGGGCGGACGCCGACAACAACGACGCCGACGCCGGATGGAGGGACAAGGCGGGTGAATGAGATGCGTGGCATCTAAAAAAAGCGAACAATGAAAGAAAGCAAAGGAGGAGAGTGTCGCGAAATTGAGAGGGGAGGGCGGTTCTCCGTGGCGTCGCGAGCCGGCGCTCTCCGAAAGTGTGCGGTGGGGAAGGGGAGGGGGCAGTATGCTGTGCCCGCACGAGATGGCGCGATGCTTGGCGTTCGCTTGTAAAAGCCTTCACTTAAGACGCAGTTCGCGGTCCCTTCCTGAGACGCACTTCGCGCCGCCGACGTAGAGGCTCATTATCGCTGCCATCGAGAGAACCAACGAGTGAATGCTGCTTCAGCGCACTGCTGCTGCGCCCAAATATCGCATTAGGGAGTATCGTAATCACCAGGCATTTTTTTAAAGACGATAGTCTTTCTTGGGCTACTTAAACCCAGAAATTTTGGTGTGTCTGTATGTCTGTCTGTCTGTCCGTCTGCCTGTCTGTCTGTAACTCGATTCAGCCACCCGACCAAAGTAAAATTGATATTGCGCAATAGTCTGATTTACTCACAGCCAAATGTAAACGTCTAAGCCCGGTTTATATGTTCATACTTGTCAACTTTGTTGAACAAGAACAAGACATTACGCAAATATAAGGCCGGACATTGGTACACAAGGGATATTTACACTGTTCTTTTATTTAAAAATTCATGCATGCTTGGTTTTTCGATAACAAATGATATTCTACATCTACTGCAGAACACTGCCGCCTCCTGCCGGCATACGAAAAAAATTCCCCCGCATTTCCCCGAGGGGGAGAATGTGAAAGTGCGAATGCACGGTTGTCGGCCCGCTTGCGGCGCTTGCGCTCGGCCCCCGCAGCCCACCGCCTCGCCGCTTTCTCTTCCATCTCTTCCATCGGGTTTGTAGTATCACGTGTACACCACACAGTTATCAAGCCGCTATAACGCCGCTGAGTCGCCAATGCACGCCGCTGACGACGTAGTTTGAATGCGTTAAAGATATAAGGCGCGTCACTAACACTGATATCAGCGTCGCGTCCGTGGCTTGGTCGGTAGAGCGTCGCGCTGCGGCCGCAAAGTCCTCGGATCGAAACCTGGCGCCGGATGCTGTTTCTTTTTTAAATATAGAGGAGCACTGCGGACACCGCCGCCGCCGCCGCCGCCGGCGGTGGATGGTTTGGGGTCGCTTATAAAGTGCATTCGCACTTAAAATCACGCGGCAACAGCAACGAAAGGTTCCACGTTCTGCTTGGAACGTACGTGGAGCACGGCCACGCGGTTCTACAAACCTTGTAGTCGGCCGCCTCCATTCACGCGCGTCTCCGCCGTACTGCAGCGCTGGCATCGAGGAACCCGGCCTGTAGCAGTGGAACGCGGTAAATTCAAATCGCCTTGTGCAAACCTTTAGTGTGTTTACCTTGAGATGAGCGCGACGGTACAGGAACAGAATGGGAGGTGAGCGGGAAAGCAAAGGGGGCATTTCCTTGGCAAATGTCTACAAAGACTATCGTCTTTTGACGACATTTGCAACGAAAGGAGCAGATACGCGGCCAATTTTTTGTTCTGGCCATCTCCACCTCAAGCCATAGGTTAAAACGGCAGGGGGGGGGGGGTATGGAACGGCATAATGTGGCGTTGTTTATCCAGCCCCGCTTCGTTCGTTTGTTCGTTAGTAAAACGTTTATTTAATAAAAAGGCAGTTACACGTGGGACCGATTATTTTTTTTTATTCACGGCGTAAAGGCCATTGCCACCGACAACGACCTACGCTGGTTGTTTGGGTACGGCGTATTTATCATGCAGTGTTAATCCTGTTATCGCTTGACTATTGAAGTGAATTTACGTTACCCGCAGCAAGTTGTTGTGCAGATGTACACGGCTCGCTTAACCATCGAATTTCGCAAACAAGATTTCCCCAGAGACACAGCGCATTTTACGCAAGGACGGCTCATACTTTCCTGCGTATCAGGGAGCCATCACTCGGTTCCCTCTTTTTGGGGAACACGACGTCCTTGGCGCTTTTTACAGTGAAGCCGACTTTCAAGCAGAGCCCCAACTCAGTGCATCAGTGGAAAGATCCCTCGGGGTGGTTTTTCTCCGTTCATTTCTCGGCAGTTTATCTACCTGTTTTTTTTTTGTTTTTTTTTTTGTTTTTGCTAACACTCCCTTCATTTATAAGGAGAGAACCAAAACATGATTCTTAAGGAGAGGCAAAGGTGCGATCCTCATTTCTTTCAAAAGAACCCGATCTTTTTTTCTTTCATTACCTCACACGGAGAACAGAGAGAGTTTAAAGGGGAAGACCGGGACGACAAAAACTCGATCCGATGGCTCGAGAACCGTAAAATTACTTTCGCTGCCGGTACGACAGCCGTGGGTGCCTCACCGTCGCAGTGAAAGCGAAACGAATATTCCTCGGAGCAGCCTGGCATGAAGATAAACAAGGGCTAAAAGGACTGCCTCATAGAAACTCGCTGGAACGTGACTGCTACCTCGGGGGGCAGATTTCAGTTCCCAATGGACGACTCAGCCCGAATACACCGAAGCAGTGGGACGCTAGAAAACTATATCCTAGTTTCTCAACTTTCGAAGTTTCCCTATGAACTCGTCGGTTGGTGTTGTCGACTTCAATTGTGCTCGGCTGTAAGGATTTACATTTGCTATTTATACGCCCCGCTGGAAAGTCTTTCGTAGTGTTTAACCGGGAGCGTGCATTGCTTCGCTGTGAGAAAAATGAGAGACAATGACTGATATGGCAGAAATTTTAAGAAATGGGATGCGATGCGTCGAAAAAGCACCTGGCACACGAGGCAAAATTTAATATCCTTTTCCGAAAAAAAAAAGTGTGTTATATCGAGGCAGCTCCCACCCGGTGCCACTTGCTACGTCACCCGCATATTTTGTCTGTTTTTTTTGTGTTTGTTATTATTCTTAACAACGAAGCTGTTTGTTTTTCGTTATTATTCGTGTCCTCAAATACCAAGAAAATGCCCTGCATACCCACTTAGGGAGATTGGCCAAGAATGTCGATCATACCCACCAAGAGAGATCGACCAACAATGGCCAAAACGAGCATACCCACTTAGAGAGATTGGCCAAGCTTGGTAAAAAAACAAATCCAGCGTTCGCCGTAATCGTGGCAACCCTTGCTCGGAACGAGAAAGACGTCATAGCGTACGCCTCTCAAAGGTGATGCCTGCCCAATGATTCTCGATACCTAAAAAAAAAATTAATGTAGCCCACGCTTATAGCAACAATAATGGAGTAAATGTTGTGGTACTGGGGTTCTTGCACCCGGCCGCGGTTCCCCAGAAAGACACTGAGCCCCCTCGATCACACCTTTACTGGGAGTCCCGCTCCGCCGAGGTCCTCTGCTCAGCCGATCCGGCTGCACACACGTAGCCCAGCCGAGTCCGCCATGTTCCATCCTATCTCATCTCGCGCCACATCTTCATACTCCGCCGGAACATGTCCATCGCGCGGGATTGTCCACCGCCACTATTGCCGGATTACCACAATGTCGAGGCTGTTGCGGCAGTGTCGAAGACGCCAATTGGCTGCACCCGTGGCTTTAAATCATCGTGATGGTCGTGAAGGTTGCGTAAAGCGCTCCGGCAAGGTGATGTCCAAAGATTATAACTTCAAAAAAAAGTGAAGGAGGCTCACACTTATAGCAATAATGTTGGAGTACAGGTCGTTGCGGCAGTGAAGAGGACGCAAATCGGCTGCAATCGTGGACTTAAACCGTCGTGATGGTCGTGCAGGTTGCATACAGCTTCGCTACCTTCAAGTCTTGCGCGTTAGTGTGAGCTTAGTCAATTTTTTTTTTTTTTTTTTTTTTGCTGTGAACTTTACAAGTCCACATGGCTGGGTAGCGTTCGGGAGCCAGGCGTATCTTATAGAAACATGAAACGCCAATTTAAGAAACAAGATGCAGCACAGAAATGTGTGATGAAGGTGCAGCAGGAGCAAAGAGTTTCATCGGAACTGCACCTGCTTGAACAAATTCCATATAGGGCATGCAAGCCACCTAACTGTCATCAGATGGTTCATACAAGAGTTAGAGCGTCCGCCAAACGTTCGGCGCAGTGCTATAGCACGCTTTGCAATTCGTTCTTTTCCCGATTGGGGTAGCCTACCGGTTGCCCCTGGCCCGTAGAAATGTGTACACGGGGAAAAGCAGGCGTGGTGTCAGCACGTGCCTGAGAGAACATAGGTTATTAGTGCCAGCCTCTGAAAACCAGCACGCACACTTGCCACGCTCACGTCGACAGAGCAGATACTGTGCATTTGCGAGGGCACTGTGTTGTCACAGCATCGGCGCAAAAAAATTCGCAAATCCCAGGCTTAGGTGGGAATTGAAGTGATAGGAAACTTTAATTGTATACCGTTCCAAATCCGTCCCTCATAAAGTGTTTTTCTGAATATTTCTCTGCGTCCACAAACGATACGATTCCATCGGCGCCGCGAATTGGTTCGGCCGGCAGCCGAAACCGGCTTCCGTGGACGCCGCGAAGCAGCAAGAGGCGCTTGCTTGACCTTGGTAGAGCTTGAAGGTCAGAGGCACGCTACCAGGCGTCTCCTGTGTTTGTACCTATGGTAATAAGCTTCGCATAAACTTTTAGAAAGTATTTTACCTTTTCACATTCGAAGGAAGGGCCAAGCGTGCATCAGTTAGATGTTCCTCGCGTTGATCCATACGGAACGCGGTTTTTAGAAGGCACGTGCCGGCAGCTTGGGGCCCAATAGTAGTCTATCTGTGAGGTTTTTTTAAGTGAAAGCCTTAAGGGCCTTATTGTTGGAAAACAGGTGTTGTTACTACAGTTGTAGTTTTTCTTGTTGCTGTCTGGTACAGAAAATGGTCGCCGCTGTAAAGAGTAAATAAAACTGCATTTGACTTCGTATGAGAATTGAACCTGGGTACTCTGAATAGGAGCCGAGTGCGCTACCATGGCACTACCACGGAACACTGGCAGTGGCGGAACAAAAGATGGCCCAGTTCTTGTCCCGTGACAGTTGAACAGGGCGGCACGTGAGTAGAACAAGTGCACGCCAGCAGAAATCTCATTTTGGGGAAACTGGCGTGAAGTGTCGCCAGGCTGCCTGTCGAAGTAATTCGTGCCAAATGACGAAGAAACTAAAGGGAATAAAGAGACGCAAATACTGTTTAGCGGTGAATAAGTCTCCTATAAGTATCACCAGGCTTTCTCGCCTTCAAAGCATGCAAGCAGGCCTAAATGAGCCGAGGAATTGTTTTTACACCACGCGAGTGCTATGAGATACGCAGACGTAGGAGGGATGTAGCTTTTAAATACTTACTCTTGTTTTTATTTGCACAGTTTACTCAATATACATATAGTTCATTTTCGCCAATTAAATGCTTACTTGCGAAAAACCGCTCGCCGTCGTCCTTCCTCTTTTGTGTTGCGTTGTTTTGCGCTACACTACTTGCAAGGTGAACATTGTCCAGTTTGCCCAACTGTCCAGACTATTCCGGTTAGCCCAGCAACCGGGCTCATTCCGACTGCAGCGCTGCACGTTTATTGCCCCAAACACAAAAGCAGGTTTGCCCTATTTCGGAGCTACGCAAAGCTTCGGCTGCTAGACAAAAAGTGAGCGCTAAGGCCCAGACAGCCATTGAGGCTGCCTGACGTGGCCGAGCCGTATCTCGAGCAACCAGGAAGGCAGCCACTTATTCGCCCCGCGTTCAGCCCAGCCCGATACCGGAGCGCAAGAAACAAAGTCGTAGCACCCGACCGGCCCGAAACCACCAACAGCGATCCGCGTGGCTTCTTTTCTTGCCGCGCCGTTGGCTGCTTTCTGCCTCGCCGAGCAACATGTATCCGGACAACACCGCGCTATCGGCAATGAGAGAATTGCGCGCCCTTAGCGCGCCTGCTGTTTCTACTTGCTCTCGCATGCCGTATATGTTTCTGGCTCCCTCGCCGCTTTCCCTGCTTGTTCTGTCTTGCCTGGGCCGCTGTTTCGGCCAGCCCCGCTCCGCGCTTCCCCCTAGACCGGAATCGTTCGCTGCTCTGCAGCAACCAGGATCGACCGGAGCGCGGTTCTGCATTGCTCCAGCTCGCCGGCCATGTGATGGGAGCTCGCGGGGTTAAGGCCTGCCAGTTTCGGCTGCCGGGAAAACCGAGCCGACTCGCTGGACCATGCACACTGGGACCCAGGCCCACAAACGCACGCACGTCAACGGTACTTGCATTGTACAAAGGGCGCTAGGCAACTCGATGCAACTCACGAACACTGCTGGTTAGAAACCAACAAAACACACGTGCAAGCCACCCGAACGACTGCAAAAGAATGAGGCAGCCTCGTACTAACCCACCTAAGCGCCTATCATACGTCGACCTGCCCGCTGGCGCCGCATAGCGGCAACCGTCATAACTCAACTGGTTGGAAAGCGAGGGGATGAAGGACGACAAATACGCCTCCGTCGTAAGTCGTATAAACCGGAGGTGTACGTTGAGCTGTTCTGTTTTCCCTGCGTGTTGTTTGCTGCCGGTTATCCTCTTAACGAGGATGTTGATCCCACCTAAGTATCGAGCGAGGAAAACATCACGCGTGTGGCTGAGCGTGTGGCTCAGTGCAAGCGTGTGCACGGTGTGCCAACCACTACGTGAAACGTCGGATTGTTGCCCACGACAGACGCTACGTGCCATTCACTTGTCTGGCCCCTTTTGATGCCTGATAGCTTTTTGTGCGTTTTTTTTTTGTTTGTTTTTTGTGGCGCATCAAAAGTATGGGGAGGGTGGGGGGAGGGGGGTATTTTATTGTTCACGTGGTCAGGTCATAAAACAGCAGCCGGATTGCTTGATTGGTTGTAGGGTTTAAGCACCGACGCAACGCAGGCGATGAGGCGCGCCGTAGTGGAGGGCTCCGCATTAATTTTGACCAACTGAGGATCTTTAACGTGCGCCGAAATCTCGTACACGCGGGTGTTTTTGCGTTTCGCCTCCAAAACAGCAGCCGGTATCGCGGTTCTGCTTTCATAACTTTGTGCCGTGTTATTCTAGAGCTGCTAGTCAACATCCTATGTTCTAGAAGCCTGCATGCCTGCATAGTGTCCTCTTAATGCACGTGTAGTTGTACGTCGAGAGTCAGAGCAGGGACGTTGTACAAGCAAGGTTTGTCGGTGACATGAAAATATAACTTTTTTTTAAAAAACCGGCGTTTTTTTTTTGCTTTTTTTCTTCCTGAGCAAAGAGCGAGTATTGAACACGGAGTTGCTGTGGCAAGGAGACTTTCTCAGCTTGCTTAAGCTTGTAGCGCTTTGTTACAATCCCAAGATTCACAGCAAGTTCTGCATTCTCTCCGCAGTGTCCAGTCCGGGTCAGTGCAATCCAGAAACTGGTCGGCTACACTTGTTCATTCATGAACTCTGCAGATCGAAAGACGAGCTGTTGCTAGGAAAATTATGAGTGATTAAAATGACAGCGACAATAGCGATTATTATTAATTTATCATTGAAGGAGACTAAGAAATGTGCGATCGATGCCCGTAGTGCGTTTTGTGGGTTGTAAAAACGTTGTTTGAACCGGTAAGCTCAGTACTGAAGCAAAGAAAAAAATGTCTGTCATACTAGGTGTGGAACAAGAACACATCGTGCCCAAATGTGGCCAGTAATATTTTTTATTGCAGTTTTATGTATTGCATCCTTAAAGGCCCGAAGGCATTGCGCAAGGGTTTGTGTTGAATCAAGGTTTTTAGTTTAATAGGATTCCAGCCACTGAACACGGATTCTTACTTGTCTCACTCTAGTTCATTTTGCCGGCGTACTTTACCCGCATTTTAGTAGATTGTCTTAACAATGCATGTCTTCTTGTTAAGTCTGACCGTATACATATATCACCATTGGCTGCTTTCGTCTCAGACTTCTGAGTCATTGCTGGAAAAAAAATCGAGAGAAAGCTGGCAGCCACGGTTAGCTAGAGGAGCTGGGTTCTATTCATAATATTGTATAGGAATATCTTGGCGTCGTAATGCGCTGGTCGGACGTACAACCAACGACTCTGAATTTGCGTCAACGCTATTTAACCGTGATTCATGGCACTTAGAAGTTGGAAAGTTGTGGCTTCACTTTATTCGTGACTACTGTGTTTAATTTAACTAGTGTCCTTTCGTCTTTCTTTTAGCGCTGGGTGCAGCTTATAACAAAAATCCCTTGGACATGTGAATGTGTTCCGCGAAAAACAACTCACAATATAACGAATCGATTTTTAAAGAGGACAGAACAAATGAAAAATAGTGATAGTGATATTTATTACGTCGCATTCGTATTTTAGAAACAACTGGCTCGCGAATTTCGCGCAGAAACAACTGTTTAAGGCATGTTCTTCTGGTTTTGGCTATACAATATTTATTTGGCTTATTTTCCTCCATGGAAATGACAGTTACCATGCATATAACGGCCGTCTCTTCATCTTTAATTTTTCCTGTTTTGTGTCCTGACGTGCTGCCACAGAAACTTCCTAATATCTACGAAATATTTACCTCGGTTTTCTAAAAACCCCAAATGAACTCAACCGTCGTGTCACATTTTTGTTTGTCAGAGCTCGCGTTTTCTTTTTCAGTTAAAAAAATAGATGCTACGTCGCCGAACTATTTATACGTTGTAATGCGACGACATGCGCCATTTGCAAAGAACCATGCGGTGTTTACATTACCCTCGAGCTTCTTATTTACCGTACAAAAACAAAAACAAGATAAACAACAGCCATACGTCGACGGCTGAATAGACGCTCCCCTGTTCTTAAAAATGTTCGCGCCGCGCATCCATCCTGTCAAAGGCAGGACCTTCGGGCCATTACTTGTGCCTTGCCTCAAAGCGGTTGCTTTGCATCATTTTCCTCAACCCCGCTCGTGAACTCAGACAAAAACAGAAAAACAAAAATATGAAAACAAAGGTGGGTTTGTTTTCTCTTTTTTTGAAGTTAGTTATCGTCGCCTTCCCTATATGCCTGGTTGAAAGTGCGCTCTGAAGTTTCAAACATGGCACGCTGCACATTTGGTCAGGCCAGAAGCAAAAAAGGAGGAGGGAGGAGAGGGATTCACGACTGTTCCAGTCGTGAATACTTCTTAAGAAAAACAGCATATTTAAAAAAATTTAACGCTGTTTTATTCAACGTGAAAGCTGTCGGAAGTGCAGAGCAGTTATTCGCCATTATAGGCTGTGGCGTCATTATCCGCTCACTGCTACCACCCATCAGGCAATTCGCCGCCTTGTCTCACTCCTCTCCTGATGAATGCAACGGAGGTCTGTCCAACGCATTTTAAATTTCCCGCTTTTGCAGTGCTTGCGCGCCCCCTTCCTGAAACAACGCGAGCGGGAGCAATTTTTTTACGCTTGCTTTTCATTCCGCACGTGCCGGCGCCTTACTGCGTAGCTTCGAACACACCATTTTTTTAACAACGCCTCCCTGAACACATTGACCTCTCCATTGTCTGGACCTCCGGCCACTCCGGCCTGGCAGGGAATGAGGCGGCCGACGCCGCAGCCCGCGCACTCATTACCTGGGCACTTCCCTCGCCTCGCCTCGACCAAACAACTCCCCCACCCCCCCACCCAGCAGCCCTGACACCTCTCGACCCCACGTACAACTCCATCCTCTCCCACCACACTAACTCCCGACGGCAATATCCGCTCCCTCCGCCCCACCCTTCCCTCACCGCCCAACAGGCCTACTTTAACCACATAATTCTAACCCACATTTCCCCTTCTCTTTCCACCCAACTGCCCACATGGTAACATTCCAACTGCCCACATGGTCACAACAGCGCAGGAGAAGATGAGGTGGTAGGTGTTGCCTACCACCTCATCTTCTCCTGCGCCCCAACACCCACATCCCCACCCCTCCCCTACCCCTGAGCAGTGGGAGTCCGAGCTGACCAGCTCCGCACCGGAGCGCCAGGTGGCCCTGGTGCGACGCGCCCTGGAGGCCGCCCGGGCAAGAGGCCTCCTGGACTTAGGAGGCTAACCACGCCCTTCTGCCCATTCCCTTTGGCTCAATAAACGTTTTGCCACCACCACCAAAGTAGTGTGTAAAACAGCGAGGTGGGATCAGTCACCGATCTTTTAGGGCTTTGCGGATAACAGAGCGGTATGAAAGACCAACCCGACATGATGTTCGACATAGAGTTCGGGAGAAGGAAATGCATGCAAATTTAAGCAGGCTAAAACTTGCATATCCGCCGTTACATGAGGGGTGTCTGAATCGTTTAAAACATGCATACTATGTCGGTTCGGGGTAAGGGCAAGAGCTCTGTGTGTTTGTGCGTCTCTTACTCTGCGTCCCGTTAGTTCGCGCTGTTTCCTCACGTTTTAACAAAGGTAGCGCAGTGCGGAGCTGCCGAGTACATTTGAAATACAACGGTTGAGAATAGAAAAACTATGGAAGGTAGAGGTTTGTAAAATAAAGTGGGGGGAGGCAGATGAGGAGGCAAGGAGCATGTTTAACGGGTCGAAAAAGGGCAGCCCTGCAGAATGGCGGGCTGGCTGCTTCAGATGGTTGATAAGGAATAATGCGTACGCACGAGAACACAAACGCACAATTACACACGTACAAGCAAACAAGCAAAGATGATTCAAACGCGAGGCTTTGTTCAGACGCAAACCGACCGTCTCAGAATGGCGCAATCGGATAGACGTCGGCTTCATAATGTGAGGTTTGAAGCCACGCACTGCACTGTCACTGCTATTCCAGGGGCCTAAAAACGCGTGTATCGCGTAAGCACTTCCGACTCAACGGCTGACTCCAGGATTCTCTATAGCACGAGCTGGCCAGCGACTACATTTCCGCCGAGTTCGAAAGGGCAAATAGCTCTCCGACGTAGTTTTTGGCAGGACGAACTGCGTATGCAGCCTCGGCGGCCCTTGTAGCCTCGCCCGTTGGCCAAGCCCACTGGCGCACCAAAGCGTCGGAAATGGGAGCAAATACGTCGTAAAACAGCGTAGTCCGCCGTCGTCGCTGTCGTCGCTGGCAGGCGAGCGTTTCACAAAGGGATCGCTCTGCCATTGTGTCGGCGCGACCTTTGAATTCTCTGTACTACCCACGACAATGGCCTCGCCAAAAGTCGCATTTGTGCGGGTGGCTAAGTTTCACTCCTTTTTTTTTCTTACTCTCTGGTTTGTTTCTAAGCGCGTTCCCCTTTCTACCGCCCACATGCATGCGGCATTTTCTTTTACAGCGAGTGGGCAGTGTCTTTCTATAGTTTATCCTTTACTTTGACCTCGCATCATTCAGCCGCCTTCATCACTGCAATCTAGCATTCCCCCGCAGGCGTTCTAACTTTACGGGAATGCTGAGTTCTGTGAATTTTTCAGACGATCTTGAACGGCAGTTTTGTGTGCTGATATACGTTTTTCCTATGTTTATTGCCATTTTAGTTTCGCAGTTTTCACCGGAGGCAATGACGTCAATTTCACTGCTTTTGTTTATTTCGTGTGCGGCTTAACTCCCAATGCGTAGTTGAGGGCTCATAATGCCCGCATCTCGTTCATTTGTGATATGAGTCTGGACCGCGTAGTTTGTCCACGAGTGGGTGGCGTCTTCTCCTTCCAGAAGGCTGCAGGCTTGCGCTATTGTTCGAGCACGATTGACCCGGTGTTCCTGGCCTATAATCTTTTAAAGCGAGGCCTTGCACCTATACCAACCAAAGGGTTCTTTTGTGACCGTTGGTGTCAACAGAAAACTCCCGTGAACAAATAAAAGAGGTTACTGGCACGACCAGGTATCGAGCCTGGAACCAATATATAAACAGAGCGAAAGCCCGCTGTCTTACCGATTGAGCTACGAGCCCACGCGGAGACGGGGGAGACAAACGGCGCACTCACAAGCACAGCTGCGGGTTTACCCCCTACATTTTCGCGGAAAGCCATGTGATAGCGTCACGCGTCCTCTCGCGCCGCTGTGCGCTCCGCCCACGGCACGTGTAGCGACCGTGTGCGCGCTTTGCGCATGCGCCAGCAGTTGGTAAAAATTAAAGAAAGTTCACACCAACGCACGGAATCTCACTTCTCCGTCTCTGCTGCCGATCTCGTCGCCTCCGTCGGTGGCAGCAGAGACGGGGAAGTGAGGTAGTCTAACACCCGGTTTGAGCTTCCTTTAGTTTTATAAAAAATGAGTTTCCACTCATGTGCTTTACCAATACGACTTAACCAACCACAATTCATAGATCATGCATTGATTTAACCTTAACAAAGAATATCTTTTTGAAGTAACAAAGGGTGTGGTTAAGTGCATTTCACTTTTATCTGGTTCCACACTGTTTGTAGAGCCACGCGTGTGAATTCAAGTGACGTCGCATGGGTAATCATTGTGGGTGTCGTTTACAGCATCGCTTTCCAACCACCTTCACAGGGTGGATTAGCGCACTTTTTTTCCGCCAAGGATCACAAAACATTTTTTCATTCACCTAGGAACATCATCGTCATCATATTTAGACCACCGTACTAACAGATTTTTCGTAAAAACAGCATGCACGAAACTGTAC
Organism: Haemaphysalis longicornis; assembly: GCF_048455015.1. Taxonomy (NCBI): domain Eukaryota; kingdom Metazoa; phylum Arthropoda; class Arachnida; order Ixodida; family Ixodidae; genus Haemaphysalis; species Haemaphysalis longicornis. The sequence continues at coordinate 13,918,979 of NW_027526361.1, read as the reverse complement.
GGAATGCCTACATATAGACCTACCTTCCCACTGGACCACTCTTCTTCCTTTCCTCTCCATGTCTGATTTTATACCCCTCTTTTCCTTACTTTCCTACTCCCTTCTTCCTTTTTTTAAAGCTTCTTTTATATCCTCGTGGCAAAAACATGGGGGAAAACATGCACCCACAGCCGCTGAAGAAGGTTATCCATCAAATAAGAGAATTTTTTTTGGTGCATGCTCGATCAAACATTTGGGCCGATTCGTTCAAATACGCAGCGGAATCGGTGTGTTTACGGCCGCTATTTTGTGAACGCACTACGCATTGTTCAATCTCAACGGCGTATGCTCGGAAACCCGCACTCCAATTTGGCCCAGCACAGCGGCATGTGCGACTGTGCCTGGCGTTTCGAAATACCACCACAGTTCTTTCGAGAAATGATGATAAAAGAGACGATATAAGCACATCAAATAAGACGACCGGCAGGTCGCTGCATTAGCATGCCTTCAATTGCTTTGGTCAAACGAGATTCGCTTTCTTGATTGGTACTCTTGTTTAGCGTATACTATAGTTTCATGGTTTATGCCTGCTCTTTTGCGTTGGTTTCAAGGATGGTTGCACGTTACCAAGAATACATTGCCCACGCGAATAAATCAAGTGCGAACATAAAATGGACTTGTTTTTCTATAATAAACTCAATTTTATTGAAGCGCTGTATCGCCTTCCTCCTTTTTCTTGTTTTTGTCTTGTACAGCACCCGTCGTACACGGGGAATCTTCACCAACTCACCCAACTCTCAGTCCTCTTGAGTTACACTTAATTTCCGATATTCGAGGAGCCGTCAGAGACTGCTTAGAAGAGTCCTTAGTGTACGCGTTTCTTCACTCGCGCGAAGGCCCCGTTCGAGTATTGCGTCTCCTCCGATCTTGACAAGCACCCGTCGTACACGGGGAATCTTCACCAACTCACCCAACTCTCAGTCCTCTTGAGTTACACTTAATTTCCGATATTCGAGGAGCCGTCAGAGACTGCTTAGAAAAGTCCTTAGTGTACGCGTTTCTTCACTCGCGCGAAGGCCCCGTTCGAGTAGTGCGTCTCCTCCGATCTTGACAAGCACCCGTCGTACACGGGGAATCTTCACCAACTCACCCAACTCTCAGTCCTCTCGAGTTACACTTAATTTCCGATATTCGAGGAGCCGTCAGAGACTGCTTAGAAGAGTCCTTAGTGTACGCGTTTCTTCACTCGCGCGAAGGCCCCGTTCGAGTAGTGCGTCTCCTCCGATCTTGACAAGCACCCGTCGTACACGGGGAATCTTCACCAACTCACCCAACTCTCAGTCCTCTCGAGTTACACTTAATTTCCGATATTCGAGGAGCCGTCAGAGACTGCTTAGAAAAGTCCTTAGTGTACGCGTTTCTTCACTCGCGCGAAGGCCCCGTTCGAGTAGTGCGTCTCCTCCGATCTTGACAAGCACCCGTCGTACACGGGGAATCTTCACCAACTCACCCAACTCTCAGTCCTCTCGAGTTACACTTAATTTCCGATATTCGAGGAGCCGTCAGAGACTGCTTAGAAGAGTCCTTAGTGTACGCGTTTCTTCACTCGCGCGAAGGCCCCGTTCGAGTAGTGCGTCTCCTCCGATCTTGCACAGCCCACAACTCAGACCGAGGGTGTACACGCGTCGTCAGGATAGCAGCGGGACAGCCACCTCGAAAAACACCCACTCCTCTTACTCAAGTTTTAATTAAACAGAAGCCCAGTAATTTCCAGCATTCACCGCATGTGTTTCACCGCATCAGCACAAACTTGTGTACCATCGCTTTTTAGAGCGAAAGCTCTACTACGTTGACTCGCAAGATAATTCATGACGTCGCAATGACCTTGAGCAGCCGAAGCGCGAATGTGGCAGGCGTGACGTCACGCCACGTGACTAGGCGAGGGTTTAGCGGCTGCTTTGCCGGCGCTTGGCCGCTCAGTCTCGCCATACATGGTGCGGCGGCTTGGCCGTCTTGTACGTGAGGTTCAGCGCAAGCGACAAGCTGAATCCAATCATTCAGTACCCTGTCATAAAACGCTGTGTGCAACGTATTTGCAAAACCAAGCCAGATAGACATTTCGCTCATGATAATAGGGTTTACAGCTGTTGCATCGGACCTTTATTTTTTTTCCAACCTGAGGTGTCCGCTGAAGGTCTACCGTCAGTTGCAAATACGGTTGCGCGACCCTGATTGTCCGAACACGTGCATCCTATCTGCCTTTTTCGTCGTTGTTCGTTGACTACGCTGCAGTTACTGCTTTTTTTAACAAACCTTTGGTTGAGTCCCGGCAGCTATGCTCACCCACTGACTTTCATATTTTGGGGCACAATTTTTTACCGTTCCCTCTTCGTTTGGTCCGCGTTGCCTCGATTTACCGAAGCTGTCGCTTCATGTCGTTGAAGGGTAAAATAGCTAGAAGGTGTGCCGTTTTAGCCTGGAACGTTGAGGGCCCTGTTAAACCCGTGGCGCAGAAACACGCAGCGCTCGCTGGCTCGCTCTTGAAACGCGTATGATAGACGCACTGTCGTATATCTGTGCCGGGCGCACTGAAGAGTCCTCCTCATCGCCGAGTACGATAACGCGATAGCATTCCGCGCTTAAAGGCTAAGCTTGAGCGTCGTCCAATATTTTAATGACCATGACATTTTCACCGGTCACCTTCCTGACCAGATTTCCGCCCCTTTTAGATTTCCTTCAGAACGCAAGGCCGGGCGTAAATTTTATACTTGCATTAGAACGAAAAAAAAAAGTGCGAAAAACATAGTAGAAATCATCTTGATGCGGTATCTCAGGCAAATAAATTACAGAACGCGTAAAAATCAATTCTAATCGTTCTTCACGTCCCTTATAAAACATTAACGGCCGACTGGTTATAACAGTGAGCTTCAAAATAGAACGCGATGACATAAACTAAAGGCTGAGCGTGCGGAAGCCGCGATTTCTAGCTTTAGAGGGAGAATAACGGCTTGATTGTTCATGTATGGTACTACTGCCATCCAACTTTGTAAGTAAGTATAAACTCGCTGTTACAGGACTTCCGCTATGCAAATGCTTGTCTGTTCGCAATTTTTTTCGGATTGTCCTTTAATTTGCATTCACTATGTACGTTGCATCCGCTTCGCAAAGTAACCCCCAGGTGCCGTCTTGCGACCAAATGGTTATCTTTTGGCAATTTCTTTTTTTCTTTGGGCGTTGTTTTCAGCGCGCGCGCGGACCTGCGGCTGCTTGTGCCTGGCCCGGTTTAATAAGCGTAATCAGCGACGCGTTCCCTTGGCTGTCCGTGCCGATCAATAGGGCGAAACTCACAATAAGCTGCCGGCAGCCTTTGTAACTTTCCTCAGTTTTGCCCTTTTCAGCGCGTTCCCCCATTAGCCGCCTTACACAACGAAACAGGAAAATCTTTAATGGCCGGAGCAGTGAGGGTCCTGTGTATTTTAAAACCCGGTGAGCGCGCGGCGAAGTTTGCCAGGATATGCTGGAGATCGATTTATAACAAAGTTTCGATGCGCCATCCATGCCCTCCGCTTCATTTTCAGTTTTTTTATTGCACTGGCTAATATGATATAACGCCAGCTGTGCTATTACAGAGAATGTAAGAAGATTTTTTTAAAAGCAATCATTGTTTAAAGAACTAGGTCACGACCTTTTTGCAAGGCAAGGCCAGTGCCGTAGTATGCAAGCATTTTCTTATCTACGTGCCAATGAGATAGATATAGAGAGAGAAAAGGGAAATGTTTTAATGCGCGGACGAATTTAGTCTGGCAGGCTAGGATGATGGGGATGATGTAGGATGATGGTGATGAGGTGACGTTTAGAGACTCTAGTTGTGCATTGATTGATTGATTGATTGATTGATTGATTGATTGATTGATTGATTGATTGATTGATTGATTGATTGATTGATTGATTGATTGATTGATTGATTGATTGATTGATTGATTGATTGATTGATTGATTGAACGAACGACCCCGACTGACCGATCCGATATTGAACTGGGAAATTACTGCATCTCGCGTGCCCTTCAGTTCAGAAAAGTACCCCTCGGCAACAATATTTGTGCTAGATGCAAAAGGAGCCTCTGCGCATGCTTTCCTTCTCAATGACGTCATCACTCTCCCCTGTACGGTTCACAACTTTCCAACGTCTTATTTTTCGACAACCCGAGCTTGATCACTCGGAAACCTACTTTTTCAAAATGAATTTATGTCTCATACATACATACACATGTGCATACATATGCAGATGACGGACAATGAGAGTTTCGAAGTCGATGCCTGCGCAACCGGCGGAACGTTTTTTCCAGCATACGCAGGCAACCAACCGTACAAGTTTCAGCTGGCCTCTGTGCTGGGAACGCTGTACAATCGACCACTTACGGACACGGCAGTAGTGGTACACATACAATGCTAACCGTCGCGAAAGGTGAACAAATTTTTCGAAGTAGACTAGCCGAGAAAGGGTTAGTGCAGCTTGGTGGCCGGAGACAGTAGTTCTTCGGTGACTATGGCTGCCCTATCCATGAGCTCCTTCCGGAGATTCAGGTTTGTAGATTACCCGATGCGACCGCACGTAATGGCTGCATTTCTAGCCCTGACATATTATTTCTCTCTCTCTCTCTCTCTCTCTCTCTCTCTCTCTCTCTCTCTCTCTCTCTGTCTGTCTTGTGGTCCTCCCCCCTTCCATTATTTCGTCTACACTACGTTTTTCTAAGAAAAGAAAGGCTCAGTAGCTCAGGCATTGTGGTGCTGACCTCGAAGTCCCAGTTTCGCGGAGGCCGTTTTTTTATTTATGGAGGCGAAAAGCGTAACCGCCCGCATCTCGACATTTTGACGCAACTTCCCCCTGCGTTATCTAAACTAATCCGTAGCCTTCAACTACGACGAGCCTCATAGCCCAGGTGCAGCTTCGGTGCGCAAGGCCTCAAACTTTGTATTTGGGAAGAACAGGGAATGGAACGGTACCTGTTAACTCTCTCTCTCTCTCTCTCTCTCTCTCTCTCTCTCTCTCTCTCTCTCTCTCTCTCTCTCTCTCTCTCTCTGTCTTGTGGTCCTCCCCCCTTCCATTATTTCGTCTACACTACGTTTTTCTAAGAAAAGAAAGGCTCAGTAGCCCAGGCATTGTGGTGCTGACCTCGAAGTCCCAGTTTCGCGGAGGCCGTTTTTTTATTTATGGAGGCGAAAAGCGTAAACGCCCGCATCTCGACATTTTGACGCAACTTCCCCCTGCGTTATCTAAACTAATCCGTAGCCTTCAACTACGACGAGCCTCATAGCCCAGGTGCAGCTTCGGTGCGCAAGGCCTCAAACTTTGTATTTGGGAAGAACAGGGAATGGAACGGTACCTGTTAACTCTCTCTCTCTCTCTCTCTCTCTCTCTCTCTCTCTCTCTGTCTGTCTGTCTTGTGGTCCTCCCCCCTTCCATTATTTCGTCTACACTACGTTTTTCTAAGAGAAGAAAGGCTCAGTAGCTCAGGCATTGTGGTGCTGACCTCGAAGTCCCAGTTTCGCGGAGGCCGTTTTTTAAGTGCAACGCACTTCTTAAGCGACCCTGAACCTGCGTCCACCGGCGATGTCCGCGCACGTGGAGATGGGCGCGCGCAGCCTGGCCGCTGACATAGCACATACCCACGTGGGGGATTGGCCAGGAATCTCCTCGTCTTCCTTGGTAACGGGGGGAGATGGGCGCGCGCTGCCTGGCCGCTGACATGGCACATACCCACATGGGGGATTGGCCAAGAATCGGGCGTGAGAAGGGCTAATGCACCTGCTTAAAGGAGTACTGACACGAAATTTCAAAGCTGAGATCCGCTCTAGCAATCAAGTACAACGACAACACAAATAGGTGTCTGTGAATAAATGCATCTTTCTTTCTTTGTAGTTGTGTGTGTGTGTGTGATCTCTCTTTCGCGAACATTACCGAACCGCGCAAATTCAACTCGTGCATTCGCACTTTCACATTCTTCCCCTCGGCGAAATGCGGGGAATTTTTTTATTTATGGAGGCGAAAAGCGTAAACGCCCGCATCTCGACATTTTGACGCAACTTCCCCCTGCGTTATCTAAACTAATCCGTAGCCTTCAACTACGACGAGCCTCATAGCCCAGGTGCAGCTTCGGTGCACAAGGCCTCAAACTTTGTATTTGGGAAGAACAGGGAATGTAACGGTACCTGTTAACTCTCTCTCTCTCTCTCTCTCTCTCTCTCTCTCTCTCTCTCTCTCTCTCTCTCTCTCTCTCTCTCTCTCTCTGTCTGTCTTGTGGTCCTCCCCCCTTCCATTATTTCGTCTACACTACGTTTTTCTAAGAAAAGAAAGGCTCAGTAGCCCAGGCATTGTGGTGCTGACCTCGAAGTCCCAGTTTCGCGGAGGCCGTTTTTTTATTTATGGAGGCGAAAAGCGTAAACGCCCGCATCTCGACATTTTGACGCAACTTCCCCCTGCGTTATCTAAACTAATCCGTAGCCTTCAACTACGACGAGCCTCATAGCCCAGGTGCAGCTTCGGTGCGCAAGGCCTCAAACTGTGTATTTGGGAAGAACAGGGAATGGAACGGTACCTGTTAACTCTCTCTCTCTCTCTGTCTTGTGGTCCTCCCCCCTTCCATTATTTCGTCTACACTACGTTTTTCTAAGAAAAGAAAGGCTCAGTAGCTCAGGCATTGTGGTGCTGACCTCGAAGTCCCAGTTTCGCGGAGGCCGTTTTTTTATTTATGGAGGCGAAAAGCGTAAACGCCCGCATCTCGACATTTTGACGCAACTTCCCCCTGCGTTATCTAAACTAATCCGTAGCCTTCAACTACGACGAGCCTCATAGCCCAGGTGCAGCTTCGGTGCGCAAGGCCTCAAACTTTGTATTTGGGAAGAACAGGGAATGGAACGGTACCTGTTAACTCTCTCTCTCTCTCTCTCTCTCTCTCTGTCTGTCTTGTGGTCCTCCCCCCTTCCATTATTTCGTCTACACTACGTTTTTCTAAGAAAAGAAAGGCTCAGTAGCTCAGGCATTGTGGTGCTGACCTCGAAGTCCCAGTTTCGCGGAGGCCGTTTTTTTATTTATGGAGGCGAAAAGCGTAAACGCCCGCATCTCGACATTTTGACGCAACTTCCCCCTGCGTTATCTAAACTAATCCGTAGCCTTCAACTACGACGAGCCTCATAGCCCAGGTGCAGCTTCGGTGCGCAAGGCCTCAAACTTTGTATTTGGGAAGAACAGGGAATGGAACGGTACCTGTTAACTCTCTCTCTCTCTCTCTCTCTCTCTCTCTCTCTCTCTGTCTGTCTTGTGGTCCTCCCCCCTTCCATTATTTCGTCTACACTACGTTTTTCTAAGAAAAGAAAGGCTCAGTAGCCCAGGCATTGTGGTGCTGACCTCGAAGTCCCAGTTTCGCGGAGGCCGTTTTTTTATTTATGGAGGCGAAAAGCGTAAACGCCCGCATCTCGACATTTTGACGCAACTTCCCCCTGCGTTATCTAAACTAATCCGTAGCCTTCAACTACGACGAGCCTCATAGCCCAGGTGCAGCTTCGGTGCGCAAGGCCTCAAACTGTGTATTTGGGAAGAACAGGGAATGGAACGGTACCTGTTAACTCTCTCTCTCTCTCTCTCTCTGTCTGTCTTGTGGTCCTCCCCCCTTCCATTATTTCGTCTACACTACGTTTTTCTAAGAAAAGAAAGGCTCAGTAGCTCAGGCATTGTGGTGCTGACCTCGAAGTCCCAGTTTCGCGGAGGCCGTTTTTTTATTTATGGAGGCGAAAAGCGTAAACGCCCGCATCTCGACATTTTGACGCAACTTCCCCCTGCGTTATCTAAACTAATCCGTAGCCTTCAACTACGACGAGCCTCATAGCCCAGGTGCAGCTTCGGTGCGCAAGGCCTCAAACTTTGTATTTGGGAAGAACAGGGAATGGAACGGTACCTGTTAACTCTCTCTCTCTCTCTCTCTCTCTCTCTCTCTCTCTCTCTCTCTCTCTCTCTCTCTCTCTCTCTCTCTCTGTCTGTCTTGTGGTCCTCCCCCCTTCCATTATTTCGTCTACACTACGTTTTTCTAAGAAAAGAAAGGCTCAGTAGCTCAGGCATTGTGGTGCTGACCTCGAAGTCCCAGTTTCGCGGAGGCCGTTTTTTTATTTATGGAGGCGAAAAGCGTAAACGCCCGCATCTCGACATTTTGACGCAACTTCCCCCTGCGTTATCTAAACTAATCCGTAGCCTTCAACTACGACGAGCCTCATAGCCCAGGTGCAGCTTCGGTGCGCAAGGCCTCAAACTTTGTATTTGGGAAGAACAGGGAATGGAACGGTACCTGTTAACTCTCTCTCTCTCTCTCTCTCTCTCTCTCTGTCTTGTGGTCCTCCCCCCTTCCATTATTTCGTCTACACTACGTTTTTCTAAGAAAAGAAAGGCTCAGTAGCCCAGGCATTGTGGTGCTGACCTCGAAGTCCCAGTTTCGCGGAGGCCGTTTTTTTATTTATGGAGGCGAAAAGCGTAAACGCCCGCATCTCGACATTTTGACGCAACTTCCCCCTGCGTTATCTAAACTAATCCGTAGCCTTCAACTACGACGAGCCTCATAGCCCAGGTGCAGCTTCGGTGCGCAAGGCCTCAAACTTTGTATTTGGGAAGAACAGGGAATGGAACGGTACCTGTTAACTCTCTCTCTCTCTCTCTCTCTCTCTCTCTCTCTCTCTCTCTCTCTCTCTCTCTCTCTCTCTCTCTCTCTCTCTCTCTCTCGCCCTTTTTCAGCGCAACCCTTTCAACACAGGACTGCCCCATCCGCTTCATAATTGGCGCATCTGAAGCTATGAGCTAATTGCGTATTCCTGCCCTGTCGCTCCCGTGCCTGAAGGAATAAAAAGGTTTCTTCTCGAGGAAGCACCGAGGAGCTCGATATTCTGCCGCCACTGTAACAACCTAAGTCGCCCGGAGACTGCTTCGCGCACGTCGTCTAATAATTGAATTTTCCCCGAAACAAAATATCCTCGAGCATGCCAACCCAGTTCGTTCTTCGTGCGAGCGACGACATGATAATCGATTGCGTTAAAATAATGGTGCAGGCAGCGCCTTCCCGCTTCACATCGAGCTCCTACGGCGACGCGTATTCGTTTTCCAATCCACGTAAAAGCCTGCGAGGCCAAAAACCGACACGTCCGTAAAACTAAAACGGCTGAAGGCTGACTGACACGGACGAGAGGAGAAAAAGAGAGGAGAGAACGAGCGCTAGTAAAATAGGAGCAGCCATCGGTATACGTATGGATCGCGATCTAACAGAAAATTGAGTTCCTTCGCTCATTTCGTTTATTGCTCCCTGTCGTCTCCACTACTCGGGCCTTTTCATAGACTACATAACGAATTCAAGGAGGAGGGCGTCGACGTGGTGAGACGGCCCTGTTTATTTTATTTTATTGAGCGAAAGCACGACGAGGAAGCGGACCAAGCGACGGCGTTCCTTGCCTTGGTCACGCTTTCTGAAGTAATGAAATTTCCACTGCCACCGCCACATCACCTTGCCATTATTCGTTTAGCTTAGCTCTGGAAACTCTCCTGCCAATGCGTTATTATATATATAATACTGTTTTTTTTTTCGCATGCTCCGTTTGCTTCGTTGAAGCCGTGAACTTGTCCTCCCCACGGCTGTCAGTCCGCGCTACTCGAAAGGTTCTGGACGAGCGGCAGATCTATTAAGTATAAGAGCCTTCCCGAGCTTCTCGTTGACAATTTTATGCACGTTTCTTGCCCGCAAAATATGAACGTTGATGAAAAAAAATCCTGCGTGAGCTGTAAAGACCACAGCGCGCCTCCTGCTCTGGTAGCCCTGCGCTCCCTTTTGCTCTAACCACTGGTGCTTTCGCAATAATAGAAACATTTTCTTTTGATGGACTAACGCAAGGTACTAGTGCAAGAGAAGTCTTGTAAGGCCGGTTGGGCGAATGACGTTCTCGTTATGATTAAACTTCTTGCTGGGTAGTTTCTCTCCCTCTCGTAAAATAATGGCGTATGTAATGCATTCGTTATTTCTAGCTGTAAACCTACTTCCGCACAAATACAGCAGTAACTACGTAATGCATGGTCGTTCCCATCGATTTAAACTGCTGTATCTCGTCTTGTGGTAGCACATATTGTGGTGATCTATGGTCTCTTCAACAAGTCTAGAAACAAGCTTTAAGAGCTTATACTTTTTTTTTTTTTTGCCTTGACAGTATTCTTTGGAACATCTGTTAATTAAGCTTCAAATCTGCGCCTGTTTTGTCTTCGCCGCTTCCTGAACAGTGAAACTTTGTTCTTCAAAGTATTGCATTGTGATCTCATAGCCTTTGCAGAAGCAAGGAAACCGACGTGGCTATGGTTCAGAACTGCTATCGTGTTTATTTGTTTTTTTTTTTAATAATCAAGTGCTCTTAACTGCCATGTGCGAACGGGCGTTTCCCTTTATTTTACGCGGAGAACAAACAAAGCAGCCAATGAAAAATTATCGGCCTTTTTCTGCTAGGAACCAATATTTCTGGTGGAAATAAACACTATGTTTTTGTCGCCTCACTTCATTTTATTTACCTACGAAACCACGGGCCAACCCCGCGTTTCGTTTCTGCAAAGCTATACTAAAGTGAGTTAGTCGAAACTTTATTTGTGGCTGCGTTGTGCAGTTCAAACCATGTAATCCTTGATATGATTGTTGACGAGAAGTCTTGAGTCTGAGTTCATTTTTCACTGGCGGAAAAAGAGGAAACATGCGCCGTTAATGACGACAAACTTCTTGACAATGTGTTTCCATGCTGCCTCAACCTTCATAATATTCGTTTTCAGCAATTTCGTGGTTAACGTTGACTTTTTCTTTGTTCACCCACAGGCTGTGCACGTTAACTACGCCAGAAATACGCTAAATTTAGCGCTGTGTGCTCATTAGCGTGTCCTCAAAGCCAACGTCAGCAAACCAACAGGGAGAATGTTACGAGGGAAGCGGCCCCTACTAACTTACTTTTCTGGTTTAAAATGTGTGTAAGTTCCGCGGAAAAACTCAGAACACGGCCTACGTATTTAAGAATTTATTCTGATAAGGTAATCGGACAATGCGTGCAATTCACTTCACCGTCCCCTTAAAAAGGCCATGGAGACAAATGACAGCTTTATTTAATTTTAAAAAAAAACAAGACCTTTGTGACTCACTGAGCTGTATTTCAGCTGAAAAACATGTTTCGTAACCGAAAGAGAAATGTGAGAAATACTGGAAAACCCTCCAATTTCGCGCTACACTGACGCAGGTATGGGCAGGAGTGACGTAATAAGTGCGGCCGCCAATAGCATAAACAAGATTCAGTGGCGTCACAGAGAAATCGCCGGAAAGTGGCTGTGGAACCGCCACTGCTTCAACTGTTTTCCTTCATATCTACATCATTTGTGTGTAGTTCGCGGTATAATCGACATCAGTGTTATCGTGACAAAGATGTCTTTTTAGTGATCTAATCTTGTATTTCCTCTTCATGGTCCCTTTAAGAGACGCAATAACATATAATATCGGCTCCAGCTACCCTGTGTAATTTATTTACCATCTAAAGCACTTGGGCATTTTCTTCTGTGTTTTACAGGTTATGAGAGCAACCAGAATGAAGTCGACATGGTGAGTGACACTTCGGCCTAGCCGTCTTCTTTTCAACTTTCAAAAGCGGGAACGGGACCCTTCCGGTTCGCACGTTTATAATCTTCGTTTTCGAAAACGTATACCACCGAAACAGTTTTTTTCTTTATTTGTGTTTATTTATTTATTTTTTCATTTATCGTACAGGTGTTGTAAATATCAACTGAACACTCCGAAAAAGATAAGTAAAAGTCTCTTATGGGTATTTGCTTGTGTTTCAAGTAGAACATCTTTGCGTACTGCGGGAAACTCGCAGTTTCGCACCTTAATTTAATTCGCATTGCGTACAGTGCACTCAAGCGCTTCGTAATCGTCTAGGTTGACCTTTTTAGAGCGGAGCTGTTATAAACTAACATCCCCTTTTTTTGTTGTTGTTGATTTTTTTTTTTTTCGAGATAAGCCTTTTCTCGCATTCTCACTTCGGTACACCCTCTCCCTTCGGCCGCCTATTAGCCTCCAGCGCTGCATATATCGATATAAGATAGCGTATATTGCCCCTGGAACAAGGTCTTCACAACAAAACATTGTGTTTATAAAGGAAGCCGACTCTAAGCTAGACAGTTGGCGCTGATAACATCAGCGCCACAGAAGAGTGCGGAAAGGAAAATAAGTTTGAGAAACCTAGATTGGAAGAAGGAAGAGCAAAAGGTTTCCCTCCAGGCAGCAGTGGGTCCGGACGGAGTACCAATGCAACTCATAAACCTGCTTGGACCTAAAACTAAGGCATCGTTTATGAGGGCAATAGATAAGGTGATACAAACCAAACAAATACCGGAGGACTGGCTAGAAAGTAGATGAATTTAATATATAAAGGAAGAGGCAACAAAGCCAGTATTGATTCATACCGACCACTCACAGTAACGTCAGTGGTGTATAGATTCGTAATGCAGGCTATAAAATCAGAAATTCAAGCATGGATGGAAGAAAATGAAATCCTTGGGGAACTGCAGAATGGATTTAGACAAGAAAGAAGATTGGAGGATAATTTGTTCGTGATTACGCAATGCATTGAAATTGCTGTGGCGCAGAATAGAACATTATGTATTACGTTCTTGGATATTAAAGGGGCACATGACAACGTAAACAGAGAACTGCTGTGGAGAATGCTAAAACTCCAGGGATTAGATGACGAGTTCATACAGTTCCTTATAGCAAGATTAATACAGTTCCTTAAATCAATATATAAATATAATAGCGTGCACCTTGCATGGGAAGGACAGAAATGCGCCCAGCAGGTCAACACCCATTGGGGACTGAAACAGGAATGCCCGTTTAGCCCAATATTGTTTATGCTTTACATGGCAGGGTTAGAAAAGAAACTGGAAGAAAGTCAAGTAGGGCTGAACCTAACGCATATGCTGCAAGGCGAAGGGGTACAACCGCGTATTCCGGAAATGTTACAGACGACATTGGTCTTTTAGCTGATAACCAGACCGATATGCAACGGCTCATAAATATTAGCGACCAGGATGCCACCGACCTAGAGTTAAATTTTAGCGCAGAAAAATCGGGAATTATGGTTTTCAATGACACTACCCTTGACGCAGTGTCTATCCAGCATGGCAAATTACCCAGAGTCAAGGAATATAAATATTTCGGAGTGTGGATAAACGAAGGGGACAACTACTTAAGAACTCACGAGAAGCAACTTAACGGTAAAGGAAAGCAAAACGCAGCTATGACGAATCGTAGAGCTCTGTGGGGTGTAACAAATATGAAGTAGTGATAGGAATGTTGAAAGGAGTAATGGTTCCGGGTCTCACATTTGCGAACGCTGTACTCTGCTTAAAATCAGACGTTCTATCCGGCCTTGAAGTGAACCAGAGAACGGTGGGCCGTTTGGCCTTAGGCGCGCATGGAAAAACAACTAATGAAGCAGTTCAGGGAGATATGGGCTGGGCGTCGTTTGAAGTTAGAGAAGCTCAGAGTAAAATATGCTTTGAGATGAGGTTGAGGGCAATGGATCAACGAAGGTGGGCAGCTAAGGTATTTAGGTACCTATACTTGAAAAGCGTGGACACGCAGTGGTTAAGAAAGACTAGAAGGCTAACGATGAAATACGGAAAGAACAGTGGGGAATCCAAAACAGTCAAGGTAACCAAAAAAGAGGCAAGGCAGATAGAAAAGAATAAATGGAGGGGAAAAAATGGAAGCTAAAACGTAGTTAGAGATGTACAGGGCTGAGAAATTTCACATCACAAAGGAAAATTTTTAGGATAATTTTAATGGCAGTGCTTTGCTTCTTGAGGCTAGAGCAGGTTTCTTGCGAACTAAGAGCCTTGTGGGGAAGTATTCACAAAATGATGGGGTATGCGTGGTCTGCGGAAAAGAAACAGAAGCTATGAGGCACATAGGGTTAGAATGCGAGGGTGTCCATCCAAATCTACATGAGAAATATTCGGCTTCCAGAAGCCCTATGATTTAAGGGCAGTACTGAGAAAGTCAACTTAAAGGCTGTCTAGACGACGAAAGGAAGATTAGAATGCTAGTGGACGAAAAGTAGAAAGGGAATATTGCCTAGGACAGCTACTACCTGTAACAGGAAAAAAAAGTATTTTGTGCCTAATAAGCTTTTGTGCCTGCCCTAAGCAGCGCTAGTATTAAACAAAGAGTATAAAACATAGGTATATTAATTCTTTTTGGTAAGGTGACACGTCATCACCCCGCCACAAATGGGAAACCAATAGCAATTATCAATCATCAATCATCATCGGTAAATCTTGGTCTTTGTAACCTGGCTTTTCCACATTATGTGTTGCACAGTGAAACCTACTTCTAATCCCGGTGCACGACTCCGCGGCGCGATGGCGTGGTTTGAGCTAAAGTTCCTGTATATAGCTCCCCTAAGGGAGCAGAGTTGCGCTTCCACCCACCATCTTGAGTTTTAAAGTCGTGCGAGAAAGCCACCCGTTAAGCGTGTAGGAGCCGCCGCCGTGCCAGTGGCAGCCGCGGGGACGTGTCGGCGCATGCGTGTGCCAACAGCTGCGGGACAGCGGGACTGCGGGGATAGTCGGCTGCTTATCAGCTGAGCGGCTGCCGCTGCCGCTGCTGCCACCAGCGCAACCGCAGCCGTTCACTTGGGCAGAACTGACTGAAAGCGGTGTCTTGTGCGCAGCATTGAAAGCGGGCTTCGCTGTCTTAAGATGCAACCCGCAGGATGTGGCGATCAGACGCGCTTTTCTTGCGCTCCGCGATATACAGGAACTCTAGTCTGAGTGGGAGTTAGTGACCACCAACCCACAAAAAGCTGCGATAGCCATCCACCTCCACAAAGTGAACAGGCTCTGAATTTTCTCAACGGCCCTTCGCAGTGCTCGTCGCAACACATGGACGCAGGGTACCCTGCTTGAGTACGACTATTGTTTTCCCTGTACCTAACCCAAGCACCCCCCCCCCCCCCCCACCACACACACCACACCTTGACGCGGAGAAGACAATCGGGACATTATGTTGAACAGCGCGATCCGAAGCATTTCATCGTTAGGAATTCTCCACCGCTCTTCAGCGGCTGTATTCTATGCAAGCACGACAAGGTCCCTGTGCAGTCACGAAAGTCCCTTACTTTTCCCAGGCGGCACCCTCAAAAGAATACAGCACGGCATTGCTTATGTTCCCTCTGACGGAACACAACACTCTGATCAGGGTCGCTGCGGAACCGTTACAATTCAGATGAAGCCGGTGGTCTGGGCCGCCACTGACGAAGCTTCCCCAAACAGACACACGAATATCTACACCGACAGCAAAACTGCGTTTTCAACAGCGAAGCTGTTGAGCAAATCATTTGTGTATGGTGTCCGCAGTTAAAAATACCAAGGATATGCCGAGCGCGCGTGCACGCGTGCCTCGAGAGCGCGTTCGTCAAGCTAAGAATTGGCCAACATTGGCCACAAAAAAACTCCAGCATTCGCCGTATCGTGGCAACACTTTCTCGGAATGAGAAAGACACGTCATAGCGTACGCCCCTCATTCGTCCGTCCTCGTGTTGTCGTGCGCATGCGCTCTGTGCCGTAGAAGAGCCGCGACTTGAATGTCGAAGCTGCCGTAGGAGACAGAGAGAGAGAGAACTTTGTCATCTTTGATGAGGTAACCACCCGAGAGGGAGGTTCCGGGTGGGCGCTTCTTCAGACGATGGCCGGGAGCCCGTGGTCCTTGGCGGCGTCTTCCGCCAGCTGTACGACTGTACCTTGTACTTCGGGGATGCAGGTGAGCAGCTTCCACTGCTCGAAATTTCGGATGTGGAATCCGGGGTTGACGGGCTGGGGTTTGAGATGGCAGGCCCAAACCATGTGTATGAGTGAAGCAGCTGATATAACACACCATTTTCTGGTGTCTTTTTGGTAAGATAGTCCTGGTATCTTTTTGGGTACTGTCGATGGCATAGAGCGGGGTGGGGGAAAGTGCTTGTCTGCAGCTGGGGCCACGCTACCGATTGTCCTCTTGTAAGCGATCTGTGAGCTACCGGAAGTTTCAGACGAGTCAGCCTATAGTACTGTGTAATTTCCTAATGTCCAGAGCCTATCCCTCACCCCCCCCCCCTCCCATCCCCATCCCCCCGTGAGGCGGCTCTTCTTTAGTCTCGAGGTCAGCCTGGTTGCCGAATCCTCGGGCTGACTCATGGGCCATCTCGTTCCCTGGGAGCGACGAGTGCGCTAGTGTCCAAATCAGACGGACTTGCAATGCTGCTGTCTGAGAGCGAGTCCGTAGTATATGCGCCGCTCCCATAGAAACTCTCCCTCTTGCGCAGTTGCGCGGGGCGGTCTTGGAATCCGATATGATTACGCTGGCCCGTGTACCCGTGATGGCGAGTGCGATGGCCACTTCTTCTCCCGTGTCTGGGCGGGGCGGGGTGACTGAACACGAGGATATCGCATTACCTTTCTGGTCAACCACCACTGCCGTTACCGCGCTGCGGCCAGGGTAGCTCGCCGTGTCTGCATAGCAGACCCCTAGGTTAGAATGGTATCGCTTGTGTAGCGCCATGGCCCTTGCTTTTCTGCGCTCCTGGTGATATAATGGGTGTAGGTTGCTGGGGGATCGGTGCCACACTGATGCGCTCCCTGATTTCCCGATGTAAGGTGCTCTTGGGCCCGTGTTGATGGGCGTAAGGAATGCGCAAGGATACTAGTACGGTTCTCCCGGGGATGGTAGCGGCTAACCTATTGTATTGGTTCGTACGTTTGGCTTCAGTGAGCTCGTCCAGGGTGTTATGAACGCCCATCTCTAGCAGCCGGTGTGTGGCGGCTTGACTCCACATGGCCCGGACGCGGATAGTCTACACGGCTGATGAAGAGGCCGCTCTGCTTCGAAAAGCTGGGCGCGCAAAGCATCCTCTAGATACGATAAGTCGCGCTTGCAGAGTGGTGTAGGAAAACGTCGATCAAAACGACAAGCTCCCTCTGGCCTCCTTGCTCAACAAATGTCATGCCGCCGACGTCAACCACGACACCACAACGATACTAAAACTCAACCTTGTGTCCGTCAACTATCGCCTACAACAGCTACGTCTATCACGTCTTGCGCGTGAGTGCAAGCTTCCCTGTTTTTTTTTACTCTGGAAAAGGGCCTAATGCTTAAATCGGCGCTTTCCCCTCTCCAGTATCCAAAAACCACGGTGCTAATGCACTGGATACCTGTTGACACTCACTAGCACTAAAATGACATGCAAATAAGAAAGCTAACGTGCTCGCCCGCGAATCTCTCCTTCAGGCGCCTGCCACCAACAACCTACCTTAAGCCCACTGTTACGATTCAGCGAGCCGCTGTACTGCACGCTTCGTGGAGTGCTCTTGTGCTTTGTGGCAGAGCCTACCACTACGTGCGCCTTCCGTATGGGCGCTTCTCTGTCGGTGACTCAAGCTTGCAGCGGCAGCCAACAGATCGTGACAAGCCACACCGTGGCTGGGAACGGCCGGTTCACGGGCGCCTCACTGTCGGCGTGATTCAAACTTCTGCGGCAGCAGACGCGTCGAGTTTAGACTTGTCCGAAGGACGCAACGCCGCTCCGGAGAACTCCTCTCTCCCCTCTCAGACTCACCGTGCGCCGTTACTACCGACCCCTCACGAACTCTGGAAAGAGTGTTGTGTATGTCTGTAGTATGTTCACGCCGTGTGCAAAAAGTAGGGGGAGAACTTGTTTGACCATTAGCCCTTTGGGTATAAATACGGGGGGCCCAGAGCGCAGAAGATCGTTCGTTTCGGAGCAGCGAATTAATGCTGTCATTTGGCTCAAGTCCTGTACTGTAACCTCGCCCGTGAGGGCATTGTTCTTGTATTTCTTCGGCTCATCTCTCGCCATGAAGTAAACCAGTTAAGTTTTGTTTTGGCTTCTAATCATCATTTTCAAGGCAACAACATTTGCTGGCTGCTCACCACCACGCTACCACACGCATGACGGAGGCGACGGGCTCGGCTCGGGGACGCCTGCCCGTGTGTAAAAACGGGTTGCCAGCGGCAGGATGGCAGCTTCGTAACACCATGAACACTTTGTCAATGGCACTTTGCTGGAGCGCGGCGTGCGCTGACCCTTCCTCCCCTCTTCCCCACCCCCAAATTGCACTCGCGGCAACTATAAGCAACCATTCGACGAGCGCAGACAGGTACACGGCTTGCACCTTCCAGGATGCACCACCTCCGAGGCAACACAGGCGTCCTTCCTCCTCTATGTGGCAGACCGCTTGACCAGGATCACATCTTACTGTTCCTGATCGACTGTCCGTCCTTCGTGAATGGCTGACGATGCCGCACAGGATGAAATCCACCATCAACAAAATAAGCTACTGGTGAATTTCATCCTGGAAGCCACCTGCCTTCTTGTGGACCAATTCTAACCCTGGATGATAGCTCGATTTATTCACCGAGTAGCCTCCTGGACTGCGAAGGCTAATTTGATTTGAAAAATAAAATTCTCGCTCGCTCTCGCTCTCTCTCTCTTTCTAGTCAACTTTTTGCGCCCTCACACAAACTTCAATCTCCCAAGACTCCCGTACATACGCTGCGTCCTCACGTATAACCCCGAATTTTCTAGACGGAAAGTGGCTGCATAAACGGGAGAGCCTCTTTAAATAACAGTAAAAAGGGAGCGAAGCGACGGAAACCTCAAAGTGCTGCAGATGCCTAAGCGACCGCCGGAGCAATCAGGCCTGATGCTCTCGGCATGGTCTGTCTGTGTGTACGCACGTCTTCAACTGGAAATCGATCCGCAGAAAGCAAAAAATAAAAGCGGCAGAAACGAATACAGCATCAAGCAGAAAAAATAAATGCGAAGTTCCATTCTTGCATTTCGTATTCACGGATACGACGCCAACTGCCTCACGCCTTGCCCGGTTGTTTTTCATTCTTATTGCTGTTTCCTGCGTCTACCCTCTGTTCCTGCTCTTTCGCTCTCTCTTCTCGGCGCTCCCCGGTTGCGGAAGCGAAAAACGAACGTGCCTCGAGGTCCCTGGGCAAAAAACAGTACCATGGAGTTTCTCGGAATTGGATTCGCAGGGTGGTGGCTTGGTCTCGCGTTAAAGTTACACTGAGAAAAACAACCAGGGGGAACGGGCCCGCGCTGCAGGATGGTAGAGCCTGGCAAACATGGAAGCGACTTGAACTGTTAGAGTGAAAGTGCGCGCAATGATATAAATGCAACGAACCGCAGCTCTTGCGATGCGGGTAAGCAAAGCATGGAAAGGTTGAAATGACGCAGCCTACGAACGGAACAGATAGCTTTCTGGCCGAACAGTGAGCATATATATTTAAGTGCGTTGTATCGGCGCAGCGCAGCGAGGACAAAGACCGAGGTCAGACGAGAAGCTTCGCCGCGATTCTACAATCATAAAAGAGCTCGCCCAACAAAACTTTTTGTGCGTGGAATAGCGTGCTTTCCCGGTTCCATGAGCATATATAAATAGAAATACCAACGTTGCAGTTGCAGCATGAAGCGCGTTGTTGGTGAGAATCGAGAGATATATTTCCGGGGAAACGTTCAGTGTATGCTTGTGACGCACGCGTATGAAATTTTAAAGTAACACATCATTGTGCGAAGCCGTGCAACGCACTTTCTAATGCGCACGCACCTACTATCGGGTAGTTTCTGTAGCCCCAGATATTTCTCCCTCAAAAACCATGTCACGCCTCTGAATAAGATTGCGCTACTAAATTTAAGGTTTAACATGCAGACAACCTTGCCTTTTGAGGCGATTATATTTAAGGTCTGTTAAAGCCACCTGAGGTTTTTCTAATATCCATCGAAATTTTGCAGAAAAAAAAGAGAGTTCCTGGCTAAACAGACACAAAAACAAGAAAGTAGAGCATCACGATGACCAGAAACCGACACTGCAGTGTCCTGCTCAGTAGCAGAATGCTGTGGCCACTACTCCGTGGAGGCGAATGTTCTCTCGTACAGTTTTATGTAACCTCATCCGTAGTGGCGTTGAACAGAGGAGCGAGGGTGTCTTTTCGGTACAGCTTTTTTTTTTTTTTTTTTTTTGAAGGACGTTGGGACATGAACAATTGTGCAATTGTGCAGTTGTGCAAATATGCAATGGTGCAGCGTGTGCATTTGTGAGGCCGAATTATGTCAGTGATACGATCTTTGGTGCATTTATAACGAGTGAGACGTTATTATCTGAATAATTATTTAGGCTACTAAATATTTATTGCTCTGTGCCCCGAGCAGAAAAAAAAGGTATTTGATGTAGCCTTCCGTGCGCGGTTGATCTGATTTAAAAGACGCAAGAATATCGGAATGAAATCCGTTCGGTCGGTATAGCTGAATCAGGCCTGTCATAAAATTTTACCATGTGCAGTTTTTCTTCCTTTAAATATGCATTCATACAATCCTTTTGGTCGTAAACCGACAAGGTAAATTAATTAAAGAATGACGGACAATAAAAGGATAGCATAATAATGGGTGACTTTTGTGGTTCCGGACATTCAAGGCATAAATGGCGACTCCCAAGACGAAGATAGCGAGGTCGCAAAAAAAAAAAAAAAAAAAAAAAAGAGCAGTGAGCGGGCACTATATTCAGCACGTTTGTTTAGAATCGTCCTAAACTGAAAAGTCTTTCAACTTTGGAATACGTAAAAAGTTCGCTCATTATGTTCGACGGCTCGAACCGAAGTATACTCAAGAAAAACACTGCTTTATTAGAGAAAATTGCCAACCTCGCGCGGCGCTGTAGTTAAAAGTCTACCGTACTACTTTCTTTAGAGGAGCGGTAATGTTAACTTTACTTAACGATTCCCTGAGCGACCATGCGTTTCTTTCCGGACGCTTTCAGGGAGTCAACCTTAAAAAAATCTGCCTTTGAAAAGCATTCGTAAGTGTCCACATCTTTTACTTACTATTGGTTTATTTTGTAAGTCCTCGGTGAATTCAAACGGCTTTAACTTGTTCGCTTCCGCTGGGGAATATAAAACCTAGACAAAGGAACGTCGTTCCAAGAGGTTTTTTTCTATCGGCATTGTGAAGAAAGAACGAGTCTTGGCAATCGTCACATCCGTACAAGAGCGTCCTTTCTTCGAGTAAAAGGCTTTGCAAGAGACGAACTCAATATGAATAGCGGATGCTTAAAGCTGCGGCGTTTGACATTTCTGCTTCCTTCGTTACAGCCTTAATTTTGCAGGCGACTTCATGGGAGAGAAGTAGGGCAAAGTGACATTACGTCTAATCTCATGATTGCTTAGCCTTGTTCATGCTTAAAATATCGATATTACGAACTTGAATGGTGCAGACTAACCCAGCAACAAATTTATGCATAACGTGTATTATGGTGCGCTGCTTGCAAATCAAAAACATTTTTTTTTTACTTCGCGATAGTTTCGCAAGGGAGAAGCACGAGTCAGGATGTAAAATCCTATGCGTAAGGCAGGCCATCTCTTATCCCGCATCCTGCTGAGGAATTTCAAATAAGTCGTTCATACAAAACCTTCCCCACGGAAGTGCTTCCCGCACGGTTGGATGCCGCTGCCTACAAATTTTCACCGCGAATTTACAACTTGACTAATCAAGGCGCTTGTAGCTGTTGTTGCAGGGAGCATAAGCTGTCGTTCTGGCGCTGGGAGTAACTTAACCCTGCTGCACTGTTTCATGGACTACTGTTTCGTGGCCCTAACCGCGTAATTATGCCGCTGTTCGTTTAACTATTTATCGAATGCCTTCCACGGCAGACCACCGACCGCAAACGTTCTTTTCACATCGTCAGCTCTTTGCGGTTGCCTGTTCCGCGCTTCCAGGCGTACTTGCCGTAAATGATCAGAAAACGTTCACTTCCACCCCCCACCCCCAAAAAATGCGGAGGTACAAATAACCCAAAGTCATGGCGAAGCAGCCTTTGGGTGTAGACATCGGCAGAGTTCTTGAACGCTCCTATAGCAAGCAGCACACTAATGGTGTTCAGATCGGGTGTTCGGTAGCAAACGCGCGGTGTTTATGTAAAACTTGCGCGCTTCAGCGTGTCTCGTCTGATGGGTTTTCGGTGACTTCCAGAGCGAAGCGGCCATGCCGGAGGCCGCGTGGCGCGGCTACCCTCGGCTCTTCACGGAGAAGACGTCCTCGCTGCTCAGCGAAGCCCTGCACATGCTGCACAGAGCCAAGGACATCCAGGAGCGCCGCTGGCTGCAGACTTTTGTCCGCAGGATAGCGCAGCTCGCCAGCGACCTCGAACGAAGCACACAATTCAGGTGGGTGTCCCCAATGTATGGCTACATTGCAGTTAAAAAAGGTAGTGAAGACAAAATACTACTTAGTTTAGTCTGAGAGAACTAGCCTTTGGTAGCTCGCTCAGATCCATTCCAGCCATGACAGTTTGAATTACCCGAGTTTGAATTATGGCGAGTCTACTGCACTTGTTGTAATTTGTGAACAAGTTACTGCTAAAGTAATTAAATTATCCTCTGTTATCCCTTACAAAGGACCCTTACAGGGTTTTTCGGGGTATTTTTTTATAACGAAGTCAATGTCAGTCTCGCATGTTGTTGATTTCTGCTAGATGTCACAACAACAATGCGCACTGAAAACGAAACGACTAACATTTGCCTCCTAACTTCGTAGTTCAACTGGCCTAGCGCAACCACCGGAAGAACGGAGATAATGAAGAGTCTGAGGCCGCCGAAACAGAGCTTCTCCACGTTCTCAGTCGCCAATTAAGGAGGCACTAATCTCTTGCTAATTGATCAAAGCTCTCAAGACGCCGACCGTTCTTGCTGTCTTTTTTACACTTGCCTGCTCTTTCCGACGGAAGCGCAATTAAGAACCGCGGCCCGTAAATAATTCCCCCGCTAAGAGCATCGAACTACTTAGCGCTAGACGAGCTTAATACCGGATCTTTCCTCTTCTCGGAGGAAGAAAACAATAAATTAGAAAATATGTAATTGAGGAGCACTTTAGATTCAGGTCCATCTTCTTAATTACTCTTGTGGCCAGACTTTTTTCTTCCTGACTCTTTTGCGTGTCGGCACGGAAAAGGAACAGTGCTCATTATGTGCGAAGCATATCTTGAACCGCAGCAATGTTTTGGCGTCGCTTCGTTTCTTTCGGGCCGTGTTCATCGGCAAAAGCACTTCTGCGATGAAGTGACAACGAAGCATGTCTATGCAAGGCCTTTCCAAGCGATTAACGGCTTACAAAGGTCAATATTGTTAATCTCAAGGCAAGTCTGGGGCTTGTTTGAGGCAGACCATAAGTGCATAAATGAAAATTGCAGCTTTATTTAAAAACTTACGCTGAGTTGTTTTTTACGAAAACAAATTAAGAAAACACGGGTGGTAGAAACGGCGCCGAAGGGAGCCAAGATGAAAGCTGAATAAAAAGAAAAGGTAAAGAAAAGTACTGCCTCACTCTGGAGCGAGCGAAGCGAAAAGCAACAAAAAGAAAATTTTGTAACGAGATTATGGCCACTGGTGCGCAGCGTCAATCCGGACCCTATGAAGACAAGGAAGCGGACACTGGCGCAGAGCCCTGTGCTCGTTTTTCTCATGGCCACCCATTAAATCATTGCCTCATCAGCCACCTCAGGTGTCCTGCCACCGGGTTAGTTTCGTGGAAAGTTGGGAGGTAATCCTCACCCTGACCCTCCAGCTTCACCCGTCTCGGCTTCTGAAGCGATCGCTTGAAGGTTCCTGGATGGCGTCGACCGACCAAGCCCCGTTGAGCCACTGACAATATTCCCCAGTCCCATGCCTTCAGCCTAAAACAGCCCGAAACCAGGTCAAACCAGCCAAGACGTGACGAAAGTGACCTGGCAATACAGTCGAACCTCGCTATAACGAAGTAGTATCGGAGCAGCAAATAAGCTCGTTATACCCGATATTCGTTGTAACAGTATGAGTAAAAAATCGTCTTCAACAAATGGGCAATCTGGCAAGCGCAACAATTTTAGATGCAAAAACACTACATGCTAGGCTTCGAACCCACTACAAACAAGGTAATCCTTCACTGTATCCTTGTGGCATTTCAAACTGAATGGACCAGAACACGAGAAAGTCAAATTAGAACAGAACAAAGTGTGCTCGACAAAGCAGGCCCGCGTTCTTATTCATTTGTAGTAGGATGTGGTCTTCGTCAGGTGGCTTTTCACAACACCGAGCGGGATGAAGTTTTCCACATTGTCCACTCACGAAAGGGATGTTTCTACTTCCCCAGTTTTGGACGTCGGGAGCTTTTCCAAGTAGCTTATCAGCCTTCCTCAAATATTTCTTGGTTATAGCCGATATCGCGGTGGCTCCGGCGGTTTCGGTTTCGTTATAAACAGAATAAGTGTCGTGGCCAACCAAAGTTCGTATTTAGTCTGCTATAGCCGACAGTTCATTATAATAATGTTCGTTATAACGAGGTTCAACTGTATGACGATGCCGTTTCCGTTGTCCTGTTCTCCGGCACACTCAAGAACCGAAAGAAATTACGCAAAGCGGGAGAGGAATGGTGGACGGATACTGCAAGTACGGCGGAACAGATGGGGGAGAGAGAAAGTGGGCGGAGCACACAGCTCTGCAACCACGCATGCGCTGATAACGTGGAAGGATGCGCGCGTGGGATATTGCCCCATGGGTTCGTGTGGGAACTATGCAGGCGCAAACAATTTAGACCGCAGTACATGACCATCAAGATGTTTTTAAAGGGGCGCACATGACAGCCAATCCGAACGCGCGTTGGAGATTGTCCTTATCGTTGATTTACCATCCTCCCTATGTTTCCTACAGGTCGTCCTCGGTGGTTTCGTCAGCGCAGCAGCCTTTGCAGCAGCAGCAGCAGCAGCACCATCAGCAGCAGACGGTTCCAACGACAGGTCAGATCAGTCCACCACCTTCCCCCTCTTCCTTCGGCCACCGGGATAGGACTACGACCCAAGGTTTGTTCTCTTGTGTTTGGACCCTGCGTTTTCGGTTTCTTGGGTTAATAGGCGTGACAGCTTGATGCTGCATTAGGTTATGACGGTTATATATCATATTCGTGTGCCGGTCAGTGAGTCAACGGAGTGCTAAAGCTGCTCGCTGACGCCTGGTAATGGCGAAAACCTGTTAATATGGTATATGTTGAAGGTTTTAAAAATACTTATACTGGCCGACCATTTGGCTTGCCTAATACCTTACCTTACCCACGGCGTCTGACGAAGCTTTGACGGCAAACGGACGAGAGTAAAACTGCTAAGTATACTGACCATGTTTGTGTATTGCACATATGACATTGATTGCGATCTCACATATGACCTTACGCTGGGCCGTTCTTTTTGTACTCGAACAAGATGAATACTTAAAACTACCCCTGAGGGCTGCCTAAGATTTCCAGGACAGGACACGGCGTTTTAGGGGCGAAGCCCCTTAGTGGGTGGGGCTATTGGGGTCTCCTGTCGTCGTCGTCGTCGTAATCGTCGTTTCATGTTGCCACGGTACTATAACACCGGGAAACTCGTCTACGCCTCGCGCTAGAACACAACGCACACTAAAAAAAACACCGGGACACTCGTTTACGCTTCGCGCTGGAGCGCTTCGTAACGCGTATACTAAAACACCGTGACACTCGTTTACGTCTAGAGCTTTGTGCTTCAAAGACAAGAGACTTTTACAGCAAAGCAGCCCCTACCTCCCAACGGTTTCCAAGTACGGATTCCTAGGTGAACTGGTGTTGCATTGCAGAAAAATTCATACCGCATGCGGACGAGGACAAGAAAAGAAAACAGAGACACCTTCTTTTCTTCTCCTCGCCCGCATGCGGTATGAATTTTTCTGCAATACAACGGTTTCATCTTCGTTGGCAAAAACGCCAAGTCGCCAAGAATACACTAATACACTGCATGCTTCGCCCCTCCCCAGGTTTTGATGTTAGTGGAGATGGCCCAGGATTTTTTTTAATCCAGGATTTTTTCTGAATTCCCACGCTTCAGACGGGAATGGCCTATATAGTCTCACACCCAGACCGCTTCGTCCAGGGTCCGTGCAAGAGGAGGTCAGGGGACTGGGCAAGCCGGAGGTGGTCACGCAGCCGAACTTTGTGGCCGACGAAAGCGACTCTCTGACAAGGCAGCTTCGGAAGGAGCAGCTCCGGGCGCGATCGCCATCCCTGGAAGAGCGAGCTGCTCCGGGTGTTGCCCGGTACACGACCGAGACGTACAGCATTGACTCCGTCGGGCGGACCTCCATGAAGCCGACCACGCCACTGGATGGCCGAGAGGTCTCACTGATTCTTGACAAGGTACGTGCACTATACCGCCATTGGATAGAGGATGTCCGTCGATAAAAGGCAGAGGGATCCTTAACACACGGAACTCCTCAACCATTGACTTCTCACACAGCTCCTCAACCACTCCCAAAAGCCATAAACAACTCAGCCAGTCCACTATTACTCGCCTGAATTTAGAGATCATTTGGCGGTCAGTTTACACCAATTTCGTCACTTCCTTTGCACTTCCTCTGTCACAGAGTGATCTAAACCTAGGCCAAGCAAAAATATCTTCGTACGCATGTCAGTAAATCACATCGCTAGAACCTAATCCGCCCTTGCCACGGTGACGTTGTTTCTAGTCACGTGGTCCCAGGTTCGATTCTCGATTGAGGAAGTTGATTTTTTAATGCCGGCGAAACTCTAAAGGTCGGGGGTGTATGAGATTACGGCGCACATCGAAGAACCCTAGAGACCCGGATCAATCCGCAGCATAGTAAATGGTGCTTCAGTACGTTGAAGCAAAAATTACTACACCTTTAAACAGTGTATTCTCCCAGCCTCTCCGTCATACATCTGGTAGTTTTAGTGTACATACTGGGAGCTCGGCCGGAGTGTGGTGGAGAGTCTGAAAGACACCTGCTAACCGAAGACGTGGGACGCTATGCGTTATTTCATTACGGTATGCCAACCATGCCTCTTCTAAAGACGTCTATGGAGCCTTTATTGGCAACAACTGGCATCCTACAAGACTTCTGCTTGTAGAAGAAGATACATCAACCGATATGACTTGGTTATATTTTTTATTTGAGCGAAAGCTGTACTACGCCATGTCTCGCAAGGTGATTCATCCCAAATCGCAATGACCTTGAGCCGCCAGAGGGCAAGTGCGGCAGGTGTGACGTCACGCCACGTATCGGTCGCGGAGAGGCACCGCAGCTGCGCTCGCTCGGAACCTCGCCGCTGCGGTACCATGCGACTAGGCGTAGATTAACGGCTGCTTCGCTGCGTTTGATCGCTCAGCGTCGCCTCGGACGGTGCGCCGGCAAGGCCACGTGAGCGTGAGCTTTAGCCTTCGCTCGTGATAACTACGTTTGCAAGCGTTCAACGTGGGCCCATTTTTTCAAGACGATAGTCTTTCTTGGGCAACTTAAACGCGGAAATTTTGGTCTGTCTGTATGTATATCCACCTGTCTGTCTGTCTGCAACTCGATTCAACCATCCGGCCAAAATGAAACGACGTTGCACAATAGGCTTATATACCCACAGCCAAATATAAACGTCCAAGTCCGGTGGCATACTTGTCAACATTGTTGAACAAGAACAAAACATTACGCAAATATGCGACAAAAAATCAATACATAAGTGATATTTGCAGTGTTCCTTTGTAAAAAAATTCATGGATGCTTCATCAAATGAAATACTATCCACTGTAGAAAAAAGAAATTCACTCCGTCGCCTGCTGTCACCCGCGCCACTATAGCTTCTGGCGGCATTTTAAGAAATCAAACGGCAACAGTTACGAAGGTTCTACCGATAGGTTCCACGTTCCGCTTAAAATGCACGTGGAGAAGGGCAACGTGGTTCTATAAACGCTGAAGTAGGGCGCCTCGATTCACCGTGTATCCGCCATATGGCAGCGCTGGCATAGAGGCACCCGGCCTGAGCAGAGGAACGCGGTAAATTTAAATTGACTTGAACAAACCTCTAGCTTGTTTACTTTGGAAGGAGTGCGACGGGAGTGGAACAGCATGAGAGGTGAGCGGGAAAGTGAAGGGAGGCCTTTACTTGGCAGGGGCGAGAGTCGACTATCGTCTTTCGTCGACATTTGCAACGAATGGAGTAGATACGCGGCCAATTTTTTTGTTGCTGTTTAAAAAGCAAAAAATCCGTATTCTTCAAACGGCTCTAAAATGTGGCAGCGCAGTTGGCCTGCATTGGTGTGTTATAGTGCCGTGAAAACTAATACACCGCTCGTGGTAATAACAGGGCTTTAATAATCCAACAATGCTTTATTCGCACCATTCACACATACATTCATTTCCTCACTTGTGTCCTGCTCTTTAGATCCAAAGCCTAATTGGTCTTGGAATGTCGGAAGAGGACGTCGGCAAAGTTTTACAAAAGCGGAAAGGTAAGCCAATCAAGCGCCTTTTTTTTTCTCTTCTGTCCTTCCCGAAACGATGCGAAGGCGAGACATATTTTGCAGCTTTGAAGCTGTGAAGAAAGAAACCGCTCCAGTGTGAGACAACTGCTCCAGTTCATACAGAATTACGGTATCTTTGTGTGGGAGCACAAGCGCTGAATTAACTTTCGAAGGTCTGAAAACGCTACAAAATTGTACACGCAGCCGTGGAGGCAGGCTCGTAGAAGACCATGACGTTAGGGTCGAAAAGGCGTGCAAACAGCCCTCAGCCAGTTTATTACTGATTTTTTTTTATTGAGAAAGAATTACGCTCAAAATTGGAGTACGCACTAAACTAAAGGGATTTGAAGATCGGAGAATATTCTCCTTGCCCCTTGTTGGACGCAATAACAACACGCCACTCAACCCCTGTACCAAAAAATTGGAATGAAGTATGACTGATTGATTGATTGATCGAACCCTTAACCAATACATCCATCCAATGCACTCGGTCCTCATAAGAAAACTCGACAACGAATAGCATCGACGTGTGCCCGTGAGTCCGGAAAGTGAAGAACAAAGCAGGTGACGGAAGCACCCAAAAGGCGGAGAGTGTAAAGGGCACGCGACACCGGACGTCAAAATAGCTGTCATAAAACGTTCCCTGCAAGCCCCACATTCGAATCGATATAGTCGCTGTTCTCCAATCCTTCGGACAGTTTCGGAACCACCGCAATATCAGGCCCAAGCAATTTAAAAATAAAGGAGGTTGCTATCGGGCACATGCAATATTCCCGGCAATGACGAGAAAAAGAAATATGTAAACGAAAGTAAGCGCGTTCGATATACAGCGACACGCGGTTGGGAGAGCTGCTTCGTATACGTGAACGGCGTCGCGCGGTAAGGGCGGCGTCTGAGTGGCTCGAAAAACTTGACAGGTATCAAGGCCGCTGCATTCAGAACTGCGAGCGGGGGACAAGTAAAGGCGCTCAGGGAGTTTGCGCAAGGCGCCGGGCCAACTCAGGAGTGACAGGAAGTTTAAAGCACTCCGGCTTGTCTCGACAACAGCGCTTGGAGATGTTTGCCGCTGTTGAGAGTGGTTCGTGCTCGGGTTAAAGTTTCGCTCTCGTCCCAGTAGGCTGCCTTCAGTAGGGACACTTCTCTCATTTTTTAAACGTAACGGTCCTGTTGCGTTATCCTCAACGTTCAGTAAAAAGACTCCCAACAAGAGCGCCGTATTCTTATGGCTGTTGCGACAGCTGTCCTTCAGGTTTAAACTCGCAGGCAAGAAATCGTGGGCGGAAAACCACGCCAAAGAGAAAATAGAGCAAAATGGAAGTGGGCAGGGAAACACACAGCATGTTTACACGTCCGATTTTCTTTTCGTTTTATTTTGTCGTTAGTTTTTTTATCTGATATGAATGCCTCCCGGTTTGCGCAGCTTTTGTAGACGTTTCAAACCATAACCACGATCCCCTTGGAGACAACCGTTAGAGGAACCCTAACATGATTTGGAAATCAAACGTTTACCGCTTTTCGCTAACATCACCAAACAGGAATTGGGGTCTAGTGGAAATTCATCCGGTGGGATTTATGCAAGCTGAGGTAGCAATATTTTACTCCAGGAGATGAACTATACCCGCGTTTTTCCTTTTTACAGACATGAAACCGCACGCACGCAATGCTTTTATTTCAAGACTACGTATTTTCTGCCGTATTTATCTGTTCAGTGTGGCGCATCGATCGATGCGAGTACGGCGGGAGGTGCGAGGGATGAGGTGAGACAGCGGAATCGGTGAACTCTGGGTGACGTCAAGGGGTTGGAGTAGGTGGAACGACGGGCAGCTGTGGGGGCTGTTGAAGGTTCCAGGCCATGGTCTGAAATCCTTGGGGGGGAAGGGTTTTTTTTTTTAATCCGTTTGATGTGCCTAGCGCAGGCCCACACTCGACTTCTTGCGCGTGTTTTGTCTACTGTTTCGTTTTTAAGTTACAGCTAGCTACAGGAAGTACGGCATGAAAATTGCCCTTGGGGAATCACTGGCGCTTACATCGACAGCTGTCAATGTAGGTCATGTCACGTTGGGCTGATGATCATCTGGGAATATTTTTGTTCGAACACTTCTCAACTGGCCCGCTCGTTCTCTTCCAGCGCTACGACCAGGGGCCGACGGCGGCAGCGGGCGATCAGAGGACGGCGACAAGGCTTCCACGCGACCGACCCTGGCGCCCACGGAGTCTCCCGTCCCGTTGGCTTCAGCGATTGGCGGATCACCGAGGAGGGTGGCCGACGATCTGGTTCGCCAACTGGAGCGCGAAAAGTTTCTGCCTGGTCGATAGGCCGGCAGCTGGCCGCGGGACCCGACGTCGTCATCCTCCGCCTGCAGAAGAGGGCCACCGGCCACCTCCTGACCCGCGCTGCTGCAGATCGATGTGCACTCGCGCTTCCACGGCGGGGCGTGGAATTCCCTGGAAACGCTGCTGTAATCAGGGATCGATGGCTTTAAATTCAGGTTTAGCGACCCTTGCCGAACTCCTCCACCTCTTGCGACTCACAGCGGGCCGCCCCCTACACGCTCTGCCTTGCCGTCGTCCCAGACCCTTTTTCCGCCTCTACACGCGGCTGGCCCTAAACGCTCCACTTTGCTAAGCTGGCCCCAGCGATGACCCTTTGATCCATGTTCTAGCACCCGCACGACGCGCAGTATCGGCTGCGTGCGTGAATTTGATTTCGCGCAACCTGTCGTCGAGAATTTGCTTGAAGAGCTGAGAGCCCGGTTGAGTGCAGCCACCCGATGAGGGTGTACTTCCTGTGCAGGAAAACCATGTCTCCCGTGTACTACGTCGACGACGAAATATTGTGATTTTTTGCACGGTGCCCCCGTGTGCATTCAACGTGTTGCGCTCTCTTTTCGTGCGCATTCAAGCAAAATGTGACATGCTCCGTCACTGTCGACTTTGGAGCCTGCGAAGACTGCACACCGGATACGAATATGGTTTAACTGCATCCACGCCGTGGACTTAAGCTCGTGCTTTAAGATTTGTTTCTCTAGTAGCCATACTCTGCAGACGTAGCACGCGCTCTATCCAAATCGGTGCTGAGCAAACCTTGGACGCCAGGGGCTTTTTTTCTGAAGAGAAGTGTGAATGTAAGAAAGAATTCTCTGAGTGTTTGGGTGTCGAGGCATTTACAACAGACCGCAATGATTTGATGACTGGGGAAGCTGCAAATTATGGCATTCTGTTATTGTTGTTGTATCACTGTCTGTTATGACATTCTGTGACACAGCATTATTTCTATCTATGGCCGTGATTGAGAGGCTTCGTACTTTGACAGAACGGCGCTGCCTAGCAAC
The DNA here is from genome assembly GCF_048455015.1 of Haemaphysalis longicornis. NCBI lineage: Eukaryota > Metazoa > Arthropoda > Arachnida > Ixodida > Ixodidae > Haemaphysalis > Haemaphysalis longicornis. The sequence goes on along the minus strand of NW_027526361.1, from coordinate 13,887,221 downwards.
GGTGCGCGCCAAATTTAAAATGAATATGCCGGTGTGTCAGTGTGCCAGACATGCACCGTACAACCGTGACATACGTGTGGAAAACAAATTTTCAAGGTGAGGGCATAACGCTTAAAAGAATTTTATGTCTTTGCATCAGTTGAAACACAGCAGCCGGGGTTAAAAGCCGCGACAAGCGCCTAGAGAGTACGTACAGTTTACTTGTTTTATTCTGCACTTCGTTGGTAGAACGTTTTTTCGTGGACCGCACAAAAAATGAGTGCATCGAACGTTCATCCTTTCTCTTCTAGAAACATAATTCCAAACACGACGCCATTTTTTGTGGTTGTGTTGTACAGGAAGGTGGCTTTGTGAGCGTAATTGTATACGGCGTGAGTGCAGAATGCAGCAAAAGAATCCTGTCTTCCTACCAGTTAAACTCTCCGGTGGCACTTCCCTTGACCGCTTCTTCATCGCGTAACTAAAAAAAAAGAACAGAGAAGGAGGATACTCCAACATCCACCGCAAGGAACGTCGCCGTACGATAGGAGTTCGCACCAGCAATTGTACGGGTTTTCATACTTTTCCGACCCTTTTTAAACACGCAAGATGGGGCCTCATTCTTCTGTATTCCTTCCTCTTCATCTCTTTCTCCTTTCGTTCTTAAAAGCCGAGGCGCTCTGTCCCCGTCCTTGCCCGTATTCCTAAAAAAGAAAATGTGGCTGAAAGAATACATCACTGAAGGGGTGGTGCAGACAGCGAAGTCGGTGTAGAAAGTTTCTCGACGCCAGCTTAAAAAGAGAGAGAGAGAGAGGCAGCAGTAACGAAAGCCAAACGGGGGCGGGGTGTAGGAAGAAAGCTCCCGAGGAAACTTGCCACGTTCATAAGAAACACTGTTAGCTTGGACGGCAGTCCCTGTCATCGCACCTTAAAGAAGATAAACAGGGCCGGAGGCCCGTCATCCTACAGGCTTTTTTTTTTTAGCAAACTTCAAAAGCAGATGAGTCATCACTCAAACGGTATTATAAACTGTTAGTCTTTTCAGAAACTGACTTGCCTTTGTGGCGCAGTTTGCCGTATGCTTGGAATTTTTGGATTTCCGTTGGAGTTCGTTCACATATAGCACGGGATCTTTGCAGTGATAGGAAAAGATTTTCCTTGTAGCGTGAACCAGGCTTGAGCGAGGAATCATGTTGACGCTCTATATCAGCTTCACAGACTGATGCGAAAACACGTTTTTGTGCGTGTGTGCGTGAAATGTATTTTAGCGCCGACCTCCTTGTTTTAGCCTGGGTTCCTGAGACACATTCTGGGTTCCTGAGGCACAAGCGTACAAAAACGCGTGCCCCACAGTTCAACGCTGCTGGGGTAGGAGGACGGGATTGTGATTTTTAGTTTATTTGTTATGACACATTAGTGAAGTTTTGAAAATATGGCATGAATCTATCCAAACGGTCTGCTTAGATAAAACACAAAAAAAACTTGTCGCTTTTTTTTTCTTCTTTTATTTCCCTATCAGACTCGCAAAATTCTAGGTTGGCAGGTTGGAACACCCACCGGACTACCGACGTCTTAATTGCACGCCTGGAGTGCAGCTGCCTCTTTTTTCCCCCTTTTTCGCACAATATTCTTTGTTTATTACTATTACTATCCGTTCGCCAGACCAGATAGAATACACCCAACGCTTCCGGAGCAGCTTGGAGCATCAACAAGTTTTGAGACGTGATGAAGGGCTGTCTGAACTGGCTTAATTAGTATTCGCGCAGCGAACACTACGCTGAAATCTCGGAACAAAAAAAAACTGATAATTAAAGAAACAAGATTAAACTCAAGCGCGCTCGGTCCTCATCATTGCCACCGCTATTCATGCCCTTGTTTTTGTTAGAAACGGCGCGCGCAAAGAGGAAGTTCAACACCTCGCTCCAGGGCGTAGGTCGGCCTCGTCGTCGGGGCGTGATCAAGTACCGCGTTTATTCGAATTAAGGCGAGGTTTTTATTTTCAAAATCCGTAGCCTCAAAGTCATACCCGCCTTATATTCGAAGCTCAGTATATATATATATATATATATATATATATATATATATATATATATATATATATATATATATATATACTGAAGCCTCGCCTTATAATCGCATAAATATGGTATGCCTCGTTTGTACAGCTTATGACCACTTCCTAGTCACGACACTTGCCCGATAACCCAACGCCCTGTCCTTCTCTGTTTCTTTCTCTTGTTCTAGAAAAAAGAATACTACCGATCGTTCGTGGCAAGTAAGTCTGACCCATGTCCAAGCCACCGCTAATATTTCTATAGCGCTGTATGTTTCGCAAAACTACTTCCTGCAATGGTTCAGTGGCTAAGGTGTTCTGCTGCTGAGACGGAGGACGCATCAGATGGAGGCAAAAAGCGAAAAGGCCTGTCTCGAGATTTCGGCGAAAATTATAGATCCCCAGGTGATGAAAATTAATCCAAATCCCGCCACTACGGCGCGCCTCATACCCCATGTTGCATCTTCGGTGCGTCAATCCCCAAAACTTAAAAAAGTATTTCGTAAAGGTGTTAGAGTAAGCTTCAAATAAAATAGCCCAGTGTTTGACGGAAAACCATCTGGTCAGGTAGAAGCATGTTTCGTTTTCCAAGCTTCGTTTTCCATGGCACAAGCTCATTGTGAATAAGGCACCCGTCCTGGTACCGAAACGTCAAACGGCATTTTTGACTTGGTCAGTGACCCGAGTTTCAATGTTGCTCTAAATAAGAGCAGCAGGCCTTAAACCAGCCATAAAGTGGACGCTTATTTACCTTTTTTGGCACATTGGATTCGCGGACACTTGGTGAAGTAGCCTAATTTTACCTTTAACTTATCTGTGTAACACTCGGGCAGAGTAATTGCCGGCATGTTTAAGATGGAATCGCCTGATACAGCCACAACTTCCATTGTTTACCCCACCATTTTTACTGCTATAAAAAGAATATGCATTAAATTTAAGCGCGAATATCTAGTTCTGCAATATTATAGCCCCTGTTTAATTTGCGTCGAATTTTTGACGGCCGCAGCCAATCGCACAGCTGTTCATAATACGTCATAGGTTCTGGTGCGGGAAATGAGCTAGTCGGTCTCATGGTCATTCTGTTTTTTCCTAACTATATAGCTTATTTGAGTGAAGTTTGCGTTAAAAGTGGTGTCAGTGTCCTTCTAACAAGGCAATCTTTCGAGTGAACCAAACTTGTCTGCATGGCCCCTTTAAGATGTGTGCATGTGAGGGCTCTGGTTGCAAGGTGAATAGCATCCCCCCCATTTGCAGTTCCTACTCGGTAAACGCACAGTTGAATACAGCTGACATCTTTTTCTTCAGTGTCATCCCCATCATCATCAGCCTGCGTGTGGCCACTGCGGGACGAAGGCCTCTCCCATGTTCCTCCAACCGTTTCTTCTCTTGCAGTGCCCTAGCCGATTCTTTGCCTCGCAGTTTTCTGCTTTCATCTCTCCATCGAGTTAATGGTTGACCTCTATTCCACTTCCGTCCTAACCAGCTTCATATTTACGCTTGGGGAGTCTCTTGGTATCCACTCAGTCATCGAATGGTATACATTTTACTATGTACGTGCCCAGCCCAAGAATCTCTAATACGTCAATTACTGCCAACACAGAACTGAGCAATTTGTTTCCAAGCTATCAACATTCTGTTGAATGAGACAGCGGTTATTTTGATGGCTTTATACGTGACACGGCGCTGTGGTTCTTGCATCTTTATGTGTACGGCATTTACCTCCCCCTTTCGCGGCGTTCAGCGGACGAGAGACAACGCACTTCCTATTTAGGCATTTTGGCTTCCGTCAAAAGCTTTGTGTTCACTGCTTGGTAAGTGCCGCAGTGTTACGTCCGAATAATAGCGGTCGGCATTATCCGGGCTGATAACGTTCAAATACAAAAAAAAAAAAAGTGGAAGCGGAGATTATGACAACCGCGTTGGTGAAACGGCATGTATTTGTAAAAATCTTGGTTATTTAAAGCTTTTCTAGTTTGTTGCCCACTTCCTGTGTTGGCCACACTAGGACCCAACAGAGATTTATTGGCCTTCGGAAACTCCCTATCCCCACGTGCAGCCAGCCGACAATGTACCTCTTTTTCTTTTTCCTTGGTAGTTCAGTAAGGGCTTCTCTCTGTCATTGGTTTTCAATCTTGCGCGCACGCACATTTTACTCTTCTTTTAATCCCTTTGACCGTAGCGTTTCAATAGAACTTTTCTACCCCTCTCTCTCTCTGTCTATTCACCTGCGGACAGCATGTTCGTGACAGCAACTTACGTTATCCGCTCTTATCCTTAACGTTGTGCCAAACGACACCATGTTCATCCACTTGAGGAGTGTGTATGTGTGTGCGCGCATGTGCCGCGTCGTACGAGGTTTATTAAAAGCCTGTTCTTTCATCACCAATGTATATAGATCTATTGTATAGAATAAATTGTTGACTATTGATTGATTGTCCCTGCACTTTTTTTTCTTGCTGTGGCACTTCGACGTGAAAGGCCCAACACAAGAGAGGAAATGTGGATGAATATCGTAAGGGCTGTATTGAGCAAAATGGACGTATGGGGCTCCACTGATTATGGTGTACTCTCACGATAGAGCAAATCCCCGATTCGGTCTGCGGACTGCACATAACGTTACGCAATGTCACTGATTCCTGCGCTGCTCCGCTCGTGTGCGTAGTTAATGAGGCGGTACCGCTGAGCGTCTTCCCGCTGACCCTGACGGGGAATCGTTACTGTTTTAGAAGAGCACAGTGCCTATTAGACAACAACGTTCGGTTTTCCTACTCCCGGCAAACGCATGTATGCGTTTGCCAGAAGTATAAAACCGCACTTGTGCAGTGGAGGACTTTCTTGGTCAGCCCAGGCCCGGATACCAAGATCAACCCGGCGACCCGAGCGAGGACAGACATGGTCGAAGCCAAGAAATCCCGGACTAGGGATGCCTTTCACGGAGCGAGGCCAATAACATCATTCGCTGCTAGGCGAATAAAGTTTTTAAAGAGAAAACTTTCTTAGTGGGACCGAGGGCATCCTGTCAAAAACGAATGCATTTCCTCATAGACCGTTTGGTCGGCCGAGAAGCTCTGATAAGATATCTGGACACACGCAGCGTACGTGAAATTGGGCTTACATTGTGTCACAACGGTTACTTGGAAATCGCGAAAAAGGAACGGTTTTAGGTAAAACACGCATCGATCAGGAAAAAGGCGTGCAATAGTATACCTTTATATCACAAACCACACATCGATATTCGCCGCGAGATTGACATGTAGGTGGCGGCAGCGTCGCGCTGCTAGTGTGCATGCTCCCATAGAGTTTCATACTAATATATACTAGAGGGAAATATGTCACTGCAGTCGCGGGCCGCCGTGGGTGGCGCCATTGCCGCTAGCGACGTTCCACGCCTACTTGGCTTAGCTAGACATATGGCTTTTTTTTTTTTTTTTCTCGAAGCCTTTCCCATCAATAAAGTTTACTGACTGACTGACTGTCTCGAAGCCAAAATCAACCAAAAAGGGTAACATTTTTAGATGCGAAGCATCTCATGCTCGGGGCTGTGTTCCTCCGTCCATTGTTGTCGTTGTTGTCCGCCGTCCGCACTCTACTGCACATGCGCGTCTCTTCAGCCCTGTCAGCGTTTGGCCTGACGTCAGCGCAGTCATTTATAAAAAGAAATAGTTAGGCGGCGCCCGGTTTCGATCCCACGACTCTCTGGCCGCAACGGGAGGTACGTGGTGCTCTTCCCACTGCGCTACAAACCGAGAAGGGAGCATGTGCTACGAACGCGCCTTATGTCCTTCACTCACTCAAACTACGTCAAGAAGCTACTGATACAACGAAGGCACGCGAAGTTGAACGTCAATGGAGGATGTTGAATTTCCCGTGGGAAAGCTGTGGGGGGAAGCGCCACGCGCCTTGCAGCTCAACCAGAGAAGAGGACAAAGAGGGCGGGTAGCTGGGTAGGAGCGTGAGCACGCAAGAAAGAAAGACGAGAACCAGGAGGTGTTCGACCAGGTAACGCGGGTGTCGGTCTCTTCGCTGTCTCTACATTTCTCTACATTTCTCTGTCTCTACATGGGGGTTCACACTACGTTCCCATTCGCGCTCCGAGAAATGAAACAACATAACGGCAACACAATGGAACCTACATGGAACCCCCAAGATGCTTCGCATCCTCCTCATGGTTCCCCACGGGAAGATGGTGTACACCAATTTTTTCTTGTTCATCGTGCATGAGGCTTCTACATAATTACTGACAAATTAATCTTTCTGGAGGTTCAGTTTTATAAAAACAAAGCAATTTTGATGGACCTACGAAAGTAATAGTGTCAGTTTTTCGCAGCCAGAGCCAACTTTTCAGCCTGTTCATGAGCCATGCCGAGGACGAGTGGAACGTGTCTGCCCGGCGAACGCATGGCCAAACCAACGTTACTAGAATTTATTCTAGTAACGTTGGGCCAAACAACCACTCTCCCGTTGCTCTCTCCTGCCCTTACCCGCTCCGTAGCCTTCCAGCGTGCTTTCGTGTCTGCCGGCCAGCGCTGCTTCTCGGAAACTATGCAAAATAGTTGAAAGTTTGTTTAGCGTTCCCGAGGCGGCGCTCCTACGCCTTCTTGTTTTTCACCATGCCTGTCTGTCTTGGTCTGTCACTGATAAAACCGCCTATGCCTCGAAGCAAAATACCTTGTGCTGCCGCAGGCTGATGCCGGTTTTGCGCGCTTATCTACTCGGATCACAGGCGCCAAATTTTCTGAGTGGGGCATCCCCCCTCTGTCCCCTCAGCATTTAGGTCTTGTTTTGACCCCGCTGTTCGCACTCCGCATCGGTACGCACTTCTAAAATTGAGGACTGTACTGTAGAAGCTCCCGGACTGCCCGGACAGCGTGGCGGGACCCTCAGCTGCGTATCCTTTTGTTTTCTACAATTTTCTGAAATTTACAAGCACATGATATTATTGGAAAGTAATGGTAGAAGTGAGCGCCTGAACAAAAAACGTACACGCAATTTTTTCTTCTCTAAATACACCAGAGAGAAAAATATGAGTAAAATAATGGCTGCCACATCCGAAAATATCGTTTTTCTGTTAGCTATATGTCTACCCGACAATCAATGTGTTCTTACACTATTTCAGTTCCTCCTCCGCCAGTTATCCTTGGGAAAATGTAGCAAGAACGAAGCGAGCGACACGTTGAACGAGATCCCCAGTGCGCCACAGAACTAGCGCCCCATCGCGACTAAGATGTGAGCGAAACGGCCCTTGAAGCCCAACAGGCAAGATGACAGACACACGTCGTAGAAGTGGGGGCAGCGTTCGCGACTGGCGAGCAGTGACGTAAGGCGAGATGTCCGCCGGCACGCGCCACATAGCGGATGAGTGCCTGAACTAAGCGCCCCTACCCATGGCCTCCGAGATTCCCCCCGCGCGCGGGGTGATCGCGGAGGCCATGCCCTACCCTTCCCATTGAAAAGCGCGCGACGAGTTAGGCACAGGCGGCGTTGGCCCGGCACATGACGGAACGCTCGCCGAAGCGCGGGCTCCCCTAGACAGTGGCGCCAGATTTCCCTCTAGCGTATATTAGTATGAAACTCTATGGATGCTCCGCTTAGCGACCCGGGAAGAATGCACACTGTGGGCGCGCTTCGTGCCTTTGTCGCGCCGTATGTGCGCACGAAAGGCGTAGACAAGAATGGTGTGCTGCAGTTCGGTTCCTCAACGTTCAGTCTATAGCATGGAAGCGGCAAGAAGTTTTCATTACTACGCCGAAAAAGCGGCGACCCATTGGGAATCTTAGAACGGCCGCAATAATGACAATGAACTTTTACGCCGTGGCTCGTAGCAAGCTCGATCTTTCCAGACTTTCGGTGTAGCCTTCAAAAAAATCATAAATAGAAACAAATCAGGAAGCTTCGATATCTAGAATTCAGTTTACAACAGCAGTTTCAATCGCTTTCAATGGTGGCATGACGCATTCTTGCATTTGTGGGATGCCCTGAAATGGTAACACCACTTAACTTCCCCGACATTGTTCTAAGAGCTTGCGATATTTTTTGTGTGTTCGAAAGGCAACATAAAATTAATGAATTTTAACCAGCACAGACATATAAATGCCACCGTTCTAACAAGTCTTTTGCACGCAACTTAAGTTAAATGAAATTTTAGCGACTCCGAAGGCAGGTCTAATGAATAACGATGTCGGATCACTTACTTAAGGCTTTTGTCGCAAGTGAACTTGCGAATTAAATTGATAACGCGCGCAATAAAATCAACATCTCATGTCTAGCTAAACTTGCTAAGTGACAAGCAGGTTTACAGTGTGTAAATCAAGCTTCTGAGACCTCACAGTGAGCCCAGATTTTCTGTTACGGCTGCACTGTTGACCATTTGCGTTCCTTTTAAAATCTAACAAGTGCCGAGAACAGCGAGATGTATTTGCATTTTCTTGCATACTCCCCGCACGGGGCACCTTGAGCAATCTTGGTGACGGTACTGGCAATACCGCGGACCCCGAGCCCCCAAACATAAGCTGGATCCAACCGTGGCGATGTGTTTATAGGTGGAGGGTTAGAAACCACGAACGGTGGCCGTCGGAGCCCAGGTCAAGCTCCGGTGGATGGGCTCCCTGTCTGTTCACCAGGCAGGGAGCTCCGGGACCTCTTTGACCATCAGGGTAAAGTCAAAGAAGAAAGTACCCCCGTCCCCTGCTTCTATACTATGATATATGGCATTTTCTAAACCCCCCCCCCCCAGACGTGATCGGCCCCCGAAAAGGGGCCGCACCAAAGTTTCATTCCCACCTCTGTCAACAACTGTCCTTTCAACAAACATGAATAACTATTCTCGTTTTCTTGTGATCGAGTCAGCTGACCCAACGAGACCCGTCGCTTCACTGTCGGTATTCCTTGTCTCGAAATTTCTGCAAAGCACATTAGGTGAAAAGTATGAAGCCAAAAAGCTCAGGAAAGGAGAAATCCTTGTCGAACTCAACAATGAAAAACAATCCCGCACACTTCTTGCCCAAACTCGCATCCATGATCTGGACATCAAGATCACGCCCCACCGGAGCCTGAACAGCTCCCAGGGTGTGATTTCAGAGTCGGATCTCCTTACAGAAACAGATTCCGACATTCTTGAAGGGTTAAAGGACAGGGCGTCACAGCTGTGCGCCGCATCATGATGCGCAGGGACGATAAGATAATCCCCACCAAACGCATTATCCTGACCTTCGACCGTTCGACACTTCCGCAATATATAAATGCAGGCTACATCCGATGCTCTATTCGCCCGTACATACCGAACCCGCGCCGCTGCTTTAAGTGCCAGCGGTTCAGGCACAGCACAACCTCTTGCCGCGGCAAAACAACCTGTGCGAAATGTGCAGCGCAGGACCACCCCACTGACAATTGCAATTCTGACAACCTCACATGTGCAAACTGCAGGGGCCCTCATGCGGCCTACTCCAGGAAGTGTGAGAAATTCCAAGTGGAAAAGAAAATAATCCATCTAAAAGTGACAGAAAACATCACCTTCCCAGAGGCGCGGAAGGGGTTCGCCTCTTTCCCCCTGGGGAGGTACGCCGACGCGGCTCGCCGGGGGGCGGAGCGGCGTCTGGTTTCGGCGGGGACCCAGTACCGCGAGTCGGACTTGGTCCCGCCCCCGCCCCCCCCCCCCCCACCCAGGGTTGCCTCAGGCAGCCCAACCAGCCTCTGCACCGCTCGCTCACCTAGCAGCGGCTGTGGTGGCAACGTCTGTTGGGAATGCCGCTGCATCCACTGCTTCCTCTCCACCGGCCCAAAGCACACGCAAGGGCACGGAGGAGATGGAGGCAGTCGCAGCGACCCCCTCCCCCGTCTCACTGCCTGTGCCATCTGTCGTGCTCCCCACGCCTTCGCCACTGGTAGCGCAGGCCAAGAACGCCTGAAAGGGTACCACGTCAAGGGGGCCCAGTCCGCTGGGCACCCCCTTGCCATCAGATGACGACATGGACGTCGAGCCCTTCCGGCTTTCATCGCAGCGGAAGGAACGGGCTGCGATATCCAGGTCAGTAGAGAAGGCCAGAAAACCCCTTCCAAGAGTCCAAGCCCCGAAAGACCCTACATAAATGATCACTCTCCAGTAGCTCTCACACATCATAATGGGAAGAGAAAACATAGTTCAATGGAACTGCAGAGGCGTTCTGAATAATCTTGACGACGTGCATCACATTCTGCATGCCAACCAGCCAAGTTTAATGTGTGTCCAGGAAACATATCTGAATTCCAAACACACAAATTTCTTGAATAGTTACCTGGTATACAGGAAAGACAGGGATGGCTGCACACACTCTTCTGGCGGTGTGGCCATAATCGCCCGCAAATCCTTAGCATGCCACCCTGTCACCTTGAACACCGTCCTTGGGGCTGTAATCGTCTTCACAATAATTTTTAATAGTTTGATAACGGTATGCTCCATCTACATCTCTCCTGATCTTGCACTTCTGAGCTCTGACTTTGAGGCGCTGGTCGACCAGCTTCCTGAACCGTACATCTTAACAGGCGACTTCAATGCACACAATTCTCTTTGGGGCTCTTCTCGCACGGATGCCCGAGGTCGCCTGATAGAGAGGTTTTTAACATCCTCTGGAGCATGCCTTTTCAACGGGAAACAGCCTACATACCATAACGTATGACACAATACATACTCAAATCTTGACTTGGCTATTGGTTCGGCAATTCTCTTTCCATGTCTTGAGTTGGGAGTGGGCACTGACCCATATGGCAGTGACCACTCCCCACTTCACTAACATATATAGGTAAAGGCCCAAGCAGTTCATCTTCCCATAATAGGTTCAATGAAGCACGAGCTAACTGGAACACATTTACAGAGACATCGCAACTACACCACACATCCATAGGACACCTAGACGTTGAAGAAGCCACCCAACTCCTCACGGCGCACATCCTCGACGCCACCGAAAAGTCCATTCCCCACGCCTCTGGTGCCCCGCGCAACCAGAGGAGGCCGTGGTGGAATGGACTTTTCGGCGGCGTCGAGGATGTGCGCCGTGAGGAGTTGGGTGGCTTCTTCAACGTCTAGGTGTCCTATGGATGTGTGGTGTAGTTGCGATGTCTCTGTAAATGTGTTCCAGTTAGCTCGTGCTTCATTGAACCTATTATGGGAAGATGAACTGTTTGGGCCTTTACCTATATATGTTAGTGAAGTGCAACCAGAGGAGGCCGTGGTGGAATGAGGACTGCAGGCGGGCGCGAGAGGCCCAGAACAAGGCGTGGGGTATCCTTCGTCGGTACCCCACGTCGGGTAACCTTATTCTGTTCAAACGGGCCAAGGCGTTTGGAAAACGTGTGCGCCGTGAGGCAAAACGAGAGAGTTGGCACACCTTCTTGACATCCATTAATTCATACACAGACACATACAAAGTCTGGACACGTATACGCAAGCTCAAAGGACAACAGACACACAGCCTGCCCCTGGTTAGCACAACAGGGGACACACTGGAAGACCAGGCTAACACACTTGCACAACACTTCGAACACGTGTCTAGTTCAGCACACTACACAAACACTTTCATGAAGCACAAAACATCTGCAGAAAAAAAGCCCTTACACGACAAAGACAAATCAAAAACTTCTTACAACTCTGAATTCACTCTCTATGAGTTCAGGGCTGCCCTGAGCACGTGCAAACCTTCAGCTCCAGGCGCAGATAAGATTACATACACCATGATACAGCACCTACACCCAGACACTCTTGAAACACTCTTACACCTATACAATAAAATATGGCTTTCGGGGCACATTCCACGCTCTTGGAGGGAGGCCATAGTAGTGGCTGTCCTAAAGGAAGGGAAGGACCCTTCCTCTCCTGCCAGTTATCGCCCCATTGCCCTGACAAGCTGCCTGTGTAAGCTTTTCGAGAAGATGATAAACAGGAGACTTGTGTACTTCTTAGAGTACAATGGTCTTCTCGAGAGCTGCCAGGCCGGCTTCAGGGCGGGGCGATCTACCAACGATCAACTCGTTGCGTTAGAGTCTTATATCAAATATGCTTTCCTCCACAAGCAGTACTGTATGACAGTCTTCTTTGATCTTGAAAAGGCGTACGATACTGCTTGGCGGTACGGCATCCTTAGCGACTTGAAGTCCTTTGGCATGTCGGGTAACATGATGAACACGCTTGCCAGTTACCTGTCTGAAAGAACGTTTCGCGTGCGAGTTGGAACTGCACTTTCTAGGGTTCATGTGCAGGAAAACGGCGTGCCGCAAGGTGGAGTTTTGATTTGCACTTTGTTTATTGTAAAAATGAATTCTCTTCGGAAGGCGCTACCACCATCGATTTCCTGCTCCATTTATGTAGACGACGTTCAATTATCCTTTAAGTCTTGTAACCTGTCTGTCTGCGAGCGCCAAGTCCAGCTTGGTGTTAACAAGCTAGCTGGTTGGGCAGACAGCAACGGTTTTAAATTTAATCCAGGGAAGTGCACTTGTGTCTTGTTTTCCAAAAGGCATGGCATCCGGCCGGATCCAGACATTCATCTCAATGGTGTCTCGATTCCTGTCAAGAAAGAACACAAGTTTTTAGGTATAATCTTTGACGAAAAGCTCACATTTATCCCACACATAAAACAACTAAAACATAAATGCTTAAAAACAATGACTATCCTGAAGGTTCTGTCGCACATTTCTTTTGGTGCTGACAAACAACTTCTTTTACGTGTTTTTACCAGCTTGATAGGCTCACGACTGGACTATGATAGCGTTGTCTATGGGTCAGCCACTAAAACATCCCTCAGAATGCTGGGCCCTGTGCTTCATCTAGGGCTCCGCTTGTCATGTGGTGCCTTTCGGACTAGTCCAGTCGAAAGTCTGTATGTAGAGTGCAACAAATGGAGCATAGAACGTCAGCGAGCCTACACAGACCTGCTTTATGCTTATAAAATCTCATCAATGCCTCACCATCCTTTTACATCAGTTTTTTTATGATACATCCATATCTCAACTTCTTACTAATCGTCCATCAGTCTCTGCTCCCTTCGCTTTCAGAGTAAGAGAAGAAGCGTCGCAACTTGATGTCATGTTCTCAGACACCATCAAAACCTCCGCTACTGAACTTCTAGTACCGTGGCAGCTTCGCCCGATATCATGTGATGTATCTTTTTTAAGTGTCGAGAAAAACAGAGTGCCTAGAAGCGCGATCGTGCAACATTTCTTGTCCTTGCAGCACAAATATAAGTGTGCTGAATTTTACACGGATGCTTCAAAAACTGCCACAACTGTTTCGTGTGCTGCGCATGGTGGCACCTTTAATGTCTGTAGAACTATGAATAGAAATACAAGTATCTTTACGGCAGAGGCCTATGGCATACTTCTTGTAGTTCAACATATTGTTCCAAGTCGAATTCCGAATACTGATTCTTTAAGTGTTGTGCGTACATTATCCTCACAGAAGTCTAAAAACCATGTGGTCAATGCTCTCATTAGTACTCTTATGTCTGTGCATGCGTTAAACCTTGAGGTGACCGTGTGCTGGGTGCCAGGGCACACTGGAATTCCAGGTAATGAGACCGCAGACCGAATGGCGGCCGCTGCTGCCCTTACAACTACCGTTGACATAACAACAATACCCTACACCGACCTCAAATCACACATCAGACAACACCTTCGCACAACATGGCAAGCGCACTGGAATCAACAGACTGACAACAAACTACACATTATAAAGCCACTCTTGGGAACATACACCACTGATACTCACAACAGACAGAACGAAGTTACCCTGGCTCGATTACGGATAGGCCACACGCATGCAACACATTCCCACCTGCTCACGGGATCTCCAAGACCCCTGTGTAGCAGGTGCGGGGAGAGCCTATCCGTAGTCCACATACTAATAACATGCAAGGCACTTCACACAACACGACACAAACACTTCAGAGAACTCTACAGACAACATATCCCACTACATCCATCGCTGTTTCTAGGTGACGATGCCAGCGTTTCTATGAAACGTGTGTTTGAATATTTGTCAGATGTTAAGTTTTTAAACCTTATCTCATATCACGCATAATCAAATCTGGCCCTATACACCAGCCATCACCATTACCTTTAATTGATTTTACTATGTCCCATTTACATGTTTTTATACCTACCTTTTTGTGGTAATCACTTCGCTTCATTATATAACTTCTTTTCTGCCGCTCTTTGCCCTCGTTGGCCTTGCGCCATGAAACACCAACCATCATCATCATCATCATTCTTGCATACTGTCGCTTACGAACCATAAAGATGGCAAATGAAGTTGCCCTGTTGCAGATGTAGTAAAACGTTCCTTTTTATTTCTTGTGATAAAACAGCACAATGGGTTCCTGGTTACTACTTTGTGTTCTAAACTGAACCTCGCTTTTGTCTTGGCATTTAATTCTTGAGGATTGGCAAGGATAAAAGTTTTCTGTGCATTTCGTGTTTGTTTTTTTTTATGGGGGGAGAGGGGGGGGGGAGGCTTCTGCTAACGTTCCAAGCGCAGCGAGAAGAGAACAAATGTAACGCGAAGCGCCAAACGTTCGAATTTTTTTACTTGCAATTGAAAGTACGCTAGGCGTCGTGTTCCATAGCGGTGAAAAAGCAGTACTTCAACAAGCAGACGCCAGTATTATCAGAACTGATTAACCCCCCTTTTGGCCCGAGATTGTCCAGGAATTGTGGCTCGCCTTTTTCAAAATTGTATTGAAAGCGCGAGCATTGTGGGAAAAATAAAAAAGATCCAGCGAGTCATGGCACACACCCTCCACTAGTGTTGTACACGTTCCTCTAAAACAGGAACGAAAGCCCATTCCTCGTTCCTTCCCAATTTTGAAACGAGTTCCCGTTACAAGTTCCTTAATTGCGAAAGCAACGCGTTCCAGTTCCACTTCGAACATTAGAACGTATCGTTACATTAACGTTACATTCCATTTTTTTATAATAAAATAGGGTGTCGAATAATCCTGAGTCAAATTAAAGTGAGAAATTTAAAACTCACACCGAACTGCGTATATTACACGAATAGGAACACCTCCGACAACAGATTATGTAAAAATAAAAAGAATCCAAAGAAACGCTCCTAGACGAATTTTTTCAGGCAGCACCGGACGAACTTCAGACATGTCTAACTGCGATTTTGGCGCTCGTCAATTATGGGTGCAACACATATGGCACTTTCCAGTTCGGTCTTACAAATGCGCTTCAGATGCTCAAATATGAAATTACTCACGTGCAGGAACGTAATTAAATTTTTGGCATAAGAAACTGTGTCGAAAGGAGCAATACATAGGCGTTTAATGAATGGTTATTCAATATTGCAGTTTATTTAAAATGCCTTACAGGCCCTTTGCAGGGAATTGAGTAAGGGGGTTACAAAAGTGAACCTTTGTGGATCATACAGCACAAATTTGCGAGTAAAAAACACAGCAGAACAAGTAATACCTGCGAGGTTCGCAATACAAGTTTAAAGGGGTCCTGAAATACCTTCCGCCGATGCATGGATGTACATGTACCCAACTAAAGCAATGTATTTGCAATCTCCTCCCGCAAGAATTTTGTTAAAGCGATGAGTATTAGCTGAGAAATCGTAAATCAAAAACCGCGCATTTTCGTCGCTTCGCTTTTCCTCCTCCTTTCGACTTACTCTCCGCTGTTGACGGCGCGCGAGCCTTGTCTCCCATGATGCTGCGCTCCGCAGCGGTGACGTACTTCCGCTATTGCGCTGCTCGGACTGTCGTCTGCTACGGGCAAGCTTTGTTGACACCATGAATCCCGCACTCTGCTCAAGGCTGGAAAAGCGAACGAAAAATTTGGCCGCATGTATGCGGCGCCCTGGCCTTGCCCTTTCGCGGTGTACGTTGCTGGCGGCACATGACTTTTTATCGGCGGCGAACTCGCAGCCGCACGGGGAGGGTCGTGCGCTCGTTCCCTTGATGCACCGCGCACTGTTTATCCAAAAAGCGCCGTATCAGATGTGGCCCCGCTGGTGCCGGGTCTTATTTTGCGGTGGTGGTAATTCCTGCCGGCGGCATGTGAAAAAGACATTTTAAACCGATACAGAACCCGTGCACAAAACGCTTCAATCATGTGACCAGTTTAGCTTGGGGCGACGCGTGGTGGAGAGCGGCAACGTTGGCAAAACATGCTCCGCTACGGCTCTGAGCTTTCTAGCGCTGGAGCGAGCGCCATTTCTTTGACAATCTCAAACATCGGTTGCCTTGGCAACAAGGCACAAACCGCTTTAGAAGTCAGTTACGGTTGCGTGATCCCGGTTCAGCTCGGGACCCCACCTCGCGACATGTGGGCACAGCAGGCGTACCACTCACTCCCATTGGGAAGTGCGAGATGCGTTTGGCATTACAGGAGGCGATGGTGTGTGTGTTGTGGACGCCTTTGTTTCGCGATGAAATGCGACGTTGTGCTTCTGCGGGTGGATAGTGCTTCCCATGGTCTGGATTATCTTTCTCGAGCGACGTACGACTCAACCTCGCATGGGGTATGTGCAGTGTGCGTGGCTAAAAGCCATCGGCTTTTGCGCCAGAGTTAAGTGACTTGCTGTTCGTCCCCGCAAAGCGCGCGCGAGGTGAGTACCGAATTTACGACGGGCAGGAGGCAACCCATCCTCTGTCAATCGTGGTTCAGACTTTCAACGCATGTTGTGACGTTGTGTTCGTTAGAAACGCATCTCTGGATTGTTTTGAAGTTGAATAAAATGTATGCGTCAAACCCGGGCATTCGGCTCAGGTTGTTCTCTGCGATTGCACGAAAGAAGTGTCACGGGGCTTCAACGCTTTCTTAATGGAACGTACTCAGGTAAGAGAATATCCATGTCGTGTTATGGCCGTGTTGCATTCAATACAACCGGTTAAGCGTTTGTTTTACACTTGTTTCGTTTGTCGTAAAATGCCCAAGCACTCCGGCACTCCGCTGGCAGATCAGCCGGCGAGCCGACGCTGAGCAGACGACTCATCTCTTTGCCGGAAGTGCGTGAAAAAGCCGCCCAATAGCAGGATGTCTAGCTCATGACGAACATCTGGGAATCGATGATGTAGACATGTGAAGATGGCGGCGTCCAAAAACACGAAGGGAAGGGTGAGAAAAAAACGACAAACTTTGCAACAAAAGTGTGAGCTTTCCGCTGCGCGTAAAAGAGTAATACTTGGCACAGAGGACGTTGACGACCCAATCTAACGGTTGCGCTAGTTCATTTAGTGTGCTCAAAATGCCTTTCAGGGCCCCTTTAAATCAGAAGACGATAAAAAGAAAAAAGTAAAAGTCAACAGCGTAGTCACAGATGAAATGTACGCGCAAGAATTTCAAAGTATACCGAACACAATCAGGGTATATAGATAAAGGAAACAAGCAAAGATAGACAAATATGTGCACGCGACGCACAACATGTGGTTAGAAATACGCATTAAGGAAAAGCACAGGAAATAACGCGGAGCCTAATTACGTGCGTAAAAATGTTTTACACTATAAAAAATCAAAGCACATATTGAAACCACGACTAACTAAAGAAACTCTGAACACTGGCCTTCCACGTTCGGGCGGCCTCTCTCAGGTAGTGTCCATACAGCACGAGACGAAATTATGCCCAACAATGACGAAATAACTGTCCTTTGTCAACACGACCAGCGCAGTACAAAAGGACCTGGCACTCCTGTCGACCTATTCCCGCCAGATCGGCGACAGACCTCGCCGTGACGAACTGCATGAGTACTCTGAAACGGAGCATTACAGCATCCAAAGCCAGTGCGGCGAGCCCAGCCCTATTGATAGCGGGTGACCATTCGAATGACCTCACAGCGAGGGCAAATCCCCCGACAACAACGCACCCGCGCCTCGCGCGCACTAATGCGGCAATTACCGCTGACGATATACAGATACCGTGGTTTCACAAGGGACCTGCAGCGCCGCTTCGACGTAGACAACCTTTCCCCGGCAGGGAACAATTCTATCGGCCAGACGCGCATCCTTGCCTCTACAGACAAACGATGAAAGGTGAAAAGCATTCTCGCGGCTGCATGCGCTATTCACCCGTCGAGCCGCCGCGTAACCTCAACCGGCATGAAAGCAAGCACAAGCTGCGGCCCGCTGCGTGGTTATACTTCCTTTGACTCCGAGGAAGCACATTTCGCTGAATGGCGCAGGCAAATTGGCCAGCTTGTAGGAAGAGAAACCCAGTCGACTTGTGGATTTTTGTACTCGAGCCTTGGCATCAAAAACAGCCAAATCCTAGCAATGTAACGTTTGCCGAAGGAACGCCGTTCCGGCCGTTCCTCCATAAACCTAACGAGTTACCGTTCCAGGAACGCCGTTCCGTGCAACACTGCCCTCCACAAATGTGGGCAACAACGTGCACTATATTACGCGATTTTAGATGCGAAGCATCTCATGCTTTCGGCTGTGTCCCTCCCTTCCTCGTTGTCGTTATCCGCCTTATGTCCTTATGTCCTTACGCGCCTTATGTCCTTCACTCATTCAAACTACGTCAAGAAGCTACTGATGCAACGAAGGCACGCAAAGCTGAACGTCAACGGAAACGACGAACTGAAAACTAATGGGAACTTCAGACGACCCCATGGCTGCTTCGCATACTACTCAGGGTTCCCCTACGGGAAGATGGTGTAATTTTTTTCCTCCTTCTTTAAACTTCGGTCCACGGTAAGAGGTCAAGATGTGACCATATTAGGCATTTGGTTATGCTGACGGAAACACATTTCTGGACAACGTGATTCATGTCGGGATTTGAAAATAGGGTATATAAAAATGACACGAAATGCCACAGGACAGGCGCAAACTTACAACAGCTTAATTTTGCTGAGAAATCCCCCCGAAATACTCTTCCGCATCCAGAGACGTATTTTAAATAATACGTAAAATTAGCAACACAGCATTAGCAACTATACTGTACAAAAATGGTGTTTATTTCCGAAAAGGTACGGGAAGACTACGATCACACAGGCGCTTGCGGGTGCAAAATTTACACCATCTTCCCGCGAGGGGAACCATGGGGTAGATGCGACGCATCGGGGGTTGCCGTTGCGTTTCTGTTATGTTAGCGATGTCAGCGTGTGGATTGCTGTTGTTGTGTATCCTATTTACGCAGCATGTTCACCCCCGATGCGTCGCATCTACCCCACGGTTCCCCTCGCGGGAAGATTGTGTAAATTTTTTAACCGAGCGCAAGCTGCGCGCTAACGCACAGCTGGCACGGCGACGGGAGCGAGCGCAGCCGAACGCAAGCTGCGCGCTGACCGCGCTGACGCACAGATGGCGCTGCGATGAGAGCGGCGGAGCGCGCAGCTGCCGCGGCGAGGAGAATGGGGGAGGGATGCGGACTACGCAGCGACAACGACGCGGGACAAGGCGAGTTAAAGAGATGCGTTGCATCTGAAATACGTTCCCGGTAATGTATGGGCGATAGCGCACGGGTCGACCATGTGCAGTGTAATTGTTTTTGTTTGTTTCTTCTTTCTATAAGGATACAGCGCAATGGCTCCGCCACGACCGAGATCTTGGAGCCGCATGTGCTCTCGATATTTCGTGCCAACGCGCGTGCAAACCCGCGCCGTCACTGCACGCCGCTCGTCAACATGTACACTCGGTGTGCGTGCGAATCTGCTTTTTTGTTGTTGTTGTTGTTGTTGTTTTCTTTTCTCTTGCGCGAGCGTGCCATTTGCTGTAGTTAAAAGGGTGTAGAAATGCACGGGTGTGCACAGGTCCTGTCGCTTTTTGCCCGTTTCGTGTATTGAACTTTTATCCTTTTGTAGCGGAAGCTACCTGGCCGAGGTTGAGCAGTTTCGCATGGACCTTGAAGGGTTGTTGTGCGCAAGCGCGAGGAGCATTGGATTGGATTGGATTGGATTGGATTTGGATGGGATTGGATTGCACTGCATTGCATTAAATTGGATTGGATTGGATTGGATTGGAAATCTAATCCAATGCGAGTACGGGTGTGCAGAGAATTGGGTCTGCGCTTTCCAGAGGAGTGGCATCATAGCCGCAGCAGACGCACTGGCGCCGGCGCGTGCCCAGCTATAGCCCAGCTGTGCGCCTCCGTTGTGGAGTATCCAAGTCTGACGCTGTGCCGGAGCCGCTTGATAGCCGTTTCGCGTGGCTCCTGGAGAGCCGTGCTGCGCATGCGCGAGGAGCAGTGACTGGACTGGACTGGACCGGGCTGGACTGTATTGGACTAGACTGGAGTGCACTGGGTTGGATTGGATTAGATTGGATTGGATTAGATAAGATTGGAAATTGTTTTAGCAGCAGTAAGCATGATAATCAGCTAATCCTAGACAACCAGGAAACCTAAGAATAACCAGCTGAACCTTAGCTCACGCTACGTATATCCTGACATAGCCGAGCTAAGCCACTGCTAATATTTAGATAGCCCACCACACCACCTTCAAGAAGCACCCTCTGACGTTCCCGAAACGACAGACGACTACACTCATCAATAAGAAAGTGCAATGTGTAGAAGCAATGTTTATAACACGTTTCACACTGAAGCGTTGACCACGCCGAAGGTATGCCGAAAGTGTTTCGTGGAATTAAACCAGCGCATTAACCCGCAATGGCCGAGGATTATAGCGTCTCTAGAGGAAATACGCAACCAGAGGTAACTATGTCATTGCATACTGTCAAACAAGTACACAAATTGGTTGTTTTATCGTGTGCAGCACGCGTCTTGCGTCGGGCGCAACGTGAACGAGCAGACGACGCGAGAGCGCCATCCACACTAGGAGCGGTTCGTCCCGCCGCCGCCAGGGGCCGACAGTGTTCGATGTCGGGGCGAATACACTTAGATCGTTCGTACATTTGTTTACTTAATACGCGGAAAATCGTCGCATCGGTTCGTTCTTCGTTTACGATTTGGATCTCTCTCTCTCTCTCTCTCTCTCTCTCTCTCTCTCTCTCTCTCTCTCTCTCTCTCTCTCTCTCTCTCTCTCTCTCTCTCTGCAGTCACTCCCCAAATCCGGACAAAGTCACCGCTATGGCAAAAAAACTGTGGTTTCCACGTCATCTACACTTCCGAGCCCACCGTATACCACCACTATACGCTGCTAGCATTTGATAGGGCCATGGAGTCTGCTCGCAGGTCGTAGAACCTCGTCGGTGCATTTCGGTGGGACTACAAAATAAAGACGCATAAACTGGGAAAACGTGTGTCACCTGTCCAAAAAGTTACAGTGGAACCGAGCTTTCACAACGTAACATCTGGAAAAACGCAATAACCAGGAACGTATCAATTAACGGGATTCTGCTGTATATCTGTCCCTGTACACTGTATCGGATCCGTCCCTGACAGAAAGCTCCGGACTGAAACCACGGTTTGTGTTTCAGGCACAGTTCCCACACATAACGCACACTCGCTGGATCCGGCTTGAGGCTATAAAGAGGCCCACCATCGTAACGCCCACCGGTCCAAGCAGGAGCCCAGCTAAAAACACTGTATGAGATCATTCATCACCGCCGCTCCGCACGCCTGCTGAAGTACATGTATGCATGCGCTTGTTCCGGAGGCACCAAATCTCGCCCCGTATATGGGCAACCCGGCTGGTATACAACGCCAGCCTTTTTTATATACTGCTAGACCGGCCGGGTTCTATTATCAGGTAACGGACAACAGGCGTCTGGCCCGTCAACAGTCTCCGGACACACGCAAGTCGGGATCAATTTGAAGGTTATCGCGGGAGCGCCGACCGACCGCGACGACAGCGCCTTTGCGTGACACTTTTGAGCATTTGCCACAACGAGATTATGCTATGTTTGCTTCGCCCTAGGCTGTTCCATCGAGTGCGCGCACTGCCCTCATAACCGATAACAGCCACGGTCGTCTTGTTTTCTTTTTATTCTTTTCTTCCGTCATCGATATACTTAACATTGATAGGCAGCGTTCTCAGAGCACCGATGGCGGTATGCCGGGGCATTGTAGTACTAAAAAAATGGAATGAAAAAAAAAGTACAGCCAATGCCACTGTTGTTATCACTTCTCGCGGATGCGCTCGGTATTGGCAAGCTACAATATATGCGTGAAAATAAAAACGCGGACGCCCCGCGCAGCTTGTTTCATTTGGAAACGCGATGCCACGACGGTTAACGCTCGACGAGCGACGTGAAATAATTGCTCTGGGAAAAGCGTCGTTTTCTCAGAGGGAAATAGCTAAACGAGTGGGTCGCCCTCAAAAAACGGTGAATCGAATCTTGAAGGCTTATTTCAGGGAAAACCGTGTAGAAGATGCCCGTCATCAGCGTAGGCCCCGAAAAACAACAAAAGACGAAGATGAGTTAATCTTAGCTGCTGCTGCTGACAACCCCTTCGTCACAGCAAAAGCAATAGCTGATGAGCTTGGGCTTAACGTTAGCCTGCACACAGTTCGAAGGCGACTTCACGATAGAGGGCTAAAGAGCTTTGTAGCCGCCAGGAAGCCGCTTTTGACGACAGTGCACCGTGAGAGACGACTGGAGTTCGCTGACCGTCACATAAACTGGACATCAGACCAGTGGCGGCAAGTCATCTTTAGTGATGAGTCGACTTTTTCCACTTGCTGGAATCAGCGACTTCGCGTCTGGCGAGTCAATGGATCTCGGTAAGGTGAATTTAGGCGCAAATATCACGCTTTAAATATTAACCTTTTCTGTTTTTTGCAGCTACGACGAGAGTAACGTCCGGAATTTCAGCGCCAGCGGACGTGTCTCCATTAACGTGTGGGGTGCCATCAGCTATGCGGGTCTCGGTCCGTTGTACCGTATCCCTGGGAGGCTAACAGCGGAAGGATACAAAGAAATCTGCGACAACGTTCTTCTGCCTTATGCTGTCAACGGGCCTTTTCCCGACGGCTGCTTCTACTTCCAACACGACGGGTGCCCCGTACACACCGCAGCTGTTGTGCAAGAAAATCTTACCAACAGCGGCATAGCACAACTGGAGTGGCCATCGCGGAGCCCGGACCTCAATATAATTGAGAATGTATGGGGTATAATGAAGGCGAAACTGGCTCGCCTTCAGCTAGAGAGATGCGACCAAGAAGCCTTGTGGGAAGCAGTTAAAGCCGAATGGAACAGGATTCGGGAAGACACCACCTTTGTGGAATCTCTGTACGAATCGTTGCCCAGAAGGATTGCTGAAGTGAAGAAGCGAGCTGGTGGCGCCATCAAATACTAACTGCATGCTATGGCATCCTGCACGTTAAACCCCAAACATAAGCTAGTTTTCGCGCAACGGGAAAAAACCCCATGTTCTGTATGAACTTTATTTGTATGAGTAAATACCTCACTGAAAACTAGTTGTTTTCACTTTGATTGATTGTAGGGTTTAACGCGCCGACGCAACGCAGGCGATGAGGCACGCCGTAGTGGGGGGCTCCGGATTAATTTTGACCACCTGGAGATCTTTAACGTGCGCCGAAATCTCGTACACACGGGCGTTTTTGCTTTTCGCCTCCACCAGAAAAGCGGCCGCCGCGGCCGGGAATCGAACCCGCGACCTCGTAGTTGTTTTCACTTGACTCCGGCGAAAGTGATTTTTATGGGGAACTTCTATTGCGAACTCTTTTGCGACGATAAAACCCTTTTGCGACGATCATAAACAATTATTCCCTATCTCTCACATTAAAACCCGCCGCATCGCGTTATTGTAACTTCGGCGCGAGGAACTCGGTGACGAAAAACTGTTGTGAAAGTTCAGCTTTCACAACTGCCGCCAAAATAGGCAGCTTCGTTTCCCGGCCATGGCGGCCGCTTTTCTGATGAAGGCGCACGTTAAAGAACCGCAGGTGGTCAAAATTAATCCTTAGCCATCCACTGCGGCGTGCCTCATCGCCTACGTTGCGTCGCCGCGTTAAACCCCACAATAAAAAGAAAATAGGCAGCGGTCGCAAGTTCGTGCTAGAGGGTCAAGATAATTTGCTTCCGATATATGCCACAATGCCGAGCCATCCGCAGTGTTATCAAAATCAACAACAGCCGAGGACCGAAACACGGATACGTCATCCAGAAAAGAATGAACAAAAAAAAGTGTGGCAGCTTGCCTTTGCAGAAGGGAGTGAGATAATTCTATGGAACAGCCAAGGGGTGAGGGAGGGTAGCATAACCTCATCCTCGCGAATAAAAAAAAAGTGCCACGGAACGGCGCTGTCGTCTTGCTTGGTCGGTGCTCCCGTGATAACCTTCAAATTGATCCCGACTGTACAGGCTCTCGTAGACGCCAGGACACATCGCTGCTTTATAACTACACGGCCCTTTCAACCAACCCCGAGCCCAAGCTGCGCCAACGAGACCCTTCATACTACCCGGTCTTTTGGCGAAACCGTTCAGAACGGTGTCCAGGCGCTTGCGCCTTGCTTAGGCATTAACGACGGGGGTAAAGCGCCACAGTTACATGCATGCTGTAACATCGATACATGATTTACGTCGCGTCACGCGTGATGCCAGACTGTGGCACGTGTTCAATTGATTCTGAAGTCACATCCGAGTCCCGTCCATATTTTGTGGATACGCCGGGTTATGCTTCCTGCCCACAGAGCGCAAGATAGAGCCTGTCACTGTATCAACCTCCAACGGCCTCTCCCACTTCTTCCAGCGTCCACACAAAAAACTGCTGGTGGAAAAGGAGAACCTCCGCCGCGCCAACCGTGGTCTAATTAATTAAACTGGACTCCACAAGTTCGCTCGCTGACCGGATGCCTTGCTGATGAAGCTTCGAGTTGGGGTGACCGTATCCCCAGCTGCGGCCCAGGCGCCGTTTGGGGACATGCGTCCCCTTTGTGCCTTCCCTGCGTCAAATGCTGACACGGGCCCTCTATTGTAGACCTACGCAGCACTTCGAACCGCGCGGGTGCAACACCCTCGGGGCACAGGGTTCCATCCTGCGAGACCCCCAGATCCGTAGAGGTAAGTATTGGGCCCCCAACGCTGGTCTCACTTTCAGGTGATGCTGTATCTACATGTATATGAGAACATTTATGTCGTTTGGCAATCTGCCTCAAAAAAAAAAAAAAAAATGAAACCACAGTGACTAGATTTTGCAATGGTAAACATAGGCGTGCACACGGGGGGGGGGGAGGGAGGAGAGGCAGGGGGGGCGGCCGCCCCCCCTAATCATCTGAAGGGGGGCGCTAAATTTGCCCCATACCTTGCCGATGTAACACATGAAAGTAAAAATTTCTGCTCAGAAATATTTTGTGTTGCAATTCCATCGCATTGAAATAAAAATTTTATGAACATCCCTCTTTGCACTGCGTTCGGACCGCTAGGCCTTCAGTGGGAAGAGGTCGGGAGTTGATGTAAGGGGGAGGGGGCGCAGCGCTAAGACTTTGCCCCCCCCCCCCCCCCCCCTAATCGAGAACTCTGCGTACGCCTATGATGGTAAACGTTGTCTACGGCGTCTTAACTATTTTTGGCCTAGCTTTGTCTGCGAGAACGTATGAATTTAAGGTGGACGAGTTGTGAGGAACTCTTTAAAACTAATTAACTCAATGCTGGCAGCATAAGAAGCATGGTTATTTATCTTTGTGCACCTGACAGTGTGTGCGCTAATTACAGCAAAAATTGTTCATTGTGGCGTAGGTGGGGCACAGGATTTCATCTTCCAGTTCGTGCACATAGGCGTCGGCCGATTTGTTGTTGTTCTTGTTGTTGTTGTTGAACGTTGCTAGCTTGCATTCTTTGTTATCCCGGAATAAGAATGCCCTCCACCAGGCGAGTGCCCTGCCATCAGCACTTACGCTCAATAAATGTTTATTCTCTCCCTCTCTCTCTCTCTCTCTTTGGTTCCTGCTTCATGGCGTGAACATTGTCTTTATATATATTTGAATAATGTGGACTTCAAAATGTCATTCTTCATTTTATACCACAGGCGGCCTCTTTAACATGGCTGCCTTTTATCTCTATCGCTTGTGTACTGAGATTCGCAATTTCCGAACAGTTTCAAACATTAACGTCGGGCTAATGAGGGTATTACAGAAAGAGCACCAGCAGAATTAAACTCTTCAGTGCTTGTATTCGTGAACGAGGCGCAAACACGTGTGCTGGACGCCGTGCAAAACAATTAATCGACGGCGATCTATCGAAAAAGACTTGCCGTTGACAGCTGAAGGAATTCGATATCTTTCTGTGCTATCTGAGGGTATTCCATATGAACTGCTTTTTCTTTACGGTTTACACTCAATCTGGCGTAGCAGAATGGACGTCCGTCACAATGATGCTGACGCTCGTTCTGTAAATAGTTATTTTGTTGAACATGTTTGCAGTCTTCGTAAAGTGCTGAGCAACGATGATTGTGACGACGAGTTTTTGAATTTGTTAAACGAGTTGAGTGCATTGAAAGTGCATAAACATGTACATGCCAACTAAAAGTTTGGTTAACGTTCTTGTTGTTCTCAACCTGAAAGGTTGATTTTGTAATTAGTGTTGTGAATTTATGTATTAAAGAATAAAAAAAACGGCGATGGTCGAGTGGTAAAACACTCGTCTCGTAAGCGGCAGGCGTAGAAATTTAGGCAGTGGCTATTTTGCCGGCAGCCGGCAGATTAGCCTGGCAGAAAAGTTGCCGGCAGTTTCTTCCCATTGGCTGGCCCAGAACACGTGATTATTCTGCCGGCACTTTTTCGCGGGGGCTATTTTGCCGGCTGCCGACACATTTCCGCACTGGCTATTTGGCCGGCTGCCGGCAGATTAGACCGGGAGAAAAGTTGCCGGCAATTCCCCGGCAATGCTGCCTCTGGGCGCCAATGCTCCGGCAGCAGGAGATGTCAACTTTAACGTTGGTGACAAGTTTTCGAGCTTTGCCGACGTACTGAATTACGTCAAGCTATAGAAAGAACGAGTCGGCAAGATTGGAGCGGGCATGTCGAACTTCGACTCAGCCCGCCGCGAACAGTAAATGTTCCTTGGTGTTTCCTTTGTAGAATCTCAAGCAAAGTCGCACAATAAAGAAATGATCAGCCAAAAAACCAAGATTGCATGGCTATAATTCGCCATTGTTTATTTCAATGATGACATTTTAAAGACGAACTTCAGTAAAAACATTTCTGCATGGAATTATGCAAAGCAGGCAGACGTCCAAAAACATCAGATTTTGCGTTCATATACTAAACGCAATCAGACAGATTAAAAACAGCAACTCACAAATACACTGCGAAACTTAGCTTTCGGCTGCTTGCTGAGACGCACACACGACAAGTGGTACCAAAGCAAGCACCAATTCACATGACGGAGTCATGTGTGTCAAAGTTCTACATGCCCGCTGCAATCTTGCCGACTCGTTCTTTCTATAGCTTGACGTAATTCAGTACCTCGGCAAAGCTCGAAAAATTGCCCGCATTTCCCCGAGGGGAAGAATGTGAAAGTGCGAATGCACGAGTTGAATTTGCGCGGTTCGGTAATGTTCGCGAAAGAGAGATCACACACACACACACACTACTACAAAGAAAGAAAGATGCATTTATTCACAGACACCTATTTGTGTTGTCGTTGTACTTGATTGCTAGAGCGGATCTCAGCTTTGAAATTTCGTGTCAGTACTCCTTTAAGCGGGTGCATTGGCCCTTCTCACGCCCGATTCCTGGCCAATCCCCCACGTGGGTATGTGCCATGTCAGCGGCCAGGCAGCGCGCGCCCATCTCCCCCCGTTGCCAAAGAAGACGAGGAGATTCCTGGCCAATCCCCCACGTGGGTATGCTATGCGGACATCGCCAATTGATTGCTAGAGCGGATCTCAGCTTTGAAATTTCGTGTCAGTACTCCTTTAAGCGGGTGCATTAGCCCTTCTCACGCCCGAGTCCTGGCCAATCCCCCACGTGGGTATGTGCCATGTCAGCGGCCAAGCAGCGCGCGCCCATCTCCCCCCGTTGCCAAGGAAGACGAGGAGATTCCTGGCCAATCCCCATCTCCCCCCGTTGCCAAGGAAGACGAGGAGATTCCTGGCCAATCCCCCACGTGGGTATGCTATGCGGACATCGCCGGTGGACGCAGGTTCAGGGTCACTGAAGAAGTGCATCGCACTTAAAACTTGTCACCAACGTTAAAGTTGACATCTCCGGCTGCCGGAGCATTGGCGCCCAGAGGCAGCATTGCCGGGGAATTGCCGGAAAATTTTCTCCCGGGCTAATCTGCCGGCAGCTGGCAAAATAGCCCGCGCGAAAATGTACCGGCAGCCGGCAAAATAGCCCACTCGCAAATGTGCCGGCAGCCGGCAAAATAGCCCCCGGGGAAAAGTGCCGGCAGAATAATCACGTGGTCTGGGCCAGCCAATGGGAAGGAACTGCCGGCAACTTTTCTCCCAGGCTAATCTGCCGGCTGCCGGCAAAATAGCCACTGCCAGGAATTTAAGCTCCTGATCCCCGACTCCTGCTCCGGCTGCTGCTCCTGCTCCCCGACTTGAGGCTGCTGCTCCCCGCGGCCTCCGGCTTTTGATCCTATGGCTTGAGGCCGCTCACCCGCCAGCACTGAGCCTCTCGAGCCTGGGCCCTCTCGAGCCTGACGCCCTACCACGGCTCAGCAGCTAGGCGTTATCTGGCATTGGAGCTTCCCATCTGCCCCCCTCCGGACCAACTTCACCCCTGTGTCACCCGGAGGGAAAAACCGGCAGACGCAGTGGCATAGTGTGTGCGTGTTTGTGGTTTGTGCGTGTGTTTGGGTCCCAGGTTGGGTACGCAAGCCTGACTAGGTACGGGCAATTCTGCCCTCTGCGGCCCTGTACGCCTGGTTCCACCCACCATGAGTACAAGTATTATTATAATCGAATAGAAGCATAAGGTGACCGACGACCATGCTGAGTTCTTGCGAACAATAAATACGTGATTACAGAGCAACTTCTTCCATTATATGAGGCCGACTGCGTTTATGAATGAGTGCAACGACGAAAACCAGGCTCGGTACTAAAGCAGATAAAGCGGCAAGACTCAAGCGCCAAGCTGGCGAGCTTGTTTCAAAAGGCGCGCGTCCTGACATATTTGCTGTGCCCGAGCGCTATTCAGCGATTGGTCGGCGGAGCGTACAAATGTGCGTTACATGTGGGTCAGAATTAGTGAGAAAGAAACAAGCGGAATAAAAAAAAACTGCTCTTGAGAACACTTCCCTGTGGGAAAACAAAATTAAAAACTAAAAATAAACAAAACGTGCGAAACGACACATCCCTATAAGTTTACCTCCGCTCTCCAAAATAGTCGGTTAATTTGTTAATCACGTAAGGCAAGCTTGACCCATAGCATTTATTAGGTATCAAGCTCTATGGGCCTTAGTGGATAACGAAAGCGTGACTACGCGATTACGGCTAACTGCGACGTGACATCCGTGACGTCATTAACGCCGAACAAGTGTAGAAAAAAAACCGCGCGAATCTGTTTTGACTTGCAAGTACTCCCGCCGCTGTTCTCACCTCGCTCGTTGCGTCCAGAAACTCTGACTTTTGCTGGTGTTGCGAACTCAGCCGCTCAACCCGCTCAACCTGTGCCATACTGTACCGTACCGTACTGTGTACTCCATGCTCAACTCTGCTGCGACGCAACGATGAACCTTGTAGAGGCTGGCGAGTTATCCAAGGGTGAACTGGGACGGTACATCAAGATTGTTGGCCGGTAAGATGACGCGGCTGCATTTCCTACCGTTTCTGAGTGTTCTATCGTTCCTACGCACCTTTCACAGCTGAGATTTATTTTAAGCTTACCTGTATCCCAGCAAAAGCTTTATACTGTTCTTTCAGTAAAGTATTGCACATTGCTTCAGCCTTTTACTTTAAGCATTCACAAGTTTTATTACCTTGGTTACAGCGAATAAAAAAATAAAATGTTTGTACTTACGCTTTAATTGAAAATGTTTGTTGCTGGTCGTTAAAAATTTGTGGCATCCGGCTTCCGTGCAGAGCAGACAACTGTGGGGCTCTTCGATTTACAGCCGCGGTACAGCGAACTATCACCTTGGATAGTCCGCAGGGTGAGAAGAAAGGAACTTAAAATTTAAGCCATGACTGGTGGAAGGAAGGGGGCGAGAGGGAGGAAGTCACCTGGCCTTCCCCGTTAGATGCCGTCTATGAGAGAGAGAGAGAGAGAGAGAGAGATCACTTTATTTTCAAGCAAGTTGGTTGAACTCGTGGTGGCTGCCGGCCGAAGGCTGGCGGCGCCGGTGGCGGCTCGGTCAATCAAAAGTAGCTGCACCCCCGGTTGCGAGCTGCCCAGCGTGTCCTCCCACTGCTCGACGCTGGAGATGGGGCCCGTGGGCCTCTACATGGTCCTAAAATCACTTTACGCAGGCCCTAGTTGCATCTTCCGCCAGTTGGACGAGTTGTTGTAAGTCGGGTGAGGGCTCTTGAGTACTGGTATTTAATGGTCGGTTACGTGAGTGAAGTTTCTCTGGGCATGTCCATATGATATGTTGTAAGGTAGCTTTGTCTGCACACTGTTTGCGTCTGTCTGAATATTAGTCTTGGAAATGTCGGTTGTAGAGGATGGGGTTGGGGTGTTTGACTGTATTTGCCTTCACGTAGCCGACTGTCATTTGTTAAGGCAAGAGTGGTGCAGGGTACTTGAGGCGGCTCAGCCTGCAGTGGTGTGTAATCTCCCTGTTCAGGACCAGCCCGTCTCTGCTCCCTGTGAATGTAGGCACGATGTCTTTGTCGAGGGCAGCCTGGTTGCCGAAATCTCGGGCTGCCTCGTGAGCCAGTCCGCAGGTAGTCCGAGGATTCCCCACAACGTGGGCATCATATGTGAAGACGAATGCGGATTTGCTCCTTGGGGTCTGTGGCGAGTTCGGGGCTCATAACTCAAAGACCCTAGTAACTATTTCTTTTTAATTTGAGAGCATAAAATGGCCCATTGAAGAGAAAAGTCCCCGATTGGTGTCTGTAGTAGCTAAACGGCTTCTAAAATGGCTGACTGTGTAAAAAAATAATAAAAGTGAAGTAATTGAGAAGCAAAGTAGGAAAATGTAGGACTGGACAGGAATCAAACCTAGGATTTCTGCAATATTGGTTTGGCAGCCATCCCGACATCACCATGGCTCCACGGCTTTACCTGACTAAAGGTGGACCTAGTGAATGCATTGCAGCCTCCAACTTAGAGAATGTTGATAACCAGTACATGCAGCTTTGCGTGCAAAAAGTTTGACATTGCTTGGCAAGTGGTTAGACTCGCACTAAGGTACCTAGACTTTAAGGCTGAATATAAGCATAACAACACACCTGCACAGGTGTATTGGCCAGTGACGATAACAGCTGTCATCTCGTCAGAAGGTCACAGCCATTTCAAAAATTCCCATTTGGCTGTGACATCAATGTGCCCACACAATTCCCATATACACACTCAAGAGGATTGGCTAAAGACGACTGCAGCTCTCATCGAATGTTACGGCTGATTCACGATCAATACGGCAACTGATCCAAAGCCAAAAGCACTGCACATTAATGAAAGTGAGTACACAATCATCCCCAATAAACCTCACATGATTTAAAAAGTTTAGGTGCAAAATGTAGTGTATACAATGCTTTCAAGGCCCCAAACAAATTATGAAAACCTTGTCCCATTGTTCCGACGCTTAGAAAATAATGCTGCATGCGGCTTGTTTCAGTGGGATGTTCAACACACTACGCAATATATCCCATGTACTACTGGTGTTGTTTGCTCCATTCCATTTTCTTGCGGACATCAGCCAAACTGGCCATTGTCTTAATGTTTGGCTCCATAAACATGCTAACCTTGTCAAGAAAACCACCTGCTTACATTTAGAAACTCGGCGTGCACCACTTTATTATTTTGGTCGCGTTCTTTGTAAACACAGAGGTCTGTTTACACACAAAATCTGAGCAGCATTCAAAATGAAAAATGAGGGCAGTTGCGTTAGCCAACCGTCTGTACATGCGCCAGACAAGGAATTTGCCCACACCAATTCAAACAATGAGGCCCGTGTATGTGCTCTCTGCACAAAAAATTTTCGCTGAATTTAGTTTTCAAAACTTTGCAGGTGTTTTTGGGGAATGTGGCATGCGCACCATGTGATGCTGGCAATAGGCCTCTATATATGATCTGTTTCCTAAATAAAAACACTTTAGTTGCGAGTCAGCACTCATTTGTCATTATTTTTAACCCGTCTTCTATCCTATCCGCTTCATGCTGTTTTTTCAGAACTATGTGATGAAAAGAACTAGCCTAGATTTCATGTTTATTACGTGTATATCCATAACAAGTTGCATGTCGTTAAGGTCAAAACACAAGAAATACCGTGTACGCTCTTCAATTACATGTTCAGAGCATCTAGGCCTTAGTGAGCAAGAAGTGGAACTCTTGGGCACACGATTACACCGTTTGGTTTGCTGTAAATAAAGAAAATGTGTGGGTTCACATGGGGCAGAGGCACACAGTTGAATTTCAATGTTTTAGTGTGAGAAAAATTTGCTGGAGTGGGGGATCACTGGCCTCTTTTTATATTGCCCCTAGAACTCTAGAAGTGAGTGGGGTCAGAAAGCTGTCGAGGTTTCATTCTGCACGGGTGGGCCAGACTTGGTAGCCAGATAAGCTTACTTTAGCCCTATGGGGTGAAATAACAGTGAAATAACCGTGAAATAGCAGTGAAATAACCGTCTTTTGGGGGGGCTCAGTTATGTACTATTCTTGGTTGACACTTTTGTGCAGTGTCGTCGGTTTCGACTCTGAGCTGTTCATGGCCATTGTCGAGGACGGGAGGCGGAACCGGGTGCCAGTAAAGTTGCGGCCTACACAGAAGTGCCTGGAACTCCAGAAATTTCAGATGTGCATCTTTAACGGTATCATCATGCGCACGTTTGAGGACCAAGACGGTATGCTGTTGCGTTGATTGGTGCTCACATTACGCTTTCAACTGCGTGTCAAGATGAGGACAAAATCAAACAACAGAACTGGCAACACAGCATGCGCCTGTGCTCCTGTTTTTCCTTGGTGTTCTCTGGTTTCTAAGTAAAAGCTGATGTTGCCCAATTTACCCTCACCCTTCCAGCGATGTTTATACAACTGAAATTGAACTTAAACATCCCCCCTGAAAATTGCCAATAATATAACGTTCGATGTTCATGAAATGGAGCCGTAGCAAATTTTAACACAAAAGCCTTAGGTCTTTACGTTGCATGGAATGTTTTGTAAGGTACAGAAAATCTGTGGCACAAAAAGTAAGAGTGAGTGCTGGGAAATGGAAACTGCAGTGCCGGAGAAGGGTAGACTGCTGCCACATGTGTACTATGAGCTCCTGTGAGGTGAAATGGTACCGACATGGCTGAACAGGAGTCTCCTGGCAATGGCAGGCGAGCAGAAAAAGCTTCGGAGGGTGTTGTCCAGGGTGCTGGTGAAGTGATGGCAGGCGCAGAGTTCAACAGAAAGTTCAACAGCAGATCAACAGAGGTACTAACTAGGCTGTCGCCTCCACATTCTTAGCAAGTTCTAAGCGTCCCCCGTAATTTCTTTACAGAAAAAAAGAGCACTGAATAAGCACAAGTTTGTCCTTTTATTGCATTGTTGGCATGCAAAAGCTTACACTGAGCTTATTTTCGCTTGCGGGTACAAGAATGACATTGGCTAAGCACTAGTAAAGCTGAGGGCAGTCTCATAGCCTATGTTACTCTCCGTTACATATCCACCAGAGAACTGCTGTATTGACATCATTCTTAACTACAAGCTGAAGTGCATCTCCCTTGTAGTTGTGTTGCTAAAGGGGCCATGCAGGCAAAATACAAGTTTGCTTTATTCGAAAGATTTTGTGTTTTATGGTGCCCCTAGCGCTTGTCCGGAAGCAAGCGATGCTTTATTCACTGAGAAATTGATTAATTTAAGTTAAAATTTTAATTCTCCCACCAAACCGTCTGTTTTCACGACGTCTGCAATGACATCACAGGAAGCGCTCCGCAGCCGATTGCAGAGCCTTGCTTACCGTTAGTCAACCTAAATGGCGCCACCATTCCGCGAAGGGCCATTTTCTGCCTTTGCTTTGTGACCGTATTAGTACCTGGCTTGTTTTTGTTGAGGCAGAAAATAATCATTTCGTGATACTACATGGTGTTCGCTCGACAAATATGGTCACGTAAGACACCATTGCGTACACCATTCGGCCACTGTTGTCTGAGACAACCCCAAAGCGCTGCAGTGCTATGCATAGTGCGCACAGTACCAACAGCAGTACACATCGGTACTCCTATGTTTCGTGTACTTTCGTAACTTCCACTGTTTACCCCTCCATTCTTACTGCTATAAAAAGGATGCGCCCTTAATATAATCACAAATAGCTCTTTCAGCAATCTTGTAAGCCCTTCCTAATTTGCGTTTGCCGGCCTCAGCCAGTTGCAGAGCTGCCACATATGACATAAAGGTTCTGTTGCTGGGAATGAGCTAGTGGGTCGCATGGCCATTCCATTTTTTTCCTTATTATATAGCTTATTTGAGCAAAGTTTACGTTCAAAGTGGTGTCAGTATGATTCTAACGAGGCAATCGTCGAATGAACTTAACTTGTGTTTTGTCTGCACGGCCCTTTTAAGGAGACCACTTGCCTTCATGAAGCCAACGTACAACTTGGCTCCATTCAAAAGTCTGTCATGGTAGAATAGCAAATGTATCTAGTTTAATGCAGACTGCACTCGACTCAAGACTAGATCATAGGGCGTAACAGATGTGGATGCGATACCTGGAGGAATTTTCTGCGCTCACTAATTGCTGTCAATGGGAGATCCTGCTGTGATTTAAGTCAGGTAGTTATGTGTCTATGTGCATGTCAGACAGCTATGCTTTAGCACTTGGTTTGGTATTTCATTCCAAAGTCATTAAAAAAAAGGGTTACGACATTTACGTTGGGAAGGGCACATCTAATCATGCACTGGTGGTCTGCGATTTAGCTGCGTTGTCGTTAGCGTGTTTTGGATGCGAGTTGATAAACCATTGTGACTCCCTATGGGCGAGCAATTCAGATTTGTTAGATTCTTTAGAAAAAGCTTTTAATAAATTCACTGACTACTGAGCAGTGAACAGCAGCTGAGTTGATAAGGCATGGCTCTTCTTTAAGGGGACCATTAAGAGAAAATACAAGTATGCCTTGGCCAGGCACTTGCTTTAGATTTGTCAAGGCCCATTGCATCTACATATCGAATTTTTCTAAAAGGGATGTGTATGCTTCCAATGAGGAAATGAATAAAATCTGTGTCTGCAGAGGCAAGACAAGACGTGCCGAAGTTACAAAAAATGGTTGCGGCTTAGCTCAGCTAACCTTGGATATGCAAAGAAAAGGCTTGGCTTAGTCTGGTTGAGTCTTGGTTTCGCTTGGTTAACCTTTGATGTAGCTGTATTGCTGACCACTGCTCAAAACCGATCGGTCCCGTGTAACGCTCGCGGAACGAGGCTCGGCCTCGCTTTCATTCTCGACGAATGCGGCGTTCCTCTTTCATGACGAACGTGGCGCAAGATGAGTCACATAGCCCGATACGACCAAGCGGCGCGTGTGTGGGAGGCTGAGGGTTTGGTCAGCTGCCGATCAGCTGAGTGGCCGTCGCCGCTACGTGAGCAGAACAACCCGAAAACAGGGCCTTTTGCGCAGCGTCGACAGTGGGCCCTGCTAATCATGCGATGTGCTTCGAGGGGTCTGTCATTGGGGACGTGTCTCCGTTCAAAAGGTTAACCTGCGCATCTTCTGCGAAACCGCTGGACAAAAGTAGTAAACCTTTGCTTTAATATTTGAGTACTCAGTAAGGGGCCACAAGTTGTGCAAATTAATCTGCAGCCCTTCGCTACAGTGCGTTAACAGCCCAAATCTGAATAAATAAACACCGTCACCTTTTCTTCTCTTGCAGAGCGGTGCCTTCAGGTGTTCAATTTCACCCAAGTTGAGCCCACTCTAAACTTGAGAGATTTCGAGCACGTTCAGGCACTCAGGAGAGGCATCCAGCAGGAATGCAGCCGTGTGCATCCTAAAGTTGTGAACGAAGTGCTCCTGGAACTTAAAGACTGCCAAGAATTTCTCGGGGATGACTGGAACGAGTGTCTCAATGCTGCTGTCAATCGCAAAGCTGCCAGCAAGGCTTGTCCAGGTGGAGACTGCATACCCATCGAAGACTTTGTGTGTGGACGCTGTGATGACCCCCGCATGAAGCGCCTCACACCGCTGCCAGCCTTATACGAGGACATCGTCAGGGAAGTGTTCGTGCAACTAGGAGAGGAGCTGTACAGATCGGCAAAAGTTAGAAGGATTCTCGACAGTCTCCTGGAGTGACTGACCCGCCTGCAATTTCATAGGCTTGATGCAGCTGTGTACAGAGGAGAAGACAAGTCAATTATTTATCCTTGCCTACAGATTATAGAGGTGTGTCTGCATGTTAAATTGTGCCGCTGGGCCATTTCTCTTTCTCGGTGAAAATATGGCGAAATTCATTGCAGTTTGTGGTGTTGAACTTTTTACAACATTCTAGATGCCATTTATTCAATGTTTTGGTTTTATCTTTTTTATCTGCTTGAGTATAGAATCGGATAATGTAAGCACGTCTGAGGTAATAAAGCCTGTAATGCATATCAGTAAAGTCTACGTAGGATAAAACACAGGTGGAAGCAGCTGTGTACATAGGGGAGAGGGAGGCACACTCTCGTTCTTTGTATAGTTAACTGTAAAAGGATAGAAGGCCGGGCTAGTTGGATACTGTTCATAGTGGAATCAACAATCAGTGCAAATTGTTCCCATCTGGTGTAGAATTTGCACTGCTTGTTGATTCCACTTTGAACTTTGCATAGTTGATCTCTCATATTCTGGTATCTGTCTTTTGGACGCGTAGGTTATCATCAGTGGGGCTTGCTGCCTTTGAACCGCGCTTAAAGGCCAACTGCACTCAAAATTTCAACCTCTTGAAAACGTTATTTCCATATAGTCTGCCCGAAAATACTGCAAGATACGAAATATGACAGCTGAAATACGCGTATCCACGGCGCAAATGACCATCAAAATCGGAGATTTTGAAAGCGAAATTGAGAAGAGCGTGGCCATTACGGCCAGGCTGAAGTGACGTTCCAACTGGCCCAGCAGGCGAGTGAGCGGCGGCACGCAGCTGGCCGGCCGCGGCAAACCTGACCGCAATGTTTTGCCCTCGCCGCAGTCCTAGGAGAAGCGCACCCAGTGGAGCTTGACCGGTTCTCCTGGCTGGCCGTAGGAAAAAGCACAGGGCCAGCCGCAGTGTCACTTCCGCTTCATGGCTGTTTGTGCGATCCGCCGGCAGGTGCAGCATCGCCTGTGACGGAGCTGTTTTAAACACTTATAACTAATTAACCACGGCTTTCGCAGGGATACAAGTCATGTCCCAGTTGGTTTGTGGGTACGTACTGTACGTTCAAAGTAAATTTGGCCGAGGTGAATTTTGAGTGCAGTTTTAATGTGCGTAACGTAAATAAAAGGAAATGGCGTGAGTTGATGGCGCATACCCATCAATCACGGCAGCTATATGGCACGTACTTAGGTTCAAGATGCGGACTGGTCAAGTAAAAAGGCAGTGAGGCTATGCTTGATGGGTACAACCCTTCTACAAAGGCTCCATGGAACACAAGCACTCCTACGAACTGCTGACCCTGGTGTAGTATTTGGCCACAGTCTCCCATGAACAGGACTGAACTCGCAGCCATCAGTCTCTGGCAGCTATGGGGTGTGGAGCATTTGACCAAGGGAGCGGTCTGGTCAGCAATACAGCAGAGCGTGCTGAGAATGTCTGGGTCACGACGAGCCGTCACTAGAAATTGAATGGTTCAAATTCGAACCTGAAATTTGAACCGACAAATTTGAGCTGTGCTACGAGAGGAGCTCTCCAGCATTAAAGGCATACCTGCCAACTCTCCTGAATTTTCTGCAAAATGTACGAATTTGGGCTTCTACTACAATTTTATATAGTGCCTCCACAAAATGTTTTTGACATGCGTCATAAAGCTGGTGGTACCTTGCATCATGGTGCTGAGAAAGTTTGCTGGGTACAGCATCCACATCAATGTATCTTCTGTCCTTGGCCGGAGGCCGTTTTCTGCTGTTTACTTTATCCACTGTTATATCCTAGGATTAAATTGCCCGTAGAGTACTCAACATTTATGTTGTACAGTGGGGTCCACTGTTGAAGGGAAACGGCGATCCCGTGGCCACTGCGCTCCGCGAAGCGCCGTCGCCTAGAAGTGGCGAGAATCTGAGACAGCCGGCACATGCGCACTGACCGCACGAGGCAGGAGAAGCCGCTGTGTCGTCTGCTAGGGCGCTTCTCCCGGCCGCTCACATCCTTCGAGTGCGAAATCCCTCAGCTGCTACAAGCTGAGCGGCGCAGTGGAGCGCCGTAGCAGACGACAGAGCGGCTTCTCCTGCCTCGTGCGGTCAGTGCGCATGTGCCGGCTGTCTCCGATTCTCGCCACTTCTAGGCGACGGCGCTTCGCGGAGCGCGGTGGCCACGCGCTCGCCGTTTCCCTTTAACAGTGGACCCCACTGTACAACACGCGGCAAATGAAACGCGAACACGAAAATATGAATCAGAACACGCAAATAGCGCGATTTCTTTCCATACAAGTCAAAATGACGCGTGGCTTGGTTACATGTGGATTTCCGAATATACCATTAGCGCGCCATTATTAGACCTCAATGAACAGTATTTTTCAATTTTGCGTGTTCTCATTCATATTTTCGTGTTTGCGTTTCATTTGCCGTGTATTGTACAATGGACAGTTTACACATGCGAACAGGAGGAGGTCCCAAAGCAGAACACTGCAAGGCACGACTTCCTGCAGGATTTGTTGCATGGCCAGTGGTATGGAGATGGAAACGTTAATAATGTTAACGGAGCACCAGATTGTGAACATAAAAATAGCCATGGCAGTTAGTTCACTGCGCCCAGAGCATGGCCACAGCTGTCGTTTTGGCAAACACTTGCTTGAAATTTAGAATGTGGCTTTACTGCATGATGTACCTGCACAAGGGTGTATTACTACTGCCTGTGACTGCCCGTTACAACCATCTCTGTTCTCTGCCCTGGCCCTTCTCATCTTCATGCATCACTGCAGCATTGTAAAGGCCAGCAACTTGACATTACTCTGCCCACTAAAGCTGTAAGAGTGCACATGTGCTATCACATGTACACATGTGATAACCCTGTGATAAAACATGCACAGCAGATTCGGGGATGTACACTTGGCTGCTGTTGCCGTGGTCGCACTTTCGGTGTTTCACTGCAGCTACCCGTGGCACTCTTATAAGATTTTGGGTGCCCATTCTCAGAAACAGATATATACTATTCACTTTTCACACAGTTACAGTTTTTACGTCCAAACACGGCACACTCGTAAATGCCGAGAATGTGCTTCTGAAGTGTTGCCAGAAACTCTGCCAAGTTGTTTTTTCGCTTTGAAAAGGTACCAGCTTCTATAGTGAAAATTGTTTGTTCAAGCAGGCAATTCACGTGCAAGCTAGAAGAAAATGCAAGTTAAAAAATTGTGCCGAACTAGGCACACTCTTTTGCCACCAAGGAATGGCCTCCCGATGGCTGTTCCGAGTCTACAGTTGGGCACGTTGACTTCAAATAAAAAAGGACGTCTGGAAAAATGACGTTTGGTGCACCTTTATTCCCAATTTCGAGTGGTTATTACATGTGCAGCCAGCAAGTGATCTATATGCTGCAAGGGGCTCCAATGACATGTTTGCAGATAGACAGGCTCCTGGCAATTTTCACTCCATTAAAACATAACAGTTTGAAATACTAGTGAGTCAACCAAAAATCGTGAAAGTGCAACAAATAAAAGCAAAAAAACAGCTCCAGTAGCCTGCAAGTTGGCAGGCGTGTTCGTAACAGTGTTGTAGTTGTTCGCTAGGCAGTAGCACTGTGCAGATGCAAATTGGTGCAAAGATGGCTAGCAACTTCAACTAGGGAGGAACAGCATTTTTTTATTTGGTTTCTGCAAAATGAAGGTGCGAGATCCATCAAAATCTACCGCAGAATTACAGTGCAGTGCAGTATGGGGAGTGTCACAGCAGCAATTCTACGAAATGAGTTTGCAATGGTCTGACGTTCGTGACCGATACCCCTCCATCCATATGATGAGGTACACCACATAATTCACCAGTGGTTGCGCATACTTTGAAACAAATTTTTCTCCGTGGGAATTCAGGCACTTTGTAAGTGCTAGAAAACTTACACTAAGCGCGGGGGAGAGAAAGTAATACAACTTTGTGCTGTGTCTGGTGCACAGTAAACAATTCAAACATACAGTAATCCCTCGTTATAGAAGTCAGCTGGACGGCGAAAAATTTCGTTATAAGCGGTATTTTCATATAAGCGACCACTCGAGAAAAGCTAAAGCAGTTAAGTTTTAATTGCGCCACAACTGTGAGGAATCAAAACACAATGTATTCAGTGAAGTAAAACTTTATTGAGGTGCAAAACAGGCAGTGAGCTCTGGCTGTTTCATGTTCTTTCAGGGCGCGAGCAACCCCTTCTCCAATTTGACCAAGCAGTGACTGACGTCCGAACGCCTCGCAGACTGCAAAGCGAATGACGAGAAGGCAGTGGCAACTTTTGTAGGGGAGGGGGTTGGCGCGGGCATCACGGAACTCTACGAGAGTTTTGCGCTGGAAAGCGTCGCAAATTCCGTGGCTCGAGTACGAGGTTATATTTGTTGAGCGCAAAAAACGATTAACCGCTATTGTGGGTGCACGGCACAATCATGAAAACCGACCAATTTTGCACTAGGGTTTTGCATGATCACTGGGCAATTTTTTTCCCAAAGTGTGCAGCCGTGAAGTTTTCAAAACGTAAGTTTTTTGGCGCCCCGCTGTCAATGACACTGCTAATTCTACGCTTCGACTGTCAGCATTCGCGCACAAATGTCTAAGAACAAAATTTAATCACTCTACCACACATTTGGACCGCTTGTCTAAATTCGGATGGCACGAATCGAGCATGACCGGCTCGAGAAAATCGCCAGGGAAACACCAGCCTCTGAACTCGCCATGTTGACCGCCTGACTCGCCACTGGATCGCCGCCACTCGGCGACGCCTTTGCTCGCCACTTCGCTCAAAGCGGGTCCAGCTCTTCGTGCGCTTCGAGTAATGTGGCGTAAAATGCATGTGTTTGGGTTGGGACCAAAAGAAATTTCGTATAAAGCGATAATTCGAGTAAAGCGATTTCGTTATAACGTGGGATTACTGTATTTTCCTTTTGTTTCACTCACCCCCCAAAAGTGCCTACTACAGCGTCACATGAAACGAAGGCTTGCCATAATAAAATCGTTGCCAGAGGAAACGAAACATTATTAACAACCACTTGACGATGTTCTCTTCGATGGATACAAATTTGTGAATGAGTACTACCCTTTGCAGGCATAAATAGGTATTTGGCTCTTTGCTAAATGAATATTTCATACCGTGCCAAAGGCTACCAAGCTATGTCAACTTCTACAAGCTTTCTAAGCCTCATTAGAGCATGAATGCTACATTTTTCTGAACTGCGAACTTATGATTCAAGCATATGCACAAGACCAGCGCAATACTATTAAGCTTTCGATTTCATGCTTCCTTTAGATTATTTGGTGCTCATCTGAATCTAGCAGGCTTTTTAAACATGTGGCTTGGTTGCTCATGCAAAGAAAACAAACCTGTTGCATTCCAACAGGCTCTCTACAAGAGAAACACAATTGCCACTTTAATGGGAGCGTGAAGACAAAATACAATTTTCTTTCATTTGAAAGAACTAGCCTTTGTAAATACCCCTAACTCAATCACAGGCCTCACAGAGGCTTTTTCATCTGAAAAAAGATACGAAATATTGAAAAACTTGCAATCCTTGCACTACACACTCTCGGCAATGATGTAATGAGTACTCGAAAGGAAGTCGCAAATGTGTTAACCGCAAGTTAGCAATACGGTGACATACTAATCATGCAACACTAGAAGCGCCACCAAAATGCACCATCACGTCTCTTGGCAGTGGCCTTATTCAACAGCTGCCAACTGCACGAACAATTCCCTACATACCGTATTTATTCGAATATAAGGCGGCCACGATCATATAGCGACGGTACAGTTAGGAGAGTAAAAAAATCGTCATATATATAGATATATATACCGAGCTTCGAATATAAGGCGGGGTATGACTCTTGAGACTGCGAATTTTGGAGAAAAAAAAAACCTCACCTTATATTCGAATAAATACGGTAAGGATCTAGCAAAAAAAGTTGCTGGTGAGTCGCCGCTGCTTCTTCTGTTTCCCTTAATATCAGCTGAGTTGTTGGAAGTTTCCATTAAAATTGGCATCACCGGCACTGGGTCAGTTTTTTAAACGAATCACACTT
Organism: Haemaphysalis longicornis; assembly: GCF_048455015.1. NCBI lineage: Eukaryota > Metazoa > Arthropoda > Arachnida > Ixodida > Ixodidae > Haemaphysalis > Haemaphysalis longicornis. Next base: position 13,844,895 of record NW_027526361.1, on the reverse strand, counting down.
GTATTTTGTCTTCATGGTCCCTCTAAACAAAGCTTAGAGCCACAAATTATAAGGAGGACTGCTCAGCAACAAACTCCCCTCAGAAGGCGGCCACGTTTTACGCATGCATTCAGAGTAATGACATCTGGTGCTATCTGCCTACAACCTGCAGAACAACATGGTGCCACTTCTATAGCTCCTACGTGGCTCACGTTTGAGTAACAACAAAATGACCCTGTCAAAATATTAACAGTCTTTAAATCCCTGCAGACTAGCTGGCGTCGGAGGTCGACAGTCCGCGGGCCCCTTGGTCCACCCGGGCAAAGCACCGGGAGCGAAATCACAGACGAAGTTACCACCGGACACTGGAGTGTACGTTCACACGTCGTAGGATGTGGTGTCGAGATTCTTGGGGGCAGAGTCGCAGGGCAGCAGCCACAGCAAGGGAGACCCTGCGTGGAAGGCCTCTTTCAGTGCCAAAGCAGAAAAATGGCTCCTTGAGGAGCATTGGAAACAGCACATGGTGTTCCACACCATGAGGCATTTTGTAGCATGAGCGCCGCAACACTATAAGAACCACATAGGCGTCCTCAGATACTCTTCTTGAACTTGCCCGCAGGTTCATACGACTTTTGGTTCTGACATTTTGAGCTTGGAACAGATGACAATTGAGCTAGAGGCCAAAGTTGATAGCCTAGGACCGTTTGCTTAACTTCAGAAAAAGGTCAAACAATACAAATGTACAAAAGTTGTGAATTATGCACAGTACAAACACAACCAACTTTGTCAATGCTACCCTCATTTTATGGAAGATCATGCAGTTCTCTGCCCATATGCGCACAAAAATTGTCAGGCCACATGTTGTCTGCTCTAAAACTAAACCACCATACCAATACCCCCCCCCTTCTGCTTTTGTTCCTTCACGTTCTCTTGCAAAAAAGAAAGAAAGAGGAGAGAACTTGGTATTTCGAAGAGTGTAAAGGTCCTGCTTAGCTTATTCTTCGTTGAGTGTAAGCCCTCATTAGGTGACGGATTGTTCGGAGTGTATGGCATTCATTATGAAACCAACTTTTGTAGGATTACTTCTTGAACTACACGTGTAGTCAGTACAAAGTTCCTTGTGCTGTGTGATTACTGACCTCTAGACTGCCATGATGATAACAAAAATTCTTTCTATCGTCACAGTCTGCTCAGAGTTGTACGATTCTCTTTTGCACCCCTGTGCCTTATTGTGAAAGCCGTAGCTGCCCAGTCCTTTGAATAAAGTCACATCGCCACATCAGACCCAAATTTGATAGTGCACACCTGTCGTCACAATCGCATCACAGACTGTCACAGATACTTTGTTTGGAAGAGAACAAGCAATAACAAAACAGGTACTTGAATGTGCCGTTACGAAGTTTGGATTTGTTTTCGTCTGATTATGTGGTAGGAAATGCACAGATTCCGTTACGTTGTTAAGCAGAGGTAACGTTTGTACACCTGTGATGCCGAATGCTATTTTACGCAAACTCCTGTGCATGGATGAACCTGGCGTGAAATGTCAGCTACACACAAAAAATCCCTGTGATATTAGCAAAATTTTAACTTAAGCCATTTAAGCCCTGTGGACAGTCTTATAATTCATTAAAAAATGCAAGGTTACACCCGGCATATGTAAATGCTGTAATCACTGAACCTACGCTCCGTACTCGGCTACTGTTTACGAAAAATTCGCCCCAGCAATCTACGAAAACCAACGCATTTTCATAGCTTTTTGTTTTTTAGATTGTGGCACACAACTCCTTGTCAATATTAAAACACTTTGGTTGCCATTGCACGACATCGTCAATGCAGATTAGCACTGTACATAGTGCGTACAATCATTACAACCCACATGGCAGGTAAAACAAAAATTAAAGCACGGTATTTATTATTTATTATTTTCCCCCAGTGCACTTCATGGGTTCTTGGAACAGTGCACAGCTTGCGGCACGAGGAGCACTAAACACAAGATGGCACAAACAGGCAGGTGTCCCATGAACTGTCCAGGAGCCATTCCTAGCTTCTGGGACACCCTTCCTGATACTTTTGGGCAAAGAAGGGGTCCTCCTTAACTTTCTCATTACAGCGGAAAAATAGCCAGTTTTGAATGCCTCCACAATTTTTTTTTTCTTTTGAGCATCTGGGCACCTTTAGCATTTTTATACATGAAATTGTAGCTTATAGTTTGCCCTTTCGAATGCATAGCAGCAGTTTTGCGAGAGGTGCAATTATTCAGAGATTAGTTGACAAATAAACAGAAAAAAATGCATGAAAAAGTATAAACACAATAGAAATAGGCGAATGAACTATGCCAGGAAATTATTTATTTCCTGAAATATACAAGTAGTTCCTACGGTTTCTAGTTATCATGAAATGTAAACACCAATCCTGTACCCCATGTTCTGGATTTTTGAAGGCTCGTCAATCTAGCGACCTTGAACACTGCGGCACTCAGCGAAGCAGTCACGCGCTGGCAGAAAGCAAAGGTAAACATTGCAAGTGGAGCAGATGTTCGTTCTGCCTTGTGCCTTTGTTTTTCATGGCTGATCTTGCAATTCCTTCTCTTCTCTATCCTTTCGGCTGGTGTGCAAACCAGGGGCAAAAAGGGGGCGTGTCCTTGTGACACTTCGTTGTACTCAAATATCTGCTTCATTTGAACTAGAGTCTGACAATCCTATGTCGCTTGCTGGAGTCATCACTGCTGCGGGGGCCAGAAAAATCAGCAGCAGCAGCTGCCCAAGCCCAGGCGATTGTAGACAGCCTTTGTGGAGCACAGCCAGCCCTGCGCGAAGTGGACACCACTTCTCCCCAACTCGAAGCTACCTAGAGTTCAAATTTCACTCGCAACAGGGCCTCCACTCTTGAAATGTAAACAAACGAAACTGAAACTGGAAAAGGAGTTGCTAATAAATACGCCAGATGGCGATAGTTGTCTGCAAGGTGCCGTTTTGAGTTTTCACGGGAGGTTTGAAGTCACCGGAACTCCGTGTCCGATGGCCTATGGCACCGTAACAAAAGAGTTAAAGGCTAACCGCACCGAAATTCCACCTCAGCCAAATTTGTTTTGATGTGCAGTCCGTACCACCAAATCAACTGGGACACGGGTGGTAGCCCCGTGAAACGCCTTGTTAATCAGAAGCGTCACGAACAGCTCCGTAGATGACGACTCTATGGTGCACTACAAGAGGTGTGTCATGTGGGGGGGCGAAGCAATGTAGAGTGAGGCTCCTTTCGGCAATGGCACAATTGTATATATGCAGCGCAGGCATTCCCCAGAGAACTCCTGTTGCAGCCAGCACCACCTACAACATTTTTTAACCACTGCATCTTAAAAACTGGAGTTATTTAAAGTGTTTTACAAAACTTTATGCTATAAAATAGAGAAATCCACCTGTGGCAATACAGAGACAAACTTAACAAACAAAACTCATGAAACCATCTGGTGAGCAGCAGCTACCAGGGGAGCTGCCCACCGTTGGAGTGCCTCAGCAGAAGATTTCATTGAAAGATGGGCCCTACCCTGCAGCCCTCCCCCGACCAACCCCGGACAACACACACCTCTCTTCTGGCCATGATGCGCACATGACGTTCTGGCCAGCCAGGCAGCTGAAGAACCAGTCGAGCTCCGATGCGAGCGCTCCTCCATTTTATGCTGCGTGTGCACATAGGGTGCGTTCCAATGCATGGACTGTCCGCGAAGACGGCAACAAGGCCGTCTACAGGGAAAATTGGAATGCACCCATAGAGCTTCCGCACAGGCTTGCTCCCAAGCTGCTGGCCGTCCGGCCGCTCGCTAGACGGCTGCAATGTCACATCAGCCTGGCTGCCATGGCCATCCTTTCTTCAATTTCGGTTTTAAAATCGCCGATTTTTGCTGGTTGCTTGCGGCGTGCATGTGCATAGTATTTCATTGGTCATATTTTCCATCTTGCAGTCTTTTTAGGCCAGACTATATGGAAACAGGGTTTTCAAGAGGCTGAAATATTGAGTGCAGTTGGCCTTTAAGGTGGGCAGTAAATGACTCATGTAAACGACTCGGGTGCACCACTCATCATAGTTTGTGCCATGGCTTGTAAGTAAGTAAGTAAGTTGTGGTTTTTTGGCACAGCAACCTTTCGGTTATAATGCGCCAGACGCAGGGTAGAATAGTTAAGCGACGATTAAACGATGTTATTCAGGGTGTTGTGAGGATTAAAAACATTTTAAAAGGACTCAAAGAGGCACATAGCTAAAACCGGTGTAGAAGGCCGGCGTCCTCAAAAAATTGGAAAACGTTACTAAAATCCACCAACGGTTCATCACTAAGTAAAAGCGCAGGGTGTAAAGGGATGCAAAAGGTGTATAATGCTTTGAAATGTCTGATGCGTGCTGCTTCAAGGTGTGGGCAGCTTATTAAAACATGAAGTACAGTAAGAGGTTCTCCACAGTGGTCACACACGGGTTTCTGTTCTTTCTGGACCAGGAAGCCGTGTGTGAGCACAGTGTGACCTATTCGCAGTCGGCATAAAATAACCTCATAAAAACGATTTCTGTGTCTGCAACTTTTCCATTCAGATAGGTATGGCTTCACTAGGTGTAACTTATTTTCAGTCTGTCTGTCCCATTCAGTTTGCCAGTACATTGTAATGGACTTTCGTATGGTGTTCCGAAGGTCCTGGTAAGAAACCTTGGACTTCGTTATTGCACAATGCTTAGTATGGTATGCTGCTCTATCGACAGTTTCATTTTCTGGAATGCCGATGTGGCTTGGTACCCAACAAAAGACGACACTAACCCCTGCCGATGTGAGGCAGCACAGTCGATTTTTTAGCATACCTACAGCCGCATTCTTTGAAGGGACAAGGGAGGTCAAAGCACGTATGGTGCTTAAGGAATCTGTAAAAATTGCCACTTTTTGTAGTCCATTTGCTATTACGTCTTCAATAGCTGAGGTTATACCAAAAACCTCTGCAGTGAAGACACTGCTCTCATCAACTATCCTCTCAGCTACAGTAACTGCCGACGAGTTTACAAAAGCATGACCGGTGTGACCAGCAGTTTTTGAACCATCAGTAAAGTAGTGGCAATAGCTACTGTATTTATCCTTAAGTGCAAGAAATTCTTGGCGCAAAAGCTGGTGTGGAAAAGCTTTCTTGTCGTATTTTAACAGCGACAGGTCACATTTGACAGCACTATAGTCCCAAGGGGCTAAAGCGTCCGAGAAACTCAGAAGAGTTGTCGGGCATATCTTGAAAGAGTACAGAGTCATGTGCTCCTCCAAACGGAGGGCAAGAGGGCGGACCACTCTTGGTTTGTTCTCATAGACCTTCTTGTACTTACTTTCAAACAATTCTCTGGCACAAGGATGGTCATTTATGCATGCTATTTTGGCTGCATATACTCCAATTAGGTACGCTCGTTGGTACTGCAGAGGCCACTCATTGCACTCAACGTAAAGACTATCAACAGGGGAGGTACGATATGCACCTGACGCAAGTCTGAGGCCCAAGTTGTGCACTGGATCGAGTGAGGTGAGAACAGATTGGCGAGTTGACCCATAAACAATACAGCCATAATCAAGACAAGACCGTACAAGTGAGCCGTAAATTCGGAGCAAACATGCACGGTCGGCCCCCCATGACTTGTGCGACAAAATTTTCAATATGTTAAGTGTCCTCATGCAGGTCATTTTGAGTGTCTTTATGTGAGCCCCAAACGTTAATTTGGAGTCATAAATGATGCCCAAGAATTTGTGCTCACTGTGTACTGGAACGAGCATATCCCTGATTTTTATTGCAGGTTTGGCATGAATACCTCGTTTCCGCGTGAAACACACACATGCACACTTCTCAGGAGAGAAGCGAAAACCGTTTTCATCTGCCCATCGTTGCAACCGATTGACCGTAGTCTGGATTTGTCTTTCACAGACTGATTGGTTACATGACGAAAAGGCAATCTGCAGGTCATCGACGTAAAGGGAGTACATAACCGGTCGAGGAATAACCTTTGCCAAGGAATTTATTTTAATGGCGAAGAGTGTCACACTTAGCACACTGCCCTGAGGTACTCCATTTTCCTGGCTGAAAGAACGGGAGACTGCATTGCCCAGTCTCACAGTAAAGGTTCGTTCTTGAAGAAAATCTTGTACACATGAAAACATTCGCCTTCTGATTCCCATTGCTGCCATATCCTGCAGAATTCCATACCGCCAAGTGGTATCATAAGCCTTAGCCATATCAAAAAAGACAGCAAGGCAAAACTGGTTGTTAACGAAAGCATCTCGTATCATTGTTTCAAGCCGAACAAGGTGGTCAGTTGTAGACCGAAACTGCCGAAAACCACATTGAAACCTATCTAAGAAACCTGAACGTTCGAGAACAAAGATTAATCTAAAATTGACTATCCGCTCAAATGTCTTGCACAGACAACTGGTCAACGTTATGGGTCGGTAGCTTGATGGACAGTCGGGTGGCTTGCCATCTTTCAGTAACGGAATTACGACAGCCTTTTTCCATGCTTTGGGCAGCCTACCCGTTTTCCAGATTTCATTAAAGAACTTCAGAAGCACTTCTAAGCAGCTATCATTTAGGTGTTGTAGAAAGGCGTAGTGAATGAGGTCAGGGCCAACAGAAGTAGCCTTGCACTGAGCTAGTGCTCTTTTAAGTTCGTACAATGTAAATTCTTGGTTATAGTCTTCAGTGTTGTTGCTAGTATTTTTAATCCTGAGCTTTTCAGCACTAGCCTTATGTCTCATGAACTCTTGTGTGTAATTTTTATCGCTAGAAACATCTGAAAAGTGGGCACCTAAAACATCCGCTTGCGTTTGCAACAAATCGTTCCCACCGTCGGTAGAAAAAAGTGGTACCGTAAACCGTCTGTAGATGCCTTTGACTTTGCGTACATGGTCCCAGACTTTTTTTGCGGGAGTGGTAGTGTTTATTGTGCTTACAAAGTTTTGCCACGAGTTTCTTTTTGCTTCTTCTCTGATTTTTCTGGCAGCAGCTCGGGCAGCCTTAAAGCTCAGGCAGTTGTCCATGGTAGGGTACCGTCTGAACACACCCCAGGCCTTGTTTTGCTTTTTCCGGGCTTCGCGACAGGCATCATTCCACCACGGCTTTGGCCGCTTAGGGATTCGGCCAGATGATTGTGGGACGGCTACTTTAGCAGCTTTGACAAGTTCCTCGCAAATGTAGGCGTTTGCTTCGTCTATGGACATACTGCTCATGTCAAATCCCTCAAAACTGACCAGATCCTTAAACTTTCCCCAGTCTGCTCTCTCGAGCCTCCATCGGGGTGGACAGTTTTTGAGGGCTGGAAGTGGCTGCACGTCTCGCAACAAGGCGGGAAAGTGGTCACTTCCGTGTGGATCGTTCACTATACTCCACTCAAAGTCCATCTCGAGCTCTGGCGACCCAACACAAAGGTCTAGCGCAGAAAAGTTTCCCGTACCCGCAGAAAAATATGTCTTGTCTCCATTATTGAACACAAAAAGGCTGTTATTCATTAACCATTGTTCGATTTGTTTTCCCCGACTGTCGATTTTGTCACCTCCCCATAGGCAGTGATGGGCATTAAAGTCCCCCATAATAACAAATGGTGCAGGTAGTTGCTCAACAAGGTCATTAAGTTCCTGTAATGACTCATTATCAGATGGTGGCAGATAAAGTGAGACAACAGTGATCAGTTTGTTGACATAAACTTGTGCTGCAACGGCCTCCAGTGTAGTGTCAAGTTGTATTGACTTTAGAATTGTGCCCTGTGCCACAACCAAAGCCACACCCCCTGAAGCACGGGTGCTCTCTTCTCTGTCCTTTCTGAGGAGGTGATAACTACGGAGAATTTTATCATGTTTTTTTGTTAAATTTGTCTCCTGCAACGCCACCACTTGGGGCTCATATTCGTCTATCAACTTATGTATATCATCAATGTTATGAATTAAACCTCTACAGTTCCAGTGTATGAAGGGAACCGGCATTTTAGTTTTTTGGATGAGGTACAATTACTTTTTTTTTTTTTTTTTTACTTTTTGTCAGGTGGTTTCCTTGCAGGAGGTTCACTCCTTGCAGGGATCTTGGATGCATTCTTCCCAGTACCTTTAGAAGGCACGGGTAGGAGAGATGTAGAGTGTCTTCCAGTGCCCCTTTGGGGCCCTGAAAGGGACGAGGTGGAGGGAACAACGTCCAGGGCCTCCTCAGCCGGAGCAGAGAGGGCCGGTGGTTGCACAGCCTCGGGGGCCGGAGCGCGTGCAGTCGGCTGTGTGTGCCATGGCTTGGGCCACCGCAGCATAGCAGAGGTCTAAGTAGCCATGGTTTGCGTCGTTTTTTCAGTGATTAGTAGATCTCTCGAATGAGCAAAAATGCAGTAAATGGCAGCACTTTGCTGTTTAGTGGAAGAAAGATCGCCACAAGCCATCAACACATGCTGGTGCTCAATAGGCACCAGCGGCAATGCCTCGAAAATGCTTCACGAATATTCTGCTTTGAAAAATAATATTTTATTTCACCCCATTCCGCAGCCTCTCGTACAGTAGATTTCGACATTCGCACAACTGTATTTACAACTACTGGAAAAGAAGAAAATAAACAGGAACCTCAAAAGGTGTAAACAGCGCTAAGGAAGACGCCCCACAGAGAGAGGTACACAAGGACAGCCTTAGTCTTTGTGTATCTCTCTCTGTGTGGCGTCCAAGGGACCCAAGGAGTCTAAGGGAGCCGAGTGCTCCCTTAGCACAGTTTACGCCTTTTGAGAATATGCACCAATTCGCCCAACAAGTCCTTCTAAACAGAAATCCCTCTATAGGGGGAGAGAAAGACACACTCACCACGCCCGCACACTTCACTCAGGAGAGCCATTTTCGGTTTCCTAGCTCGGAAGGGGCCTTTCTTTTGCATCTGCTCAATGGCCGTCTCGTCCGAGAGAATGGCCTGCAACTGAAAGAAACATGCGTCATCAGGGCTCACACACAGCTGCTGCTATTTATCCCCAACATGTTCAACGAAAGGCAGTGGAACAATAAACAAAACGTCACAGCCACGCTAGGCAGGAAGCAGTTTTGCATTCCTAAGTCAACAGACTGTTACACCAAGCTCTTAATGCAGCAATTTCACATTCTTAGAAAAGGAAAGTTTTAACTTGCCTGTATATAGCACATTTGCATTCTGTACAGGCCACAAAGTTACAATGAAGATAATGGAAGGGCGACACCCCGCTACCTTCTGTGCAGGTACATGTCATTTAATGAGGGACACTATTGAACCACCACCACCAACACCACCACCACCACCACCATCATCAGCTTACTCAGGTCCACTTCCGGACGAAGGCCTCTCCCACTGACCTCCAACCTCTCCTGTTCTGCGCTGCTCGAGTCCACAGTTTACCCCCGAATTACTTTATTTCATCCCTCCATCGGGTTAATGGCCTTCCCCTTCTTCTATACCCATCTCTTGGTATCCACTCTGTTACCACAGCTATACGCCGGATGTCGGTTCGTCTCACTACATGGCCAGGCCAAGTCCGTTTATTTTTCTTCATCTGGACTATGATACCTTCTACTCTAGTTTGTTCTCTGATCCAGGTAGCTCGTTTCTTGTCCCTGAGTGTTACTATGAACACTATTCGTTCCATAGCCCGTTGAGCCGACCTAAGTTTGCTTTCTAGTTGTTTAGTAAGGTGCCAAGTTTCATTTCAGCTCAGTATGCCATCATCGGCAGTATGCACTGGTTGTAGATTTTTGTTTTGAGTGACACAGGTAGCTTACTTTTCATTATTTGGAAGTGATTGCCGAGTGCTCCCCAACCAATACCTATTCTGTGGCGGATTTCTCTCTCGTGGTTGGGATAAGCACTAACCATCTGTCCGAGGTAGTTATATTCGTTTACTTCTAGCATTTCGTTTCCTAAGCTGAAGAGGACATTTTTGGCATGCTTATTTCTCATTACTTTAGTTAATTCGTATTTATTTTTAGCCCCACAGCCGTATGTTCTGATTGTAGTTCCTCAAGCATTGTTTGCATGTGTTCTGCAGTCTCATTCAGCAAGACTATGTCATCCGCAAACCTCAAAAGGCTGAAGTGTTCTCTTTATCCTTAATCCTATGTTTTCCCAGTCAAGCTTTCAAAATACCCCCTCCAAACATGCCGTGAATAGTTTTGGCGAGTTGGCATCTCCCCGTCTTACTCCGTTTCGGATCGGGAATTTATCGCTTTGCTTGTGGAGGGTTATCCTGCCTGTGCATTCCTTATATATGTCTTGTAGAAGCCTTATGTAGGTCTCCTCTATCCCCTGGTCTTTAGTGCTCAGAGTCACTGCAGGCGTGACTCAAAGTCAGCGTCTGCTCAGTGTCACCGCAGGCGTGCACGGCAACGTCGTCCATGAAAAACTTCTCTCGCTTCCTCTCTCTTTTTCGTCTGGCTCTCTAAACCCAACCTTGGCATGCAGGTATGGAGTGCTGCCTGCTCCAAAAGTACCCATCATCCTGGATACCTAAGAGGCTACACTAGAAAGGTTCGAACCATGCTAGGAAGGCTCTTAGGGACACGAACAGCACTCCCTCTTCAGAGAAGGATGTGGCCACCCTGGTGTGGCAGTTGGCCGCCACCTCCCATGACTAAACAACTCAACTCTCGGCCCTCAGTAGCCAACAGCTGTAGAGCACCTGTCCACAGTGGAGGTCAGGCCAATGATACAGCAGAGAATGCTAAAGAATCTCTGGGCCCGGACAGGCCGCCTTTGGAACTTGACCACGGCAACGTTCAGCGCACGCACCTTGTCTAGTGAGGGAAGCTTAGCTGCACTACTAGAGGAGCTCTCAGACATTAGGTTGGATATTACAGGGTTAAGGGAAGTTAGAAGGGCAGGAGAAGGCTTCATGGAGGTCACTAGTGGGCATATTCTGTGCTTCAGTGGACTCCAAGAGAAGAGAGAACACAGGGTGGGATTTTTAATCCACAGAGAAATAGCAGGAAATGCGGAGGATTTTTTCAGCATTAGCGAGAGAGTCGCAGCTGTTGTAATCAAGCTAAACAAGCGATACAAGTTATAGATGGTAAAGGCCCCCATGCGCCAAAAACCAGTAATGATGATGAAGCCTACTAGGACGTCGAATCAGCAATGAAGAAGGCAACAGCACACTTCACGTTTGTGATGGGAGACTTTGACGCAAAGGTCAGAACGAAGCAAAATGGGAGAAAGGTCAGTGGGAAACTCGGTGCAGACAATCGCAACAGTCGAGGAGATACACTGGTGGGATTCGCAGAGAGAAATAACCTGAGGTTGAACACATTCTTTTAAAAATGAAAGAATAGGAAATGGACATGGAAAAGTCCCAATGGTACAACAAAAAATGAAATTGACTTCATTTAAGGTGACAACCCAGGTATTGTGAAAGACGTAGAGGTGCTAAGTCAGATTCGGAGCAGCGATCATAGGATGGTTAGATGCAAGCTAAGGCTGAATTTCACAAGAGAGAGGAGGAAACTCTTGAAAACTAAGAAACCCCGCACGGAGTCAGTCAGGACCAGATAGCAGGAGTTTAAAATAACTCTTCAAAACAAATTCGCGCATCCAGACCAACACAATGATGTCAGTGTAGACAAGCTAAATGACAATCTAACATCGGCAATCAGAGAAGCAGCAGCAGCTGTGGGAGAAGCAACATGTAGGGAACAAACTGAAAAACTAAGAAAACGAAGGAACTAAGTACCAAATGTAAGAACATGAAAATGTCAAGTACAGCAGATCAGATTGAATTAGCCGAGCTGTCGAAACGGATTAACAGAAGTAAAACAAACGACATTAGTGCATGCGCACTGCAGTGATCGCATGGCAGCGATCAAGGAAATGCTGCAAATAGGGGGAAGCTTGAAAGCAATTAAGAGAAAGCTAGCCATTGGCGAAGACAGGATGTATGCACTCAGAGACGAGCAGGGAAACATTAGTACTCACAATTTGGACGAGATAATAAAGGTAGCAGAATGATTCTACACCAGGCTGTATGGCAGCGACATTAGACCAGGGGAAACTACTGACAGTGCAAGCTCAACTTGCAATGTCCCACTAGTAAGTGAAGAGGAGGTAGGAAAGGCTCTCAAAAGCATGAAAAGAGGAAAAGCTGCAAGTGACAATGGCATAACTGTGGACCTTTTGAAGGAGGGAGGGAAGATTGTACTGGAAAAGCTTGCTGTACTATTTTCGGAATGCTTGAAAACTCAAAAAGTGCCCATAGCCTGGAACGACACCAACATTATCCTGATTCACAAGGGAGATCGCAAGGACCTCAAGAATTACAGACCCATCAGCCTGCTCTCAGCTGTTTACAAGCTGTTTACCAAAGTGTTAGCCGCATAGGTGACAGCCCGGATTTCCAACAACCCAGAGAGCAGGCTGGGTTTAGGAAAGGGTACGCAACCATGGATAACATCCATGTTGGCAATCAAGTGATAGAAAAATCCACAGAATACACTAAACCCCTTGACAGAGCATTTATAGATTGAGGAAACATTTGATTCCGTGCCCACCACAGCCGTGCTATAATCACTAAACAGATCACCAAGGATGGTAAATAAGTGGTGGCCTGCAGCTTGTGTGCTTGTCAGCCGGTTGCGATTTTGTCAGTCACCAGTGAACGCCCACTCTATTTGCCCTCTACAGTTCGAGATGTCGCATAATAAATACAGCCCCCTTCCTGCATTCCCCTTCCCCACGGGCGGGAACCTGCACCTGCATTTATTGGGATGACTGCATTTTTAAGTTACTCTAGAAAGCCTCCTCGTGTTTCTAAAAAAAATACTTAGTGATTTTACGCGTTTACGCATTCAAGCTACACTTGGGCCACGAGATGCGCCATAGGAGAGAGTGCTCAGGATTAATTTCAGCTACGGGGAAATCCTTAACGTGTGCCGAAATCTTGACACACGGGTGCTTTCATTTTTTGCCTCCATTCCTTCTGTTTCTTATGGTTATGATACAGTTCAGCTTCAACCCTAGCTAAACCAGTGGCCTTGGTGCTGTTCTCGGTTATGCTTCCGGTCAGACAGCCCAAGACACTCAGCTGCCGGAAAAAAAGGCCTGTAAGTTGGACAGACGGGGATAGGGGGTTAAGATGGCTTGTGTACTTACTTGGTCACACATGATGGCAATGACGAAGACCCCAAAGAGAATGCTCTCCACCAGAAGGCAGACCGAATGAATCCTAGCAGCAATGAAACCACAAGAGGTTATTCATCTTCCAGTTGCTCTGCGTCCAGAGACAATGGCCACACTGGCACCACAAGGTGCCCAGAATTGGCTAGATAATAGCTGCACAACCTCTCCCTATGAAACCCGGGAATCGACAACACCCCAACTGAAATTTGAGAGCTCATTTCAGCTCTCACATACCAGCAATTGATGCCACATCAGGTAGTCATACACGAATTAGTTGGCACAAGAATTTTGGGGAACGGGCCCTACCCCCCCCAGCCACTTGCCAACTCAAGCTCTATGATCTGTCCAGACTGTTCCCTTAACCAAGAGATTCCTTAACCTTAGCCTTAATTTTAATTGAGCCATACAGGGTTTGCCCCACCAGCCAGTAATGCCCTTGTCAAGAAACACGTAACCATGCCCTGACCTTGGCCCACTAAGTGAGTTTTTAAAGGCAAGCAAAGATGGCAAGTAGGTGTGCTATCACCACACACCTGTTCATACTTGTGCATATTTGTATCCAAAGGAGTTTGCTTTGCGTGCAACTCTGCAAGACCAGTCTTGAATTAAATTAGTATCAAAATGCAACTGAGTCCAGTTGCCTGTTCCACTGAGGGCCCCAAGAGTTCATCAGAAATTTAAAGGCTCGGCTGGCCGGGTGCCACATTGCCAAAACACACCTTCCACAAGCACAAGCCCAGTGAACAGTGACAAGATAATATGAAATAATTTAAAGGGCAGCTATCAGAGGCAGTAAACATGTGTATAATGTATTTTACACTATGTAAATGTAGCAAAGGTTTGCAAAAACTAGTTCAAAACAGATTCCATGCTGGTGTTCAAGCTAGGGTACTCCAGTATATGACAGCTCTGCCAGACCAACACACCGATTGTTTATTGAATCCAAAGGGTCTTTCCACCCAACACTAAAATTTTCATTGCATTGCAGTACTGTGGGCCATGGACTTGTATAGAATGTGCTTGATCAATGTGAAAACAGGCCACACTAGGCTTTCGCAGCACGAAAAGCCTAGAGACCGCACGAAATCACACACATCTTTTTACATTTACTGTGCTCCTGTTGCATGGCACTCTCTCCACCTTTCCATTCACTTGTACTATTAGTATTACTACGCTTTCACTTCAACCTACCTAAATTTGCATTTCCATTGTCTCCACATGAATATAAGCAAAGTGCAAGTTAAGGTCCCGTTGCTAAGCTTATGGGAGCTTTTTTTGTTTGTTTTTCGTTTCAACAATGGCACCTTATTTACACATCTGATCTCTCGCACTAACATTGCTAAATTTTAAATTTTACCACTTCACTGCCAGAACATCGCACACACTTACTGCGAGTGCATGCCTGCACACGGTTCACCGTAACAGTTTTTAGCAAGTAAGATGTCTCACTTCTACTAATTCACAATTATTTTTGTTTCAAATTATTTTCATTTGATCGGCATTGTAAATTGGAAACCCAGACACTGCAAGCACATGAAATGAAAGGATGTCTGCACTTCAAAATTCCACTGCAGAGGTGCAAAAATTGACTTCCTAACCTTCAAACTAGTCTGTTATATCCAAATGTATGTTGTAACAGAATCTGCAGTAAAAGAAGGTGAATCAATACAGACTAAACATCACAAATAAGTATGTTGTATCCAAATATCTGTTGTAAGCAGGTTTGTTGTAATGAGGTTACACTGTACATCTACCTTCTTGACTTTGTCAGCGCTGCGCTGTGAATACCGTTTAAAATGATTGCCACCATGCCCGAACCGCATCAAGACACATGAGCGTGCTTGGAAAGTGATGGAATTCTTACACTCTGTTTTGCTTGTAAGCAGCGTTATGGATACAGCTCGCACATTCCACGTTCCATGACACGGCCACTATGACGATTATGTACAGGCACCCCAATCCTGCAACAGTGAAAGCACAGGCATGAAACGGCAGATCCTGACCACTAAGCCTATGTTGCTACACTGAGAACTGTTACAGGTGACGACAGCAACAATAAAAACAGCGATAGCCTCTGCCTAATAATCCTGTCCATAATCATTCACAACTGATCACTGTCCACTACGTCTCTTTCTAACATACCAAGTTCCATGTCACCTGGTAGAAAAATTAACTACCACATTTTTAAGGCAATATGATCCAGCATGTCTTGTGGTTGGGAGCATATGATGCTGCGAAATTCTGACAATGCTTACCCTGATACCCCCACTTAACAATAAACTGCAACACGTTTGGCCATTAGAAATAGTCTATGACCATCCGAAGCTGCACTGGATGGGGTGCAACTGAAATGACTTAAACCACAGCTTGCAGTGCTTAGAAATTCCTACTCACTTCCCTTATCATATACATGAGCTTTTAAGTGCAGAGCACTTTAGAAGCCCGGCTTGTTGTCGTAGCTCATCCACGGTCACACTATCTAGCCACCGCAATCACGTGGCGTCACGGACCCAAACAGAGTCCCGCGGCGTCACGCTCCAAAACAGAGGCTTCGAAAAGATATCCGGTTGTCCCTCAATTCAGCCTTCCGGCCAGGAGTGAAGAGGATAGTACTTGAATAAAAGGTGTACATATGCAGAACCGTTGATTGATTGATTGTAGGGTTTAACGCGCCGACGCAACGCAGGCGATGAGGCGCGCCGTAGTGGAGGGCTCCGGATTAATTTTGACCACCTGGGGATCTTTATCGGGCGCCGAAATCTCGTACACACAGGCATTTTTGCTTTTCGCCTCCATCAGAAAAGCGACCGCCGCAGCCGGGAATCGAACCCGCGACCTCGTGTTCAGCAGCGCAACGCCTTAGCCACTGAGCCACCGCGGCGTGTTGCAGAACCGTTGGAAACTCCTGGAACCGCTGGCACTTGTCATGCCCATATTATTTAGCGCAAAGAAAACTACAGGTACGTATGAGGCAAAACATATGTAATTAGCCGACAATCCCCAGGTCCATTTATTTAGGAATGCTCATTGGGTTTGTTTTTACAATAGTAAGTTAAAAAAGTGGCCGCTAATGAAAAAAAAAAAAATACGTGTCCAAAATGGCGCAGAAAGGCTCGAGCACGTTCGAGGTGAAAGCAAGCACAAAAAGAACAGAACTCCCGCTCGAGCTGTTCAAGGCAGAGGGTGCGTGAGCACTGCGAAGGTGGAAAAATTGAATAGCATTGAACAAACGTCGGTTCAATTCATCAAGAGAGGAGTGAGAGAGAGAGAGAGAGAGGGGAAGAGCGTGAGGGGCGGCAGCAAAGAGTGGAGAGTGGCACCACAGCCTCTACGGCGAATCACTCTTCCGCACTTTTGACAGCTCTCACGTTGAGCGGAACTGCTTTAATTTTGGGGGGCTGAGTACGGTCCTGAAAGGCAGCTGTGGCTCACACTGTTATCAGCATGACTTAATACAAATTATGTTATGTCTGGCTGTTAAGATGACCCTATAACAGAGACAAATTTCGAATTACATAAGTAGCAATTGCAGTTTAAGAACAAATGACAAGATTACACTATATTAACGGCCACACAGGTATGAGAAGATAGCCGTACGTCAAGTTGCAATGCAAACTTTCCAAACAACATGGTTGTCAGCCACAAAAAAACTAATCCATGTAGGAATATTGAAATAATTTTTTTACTCTTACTTCATTTTGTAGCCTCATGAACAAACAAGTCACTAAAAACAGTTTACACAACCAGAGCCCTCATTTGTGCCAAAATTTGACCTCCACGGCAAAAAAAAAAAAAGACATTTTTCATCGAAGAAGCCGTGTTCAGGCTTTGTTTAGCCATCTCTGCCACTTGCAATACTGAATAGTTGTGACGTAAAGTGGAAAAAAGACATCGCTGCAGCTTCATTTTCTTTAAGGGCCATTTGAAGAGAAAATTTCGACCTTTTAAAAATGCTATTTTCATACATCGTCTCACTAAAAAGACTGCAAGTTACGAAATATGATGCCTGAAATATGCACCCCTACACTGCAAGCGACTGCCAAAGATCGCCAATTTTGAAATTGATATTGAGAAAAGAACGGTTATTACAGCCATGTGCAAGTGACGTCGGAGCTCGCCAAGTGAGCGTTGCGAGCAATCCCAGCTAGCCAAATGCAGGGTTGAGTGTGAAGCTGGACTGGTTTTCCAACTGCTTGGACAGCTGGCATACAGAACCAGCTAGGCTAGTGTCACTTCCACATCATGGCACACTCTGATGACAGGTGCAGCGCTGTCTGCTATGGGCTATTTTAACTGGGCACATGGGTCTCTGGAACCGAAAAATTGCCCAAAAAAGCATTTTTCCAGGTATCACTTTTCTCTTGATTTGCACAGTTTTTCCTCCAGAAGTTCTGCACCCGGAACAGTTCCAGGTACTTATAAAAGCTATAGAGGGGAGGGCCGATTTCAACAAAAAAGTAACAATTTTTTCATAATTCCACACTTCTTCGCCACGAGTGGTGTCGCAGTGATAGGAAATTGTCAGGAGGTACATCCCAGCATGTAGTGCAGCTAGGAAAATCATTTCTTTTGCGCTGTGAAGTGGAATGTTTAAACCATACAATAGGGAAGCAGATCTTGCATTTTGTGCTTCAGTCGCTGTTTAATTAGCATTGTTTTCAGTTGGTTAGCAGATGTACTTCAAACATAGAAGCTAGAATCGATGTAAACTTGTATGTGATTACAAAACAAAAAATACTGCTTCCCACACTTCATTCTCCACAACTTCTGGTATCTATCGATGCCTTGCTGGTAATTTTTTGTCGAATAGTTTATTCCCTATTGTTCTGAAGAACAATCAAGGAAGGCTTTTAATTAAGTCAGGAACTACTTACCCAACAACAAAAATAAATGGACTTTTGAAATCAGCTAAAAGACTGAACAAGCCCATGAAGTTTCATCAAAATTGGTTAGAAAGCAAAAAAAAAAAAATAGCTTCTAGGACCAGTGTGCCCCCTTAACCCTCTGCAGTCTGTTGTTGGGCCATGCCCGACATGGCTGTAGCAATCCGCTGTCAGGGTACGCCCGACTTGGGTGTTCAAGGAGCCATGAAGAGAAAATGCAAGTTGGTTTTATTCGAAAGATTTCGTGTTTTATAGTGCCCCCAGCGCTTGTCCGGATACAAACGGTGCTTTATTCACTGAGAAATTAAACAATTTAGGTTAAAATTTTGATTTTCCCGCTCAATCGTGCGTTTTCGTGGTCCCAAGTGACATCACTGAAACCGACCGCTCTGCAGCCTAGAGTACCTTCATTCACGCATCCGCCGTACAGGGTAGGGACACGTATACGCTGGCGCCGCCATTTTCAGTTGCTCGCTCGCCGCCGAAGCAAGTCATTGTGTCAAAATCGCGCTAAAATTATCGCCGCAACGCGGTTTACTGAAAAAGTTTGAATCATATTGTCTGTTTCGCGTTGCTAGGTCTCGTGGGAAACGAAAAGAATAACGCGTTGAGCCCGTTGGCCCAATTGCGGCGGCACGGGACCGTTCAAAGGTTGTCTCCACCCTGTACAGCGGTGTTGGTTTGTTCCCGCGTTTCTTTACGTTCCATAACCTAGATGGCGCCACCATACCGTGGCAAGCGTTTGGTTTGTTTTTGCCCGCATTTAACCTGGCTTGTTTTTGTTCTGGGAGAAAATATTCATTCCCTGAAACAGTGCTCGCTCGACAAATGGGGTCACGTAAGACACCGTTGCTTGCGTCAATCGGCCAGTGTCGTTTGAGACAACCCCAAGCCCCGTAGTGCTGTGCAGCGAAACCAAAGCATGCTGTGCGCAGTACGAAGTATGAACAGCAGAACGCATCAGTACTTCTATGTTTACATGTGCTTTCGTAACTTCCACTGTTTGTCCCATCATTCTTATTGCTTTGTAAAGAATGTGCCCTAAATTTAAGCGCAAATCGCTCGTTCGTCTAGTTTGTAAGTTCTACCTAATTTGCGTCTGCTTCTGCCAGCCTCCGCCAATCGCAGAGCTTAGCTCATGTGACGACATAGGTTCTGTTGCGGGAAATGAGCTGGTGGGTCGCATGACCATTCCCGTTTTTCCTAATTATGTAGCTTATTTGAGCGAAGTTTACGTTAAAAGTGGTGTCAGTATGATTCTAACGAGACAATCTTTTGAATGAACCGAACTTGTGTTTTCTCTTCATGGCTCCTTTCAAGGCTAAATTTCACGGCTTTTCTCACAAGTGGGTAAAAGGTCCAAACTGTAAAGGGTTAAACTTTAGTAACCGTGTGTTATTCAAATAACACAAAGCTATTAATCATGTCCTTGTCGCTGTAGTGGCATATACAGCTGGTTACGATTAAAATTTGGGCCAAGTGTCACTGCACTTGCCCTCCAATTATGTTTCAGCCTCAACTCCTCAGAAAGCTAAAAGTCATGTTTTTTGTTTTTAAAGAGACGCTTTATATGCCTCACTGAGGCGTTCGATGTAGCGGCAAAATGCATTGCAGGAAAGCCAACTTTACACAGAGGGTTTCACAAAATGATGGTGGTGATGATGATGATAAACGAAGGCACACCAAGCGCCTCAAGAAAAAATCCCGGGCCATCTACACTAACGTGAAACCTGGGGAGGGGCAAAGCATGCAGTGTATAAGTTGTAATGAACTGCGACCGATGCTCGGGACGCCATGTTTTATTCTGCCCCCGAACGAGCTCCGCGCTTCTTCCTCTTCTTCCAATCGGCGGCCATCCTCTTTGGCTTAGCGAGAGATTGGCCGCTAACCTGGCTTTCAGCTTTTGCTTTGCAATTCTTCATGCCTTCACAAGGTGTATTCTTGGTGCCTTGGCGTTTTTGCCAACGGAGATGAAACCATTGCGGGGTAGAGGTATACAGCTTTGCTGTAAAAGTCTCTTGCCTTTGAAGCCCAAAGCTCTCTAGCGTGAGGCGTAAACGAGCGCCCCGGTGTTTTTTTAGTACGCATTATGTTCTAGCGCGAGGCGTAAATGAGTGTCCCTGTGTTTTAATACTGTGACTACATGAGACGATGGTTACGACGACGACGACATGAGACGCCAACAGCCCCAGCCCCTAAGGGGCTTCGCCCCTAAAGAACGCTTCCTGTGGTTGGAATCGAACCTGTGTTCCTTGCGTTATGAAGCCGCCGTCTATCCGATTGCGCCATTCCAACACAATCGAAACAGCTTTGCGTCGTTTTAACCATCTTTCTCTACAGAAAGGGGCTTTAATTTTTTGTCAGTAGCCATCATATCATGAAAGCACAAAACCAAAAGCTCCGGCTGAACTGAAACTAGCTGTTGCATCCAAACTCCATAAATAGCTGCGAAAGCTCACTTCCTATCCCAAACTGCAGCATGCCACGACATGGCAGTGTGGTAACCCTGTGAATATGGTCACAGAAATAAAGGAAGGTTATAACATGCCAAGCATGTGCGAAGACATGCCAAGGCGTCAATGATATGCCAAGATGTACACAATTGATGGGAAGGATGGTGTAAGGGAAGCATCACTTTCAAATGTGCCATTACCAATGCTGTTGAGTGCATTGTGTTCAACTATGTGGACACCCCACAGTATGGCTAAAACAAGTCCCACTACGTAGTAACAGAACTGCTTTCCACCACTGCAGCTGGCGCCAACTTTCCGCTCAAATTATGCAGACCTGACCCACTCGCACTTCTCGGTACATTGAGGGTGAAAAGGGGGCAAATTTCTTTCAATACAGGTGACAGCTTACCGACATACAGAAGAAACTGAATGAAGTACTTCTGGTTCTGTTCTCCAACACAATTGTTGATCCTGAAACGAGATATGAGACAGAGCAGTAAGGGCTGAAATGGCACAGCAGAATACCCTGTTATGCTTGAGCACCATTAGCATTTAAAGAAAAGTGGTGTGTGACAAAAACCTTTCAGACAATATTTTCATAAGTACAATGTTCACATGAACAGGTAGTGTCACTTAAATACCTTAAAACTTGCCTGTGCAAAAACAGTGGTGGTTAGTTGGATAAAATGTGAGCAATGAAATTAGCCTTACTAAGCCTCAGTGCTTGCCAACCCCTCCCCCCCCCTCCCCCCCTCCCCTTTTGGCCATGCCCTAAGACAGCGATTCTCAAACATAGGTTCATTGAAGACCCCTTCTGGGCGTGCATAAGTGGTGGGTGGGACCCCACAATGAAATGTGTTGATTCGTGCCATATTGTCAAGCGATTTTCTCTTGCACCTAGTCACCCTAATACCTAAAAAAGTATGCCTGCTCTTTGTATGCTGACTTTTCTGCACAGCTTTCGTGCTGCGCAAAAAGCCGACTTCGAAACGTGTGCCATGTGAAGCCAGCTGCACTCAAATTTCACCTCGGCCAAATCTACTTTGAACGTACAGTAAGCCCCACCATAGCAACTTGAACATGACTGGTAACCCCATGAAATGCATGGTTAATTAGCTTGAAATAGAAACAGTTGATATAGCTCTGTCACAGGTGACGCTGAACCTACCGGCAGATTGCGCAAACAGCCATGAAGAGGAAGTAACATTGGGGCCGGCCTTACGTTTTTTCCTGTGGCCAATTAGGAGAAGCAGCTGAGAACCAGGAGAAAAGCACTAGGAGCGCTTCTCCTGGGACTGCGGTGAGGGCGAAGCAATGTGCACAGGTCTGCTTCGGCTGGTCGGATGCATGCGGCCACTTGCTGGTTGGCGGCGCCAGCTGGAATGTCACTTCAGCCTGGCCGTAATGGCCATGCTCCTATCAATTTCAGTTTCAAAATCCTCTATTGTTGATAGTCGTTTCTGCCGCGGATACGCACATTTCAGCTGTCATATTTTGTATCTTGCCATATTTTCAGGCAGACTGTATGGAAATAATGTTTTCAAGAGGTTGAAATTTTGAGTGCAGTTGGCCATAAAGCGTAAGCGCCATGCAGCGAGGCCAGTTTTTACATTGCCAGAAAGGTTTGGCAACGAGAAAGGAGTGGTGGGGGGGAGGAAAGTTTTGGGGAGGGCTTCGTGGAGCCCTTGAAATGCCTTCGCAGAGCCCCTTTAAAGGAGCGCTGACCCAAAGTGTCCATGCACCTCTCTTCTTGGCTGAAAGACGAGCAGGGAGGCCATTGAAAGCGGCATGCTGCTGTCATGCAGTGCTTGAAATGTGTGCAGTTGCCTGGGACTAACCATGGGCAGTGGTGGTCCATTCTCCGAATGCACCGCTGACATATTCTGCAGTGGTGTGCCCGTGGTGGCCTGTAGGTCTCACACCGGGAACAGATGGTCCAGTCACCCTGCCACAAACGACAGCTTCAGGTTTGATGTGGGCATTCTGGAGCTGAAAAGAGCTCTTAAGCAACGAATTAGCCGCATGCAAGACTTTGAAATGATGCCAACATGGCACATGCTTTGCAAAAAGAAATAAAACGAAGACACTTTCTTGTAAGTATTCAGTGACACTGGAAAAAAAGGTAGCCTGAGAGTAAAACAAAGCGTCCTTGTCTTTATGTTCATTTTGCTGCAATTATGTCGAACCTTTTGATTCATTGACCCTAGGTTTTAATATGCCGACACAACGCAGGCGATGAGGCGCGCCTTAAGGAGGGCTCCGGATTAATTTTGACCATCTGGGGATCTTTAACATGTGCCAAAATCTCGAACACACGGGCATTTTCGCTATTCGCCTTTATCAGAAAAGCGGCCACCGTGGCCAAGAATCGAACTTACGTCCTCATGCTCAGCAGCGCGACGCCTTAGTCACTGAGCCGCCGCGGTAGGTTATGTTGAACTTTCTG
Source organism: Haemaphysalis longicornis (assembly GCF_048455015.1). Classification (NCBI taxonomy): domain Eukaryota; kingdom Metazoa; phylum Arthropoda; class Arachnida; order Ixodida; family Ixodidae; genus Haemaphysalis; species Haemaphysalis longicornis. The sequence continues at coordinate 13,821,986 of NW_027526361.1, read as the reverse complement.
GTTGGAGGAGGAGTACCACATTTTGGAGAGTTTTAGCAGCAATTTCTTTTTTTTGTCTGCACAGGTGGCGTTTAGAGTTGAAATTTCACACTGAAACGGTGACTAGCAGGAGATTGTAATAATATTAAATTGGCGATTTTCTTCCATTATATGCCGCAGCTTTGCACTGATATTTGAAAACGGACTGCTTGTCCAACAAACTTTGAATATTATGAAACATGGCTGTAAGAAATGTGCACAATATGCCATTACGAAAGTATTCATGACTAATCTGAAGGCGCGCTGATAGAGAAAGGTTAGTAACGTGCACTCACTTTCAACAGCGCCGCTACATGTACAGCCGGCCAATTTTTTAGCAATATCACGGGAGCTTCGACCGCACGTGGGTTAGTGCCTTGTCACGGTAGAAAGCGGCAAACGAGCAAGAGTACATCGCATGCGCAGAATGATCCCAGCAGTGCAACCGTCGTCTGCTAGGCTGTTCCCGCAAGCACAACACAACCCCTTCCCCTGATAATCAGCCGGCTATCTTGATTGCCGGAGCTGTGACAGTAATTTTACATGCTCCTTGTTCACAGCAAGGCGGCTGATAACCAGTGGAAAGGGGCTGTCTCGTGCTTGCGGGAACAGCCTAGCAGACTACGGTTGCACTGGCGGGATCGCTCTGCGCATGCGATGTACTCTCACTCGTTTACCACTTTCTTCCGTGATAAGGCACTGACCCACGTGCCGGTCGGGGCTCCCGTGATATTGCTAAAAATTGGCCATTTACAAAGCCATTTCACTGTCTTTTAGGCGGGCGCATAAAGACCAGCTGGACGAGAGCTTCTTGAAAACATTTCCTTCCGCGTGTGCCGCACATGAAGAGACTTGATCAGTGCAAGAAATGGGTGCCCCTTACCTTGTCATCGGAAGGCTTGTTGGCCCTCAGCGCATCCGAGAAATCCAAATTCGTCTCTGGGAGAGGGACCGTCCCAGGATCTGAGAATACTGCTCGCGTGTGCGCCACTAGCGTCAAGAAGACGAGGATGTTGAAGCACACCACATTGAATGCGCCCCACAGGCTGGAAAGGCACCAGAAAACACGTGACAGGGAAATGTGCTTCAAACATCGAGGTTCAAGAAATTTTTCACAGGCTGAAATACAGCATTAAAGAAGAGGGAGAGGGCAAGTACTAGGCGGCAGAGAGGGAACCACCCCCCCAAGAAATAAGTCCACAGAATTCTTAACAAATGCTGCTTATGACAAAGAACATTTACCGTTTTAGGTAATCTCGTCGAGTTCGGGACTTAGTCATTACGTCAAAGCAAGAACAATTTGATGAGCCGACATAACTCTCGAGATGGCTAGTTACCGAAACACCCCGGCTAGTGGTAGCCAGGTAGCGGTACTGTCTTTTGGGTAAAAGTCATGACAGACTGCTCTCAGCGCGAGTTGTGAGGTGGGCACGTGACACACTACGAATTGCCGCGTAGGGGCTCGAGAGATTTGGTGACTATGGATTGGTGGGTAGGGGGAGATTTGGTGACGTTTACGAGACCACTGCCCTCGACGGTGCCACCACCTTAGCATTAAAAGGTATCGACTGAACCAAAAAGTACTCAAGCCCCATAATCCACCACTGTAAATTCACCCCTTAGCATAACTTGGATTAACTGAGGTAGCGAACGGACCGCGGCTAAACACGCCAATGTCAGGTGAATAATAGGCTGTGGTGATACTACGCAGCATTTCCATCATGTAACCCCGCGCACGTCTGAAGTCTACAAAGTTTACGCCCTGAAGGGGGATATCACCGAGAATACGCACTTTTTCAAGGTCTCGATCGAGCCACTCGTAGCGCATGCGACAAATCCGGTGACACGTAGAGAAGTTTACGCACCTTGTGTACATCGTCGGAATGACCATCCACTCGACAACGGCATAATCGGCGTATATAATTGATCCATAAGTGGAACACACGCAAAGAAAACCACAGAAATCGTAACGCCACACTACCATCGTTATGATGGCAACATGTCAACGATCATCCCTGCTTTTACGATACACACTTGATTAGAGTCGGTTGTTCGCACGTCTTGGGCGAGGTCACAGCCATTAGAGTTTCACAGCGCGTAAATAACACGATGTCGACGTATACGCAATTCACGCATGGTTAACAGTAAAATGATAAAGTTACTCAACAGCGCGACGCATACCAATGCGAAACCGCCTGACCACAGCCACAGGACTCGGAGGGTTGGATGATGATGATGGTGGTGAACGAAACAATCAATACAATCGGACGATCGAAGGGGATTCCGCGTAGGCTTGGTCACCGTCGTGACATGTTAAACCCGTTCTGGGATGCTCTCTGCGATAGGATTTTACAATTACCAACGGAGGAGACTTTCCGCAGCGCTACCACATGTGTTTACAATCACTGTTATCGTCCGTCGCTACGTGCGTTGGGGTTGCCAAATTGCCAGCTGTGCCAGTTGTGCCTGTGCTACCCTATTCTAGCCACTGTAGTTGTGCGGACTGCTGCAGCTGGCTTGCGCGTCTACTTTGGGCGCGCCATCCGCGTTCGCCAACTTCCGTATCGAAACAGTATAGTACCACCCTCCAGTCATGCAACTGGAGGGTGGTACAGTTTCGTCAGTTTCGTCTACGTGCCGTCGAGCACAACGTCACCCTAGTACTAACATTTCCCAGCGGCCACTCAACCATATCACCGCAACTGTGAACTCGCAAATGCTACCGCCGAATTCGTAAATGTGACTTGAACCGGTCTTGACTTGCGGCCGTCTCAAGACGGCACCGCCGCGATTCATAGACCCTCCGTGTCTTCAACGCTACTTGAGGCGACCTTGGCTTGGAGAAAAAACGAGGCAAATTTCAAGTCGCGGCCGTAGCTAGCTTGAAGATGACTTCGGCTGCTTTTCCAACATGGCGACGTACAGGTCGGATCTAATGCAGCGGCTGTCTGCATTCGAGTTCGCGTGCCGAGCCACGGATTTGGTTTTTGGCAGCATTTATGAACTGCCGAAAATTCCGCGGCCACTTCTTCGTGACCGCTTGAACCCGATGGAGCTGTACGACGAGGTGCAGTTCCTGTCGCGGTACAGGTTCACCAAGGCGACCGTGCGTGATCTGCTGCGCATGCTTCCCCTGGAAGAAAACGCGGACAAGCGTGGGCAACCGCTCACCCCGATGCTGCAACTGCTCGTCGCGTTGCGATTTTACGCCCACGGGACATTCCAAGTCGTCACCGGCGACCTGATTAAAGTGTCGCAACCGACAGTGTGCCGCACTGTAAACAAGGTGACCGGCCTTATCGCAAGGCACCTGTTCCGGGAGCTGGTGCACTTCCCCAAAGCAGAGGAGTACGGGGAAGTTATGCACGCCTTCTATATGATTGGAGGCTTCCCTGGCGTCACTGGGTGCATCGACTGCACCCACGTCAGGATCAAGAGCCCCGGCGGAGACACTGCTGAGGTGTTTCGAAACAGGAAAGGAGTCTTTTCCATCAACGTTCAGGTAAGCCAGATTTACAGCTTTCGCTAACACGCGAAACAGGGTCGAACATTTTTTACGTAGCTGTGTTGTGTGCTTCTGTATTTAAATGAGGGAAAGTTGGCCTGAACTGCCTGAGGAACCTTACTTTCCTCACCTTCCGTAATTGTAACCTCACTAGCAGTTACCATGACAACAGTGCATTCATCACAGAGTACTATCCTTTATATTGTGATTCTTCCTGTACTAAACCTGATTACAACATATAGTCGTGGGGCTCCCAATTCTTTTCAGATTTGGGTCCAGACATGTACACGTTACCCGAAAAGTAATGAATTCGTTACTTTGACGATCAAATGCACAACTGTTTTGTTTTATGGTTCATTGTTTTCTTTTTAGTATTTGTTGCACTTAAGCAGTAGCTGCCTCTCGGAAGTTTTCATCGGTGATGTTTCCCCGCTTCCTTGGCCGTGAATCCCGGCCCGTGATGAATGCATCGATTTTTTCATGCCTTTTGCATTGCCTGCAATTTGATTGGCTGGTTTCAATATCGATGACTAACGTATTTTCGTCTGCGCCACCTAAACTATTCGTTCGTCTCGCCTTTGTTATCATGACGTTAACCAGATGCCTTCTTTTTGTGTGGGCGCCCGTGCTTGACTTGCGATCTCGGGCAGTGTGCCAGAACTTGCACGAAGGGAATGCTACGACAAGTGGCCGTGATGACCATGGCATCATTCACAATAGAAATGACGCCCCGAAGCACAAGAACGTAGACAACGGCGCTGCTGCTTTAGAGGCAAACATAAGCGCAAAGTGCCTATAGACACATGCAGAAGTTAAAATAACAAGACCGTTTAAGCGGAATTGTGCAAGTTACTCCGCAGAAGTAATGAGATACCGTTACTTGGCCATAAAAAGAACGAAATACATTACCCGTTCCTTTTTTTAAGAGTACCTAAATATGTTACTCGTTACTGAAATTAGTAACTAGGTAGAAGTAACTTGTTCCTTGTAACGTGTTAAGTGCATGGCTGGTAGTCACAACCATTTTGAGTAAAAAGGGTTAATTGCTGCTTTCAAGTAACCACAATCTTTATTTGGGCAGCATATTTTAATTTCACGAGTTTGTTTCATGCAGGCTGTCACAGGCCCCAACCTGGAGTTTTTCAACGTTGTTGCACGGTGGCCTGGGTCCGTGCACGACAGCCGGATCTTCGACAATTCCCGTGTACGGGTACTCTATGAAGAAAACAGGGTGCCAGGAGTGCTGCTGGGGGATGCCGGCTATGCGTGCCACCCTTTCCTCATGACACCCCTAGTGGATCCTGGCTCTGTCAACACACCTGAAGGCAGGCAAGTGATTGGCATGGTGCTGTGCATGTTCACTGATGCAAAGCTTCCACGCATTGCATTACCAACTGGTAACAAGCGATTTCGAAATAATGAGGTGGAAATGTCAGCAATAACTTGAGTTTGTTTCATAAAAGCACATTTATTTGTTCCATACTTCCAGAGGCCTTTTGGCAACATTTATATACAAAGAACTATGGGTGCATGCGGAACGAAAAATAACAAAACGAGACACAGAATGCAGGCAAACAATTCTTTTGTGGCTATAGACAGAAAAAGAACTAAAACAAGCTTGGCCATTGATGAGCAGGTTTTACAATCGTGATTGAGTCTGAAATGGGAAACTGCTATTTCACAGAAAAACATGAAAAAAGAAAACAGCAAGCACAACAACTGTATGAGCTAGCCTTTATAAATAAGGAAAAAGTTATGTCAGTGTCTATAAGTGCTCTAACTAACCCCTAAAAACAATACTACACATCTGTAAGGGCGAGTTATTCAGACAAGACAGCGAAAGAAATGAAAAAGAACAGGAGCAAAGACACACGAAAAGCAAGGCCAATATTCAATGCAGAAACAGTGTGCATGATGACACACTGTTATGCAAAACCATGAAACTAGAAATAAAAAGAGGAGAGGGGGACAAGAAACTTCACTGCTAGAGTTGCAGGCACACAGGGATGCTTATGACTTGTTATGTGAAATAAACCAACTGCCAGCCTTTATATTACAACTATTCGACACACAACCAAAATAAATACCACGTTAAAACTTTACTCGGCAGTGGCTACAGGTGCACAGACGCATAGAATTTAGCAGTGTTGTTTTGATGGTTGAAGAAGAGTGAGGAGAGGACCTAGCCAATAAACATATTCTATTCACTTGGTTCATGGAGATTCATGGAGCCAAAAGTAGCAGTGATGAAAAACATGTGCCTAAAAAAGAACGTTCCGATGCATCCCTTCTTTACAGGTACAACAAGGCCCAGATAAAGACCCGAAACTCTGTTGAGCGGGCTTTTGGAGTTTGGAAGAGGCGCTTCCCCTGCCTTGACATGAAGTTCCAGCATAAGCCCGTCCCAGCTGCACGCATCATCATTGCCTGTGCAGCATTGCACAATTTGGGGCTTGCCAGGAAGGAGCCACAACCGCCGGCTTCCCGAGTGCCGGTCTTGGATGCCAACCGTCGAACTGGGCAGCCGCGGCATCTGCCAGCAGTCACTGGAAGAGACTCCCGGCTGGGTGCCCAAGAACGACACCTCCTCATTCAGAGGAGCTTCTCATAATTGACTGAATGAGAGTGGCATTTTCCATGGCTTGATCCTGCCAAGTTGAGCATTTTTGGGGGTAGGGGGGGAAGACTGTGTTAAAGCTGCACCACGCCCACCCACGCGCACCTTTTAAGACCAAAAAATGAAGGAAGCTCACACTAATTAATGCGCAAGACTTGAAGGTAGTGAAGCTGTAGGCAACAGTAGCGTGTTTCCTCTTTTTCGCCTGTTCGTCTTCCTCTATTGCACACTGTTCTGCGCCACATGTGGCCTTCCATTGAGGCGTGCGCTTATCGGTAGAGTAGTGTAGGTTGCGCTACAAAAAAAAAAGAACTATAATGAAACCGTAAGGGTGAACATTTCAGTTTTAAACATCTTCCAGTGCTTTCTGCAGCCGTGCCTCTTCCACTTTCACCCTCAGCTCACAAAGTTTCGCTTGGAACTGTTCTTGCTGCAGCCTCGCCTCTTCTACTTTTGTCTGCACCTCGAACATTTTTTCTTGGTGCTGCTTTTTCTGCTCTAGCAGCCGTATTTCGAGCTGTAGCTTTTCAGTTTTAAGGGCCAGCGTGGCATCGTGGTCCTCCTTCAAAATCTTTATGCGAAAGTCATGCTCCTCCTTAATTAGGGCAATGCGGAGGTCATTTTCGGTGCCCAGGTGCTGGTGGAGGAGGGCCATTCGGCCCCTTGGTGGCCTGCTACAGTCCTCGGAAGGTGCCGTGGCACCCTGAGGAGGTAGCACGGCAGCATCTGCCCCTGTGGGAGCATCCAGCTCGTCCACCTCTGTTCCACCCGAGAATGGCACCGCCAGGTCGTCACCAGTTGGGTGGCCGTGCTCGTCTTCATCCGGTTGATCCGCCTGATGCTCCTCTGCAACAGGAAGAAAAATTGTAACCAAGAAATTCCAGGAAGCTTACACTCACCCGCAAGACGAATGACGAAGCTGTTGTAGGCGGGCATTGCTGCCCACAGTTAAGTTTCAGTATCATTGTTTAGTTACGGGGCTAGTAATCGTAGTCATACGCATCGAAGAGGTTGTCATCTTCGCTGCGAGTGGTGGATGCAAAGTAACCCTCAGCATTGTGCACTTCCACCAGCTCTTCGTCATCGACTTGAGGCAGCCGTGCCGGGATCTGCTAGTCTCCTCAGGAAGGAGTAGCACACTTGTAGGCATGCCTCCAATTATATTTAGCAGTAGTGCTGCAGTTTTTTTTTTGTATGTTTACATGCGTGGCAGCACTTGACAACAGTGCTGGAGTTTGTTTTCTTTCTTTTTTTTCTCCCTTGAAAGCCACGGTGCGTCCCGGGGCGCTCGGCGGTTGCCATTATTTAGCCAAGTGTAACCATGACGAATTTTTTCTAAAACAAGCTGCCTTACGTAAAAAAATTGCGGAAACAGCTATGGCTTCTTCACATGAAATAAAATCGGTGAACATAACACTTGCTGTGTGTCCTTTACTTGCTGGTTCTAAACACTAGTAGAACTGGGCTGAGAAAATGGTGTTTTATTCCACCGTATCGTACTTCTTATGAACTAAGGCACTTTTTAAAAGGGAGAAAGTACATGCTTGATATTTTACATTAAACTGCTTTTCACACCAATGCACGAGTTGAGCTTGACTAGATGCAGGCACAATGTAACCACCCAGGTAACATGCTATCACTTCACTGAAAGGGTGGCATCTATTTAAAGCATGCATAACTGGGCTCTAGTCTTGCTATTAAAGTAACGTCAAAGCTAATTAATACCAGAAACACAGCTCACTGTGTAAAAGTAAGACCAGTGAGAAAACAGCTAAAATGTATTTCAGCTGATTAAAATGAAACACCATATAAAGGCAAAATTGTGGACACAAGAATTTAATTTTGCGAAACAGTATGACCCCTTACCCGACCCATGAATACAAGGATACTTCTGGCACAGCATGCGAGAGGGAGAGAGGTTCGAAGGCAGTCTGCGTCTCGGATAATATAGAGATAACTGCAAAAGAACAAAATTTTATGCATGAAGCGTCCCCATTAATCAAGTAGAACTGCGTCTGCATGTGCAGCTTCAGCGTGTGAAATTTCCAACATGAACAGTAAAAATGCATAATCCAAGACGTGTCAGCAGTACTATACCAGCGTAGGAACACGAGGGCTCTTCTTCGCCGGTGATCATGCGTTGCACGATCTGAACCACTGGTTGGCTCAGTACCGGTGGCAAGTACGGCGCCAGGTCCGAGTCCTCGCCGTTGTCAAGAGTTGTTGCCATATGGCTGGCCACGCCTCCAACCCGCTCGGACGCCGTTGTAATGACAACTTTCTCCTTTCCTCCACCTGAAAAAATAACAGCGTGTAATAAAAGCACCACGATAAAGTACTCCACCTCATATTAGCAATATGAATAATTTGGGCAAAGCTGCTTCCACATAAAGGCATGAGAAAATGATTGACACGAGTTCAGTGCAAAGCATCAGCTAGCAAAAAATGTGGCTAAATCGCACAGAGCCCGTTGAGTTTAGCAGTTGAGTGTTTGGTAATATCACAGGCAATAAAAAAAAAAATATCACTGTGAGACTCCCCAGTTTTTTCCCCCCTCTTTCTAGCAGCTTGGGCAGACTCCAGAAAAACAGATTTGCTTGCTACCCGAGCTCCACAAAAGCTTTGTACCTTATCAGCTATCGTTTGTTATAGCCATTTCGCTTACAAATAAAAAAAGAACACTAGCGTGATCAACTGAACAGGCTGTTTTACAGTCCGCCGTACAACAAATTGGTTCTACCAAAACGTGAAATTACAGATAGCAACAGGCGCGCATTCGAACTTATCGCGTTCGTTCAACTGTTTTTTTTTTTTTCCAACCTCCGCCGGAGGCGTACAACGCCTGGGCTGATTCATCGCGAGAGCACGCAAGCAATTTGAGTCGATGGTAGTTTTGCATACAGAACGGTGCGTGCAGGCATATGTCCTAGGCTCTAAATTTTCTGCCTCGTTGACTCTAGCAGGGTTATGCAATCTATACAGCTTTATTCCTTCCAGTAATAGAAAAAAAAACAGACCGGGGTCGCGGAAGATATGGGCTATCGCGTGTATGCAGCGGTGAAAACGTGTTCCTACCCAAACACGTTAAATGCCTGTGAGCGCTCATATATTTGCTTATTGGCACAAAATAAAGCATGCAACCTCCTCGAAAAAAAAAAAAACAAGAGCAAAACTCTTGCACATCTCACACGCATAAATGCTGTTCGAGGGAACGCTTACCTGTCTTGAAGCGACCCCTTCTTTCTTCTCCTTTCTCCTCCTTCCATTTCTGTTTGATATTCCCCCAGCCTTTCTTTAGCTGTTTTGCATCTCGGGGATACACGCCGTGGACTGCGTTATACATGTCCGCAACTTTTTTCCACGTCTCATTCTTGTGAGCCGCCGAATACACATCCGATTTCTTGCATTCCAGTATATGTTTATGCTTGTCCACCAGGTCTATCAGGAGGTCCTTCTCTCGTGGCGTGAAACGCGGCGCCGCAGACTTTTTCGCGTCAGCCATCACTACAAAACGACAAAACCAGCGGTACCAAAAACACTTCGCTTCGCCAAACACTTCGCCAAAAACACCTCACACTTCGATGCCAACACACCGAAAGAGAAGTGCGGGCGGTCCGGGCCTCCCTGTTCTGTGTCCGGGCTATCCGGGCGGTCGGTACATGCTTCAAAATGGATTCGAACGGATTGTATAGGCTTGCTTGTCCTACGTACTGTTTATATAACTTCAACTGACTGTTTTTTTTTTAGATTTAGCCTAATAATATAAAAATGTTAAAAATAAAGTTCAAGAAATAACTTTTCAAGTTAAAAACTAAAGTTTTTTGAAAAAATTATACGTTACTCTCGCACCCAGTCGGGCGAAGCGCAAGCTTCCTCGCGACTTGGCCATGACTTGGCACTTGGCGAAGCAAGGCGGGGTGAACGTTTACGATGCGCGATGGTCGTTCAAGGCGCGTTCAAGCCGCTCTCGGTCTTGGCGGCGACTTCGCCGGGCGCGAAGCAAGACCGGTTTAAGTCACATTTACGAATTCGGCGGTAAGACGCCTAAGACGCAGTTTGCCATGGAGGCCCGGTCGGCCCGGTCGCCCATATGAGAGAGATACAGTCTCAGACAGCCACGGCCGGACTCGACTGGAGGAGGAGAGTCGAGTGCTGCCGTGAGACAGCCGACATGTTGCGCTCTTCTGCCACGCGGCGAAGGAAGTGGGCTGCCAGAGTGCACAGATACCTGTACCTTAGACGTGTGGACGCCCAATGGCGAAAGAGGACGCGAAAGTTGACGATTAAATACGGCATTACCGTAGCGGCCAACCGATCGGGGGCAGTTAAAAAGAAAGTGAGAGAAGCAGAGACGCGCATGTGGGCGGAGGGGATGAAAAAAAATGGATCATTCGAGAATTTCTATTATAACAATAAAGGCAGTGCGTTGCTCTTTGAGGCCATGGGCTGGCTGCTTGAGAACTCGAACTTACATGAGCAAATATTCGGCCCAGGATGAGACATCTGTGGGTTAATTGTGGCAGGGATAAAGAAACAATCAACCACGTAGTCATGGAATGCCAAAAGATCCAGCCCATCCAGCCAGCTAGAATTAGGGGGGGGGGGGAGCCATACTTCCTGAGGCGCTGGGATTTTCTTTTTTTTTTTTTTTTTTTGCTAGAGTTTGCCTTGCGACATAACAGTTATATGTGCAACATCACATTTGTTTCACGCAGAAACGCCAGCAGAGAACCGCTGGGATTCGCAGAAGAGGGCAGCATTAACTGGTCAGCGGTGGATATTACTAAACAGCGACTTGGGTGATGGAAAAAGAGCAGGAAAGAAATCAGAAAGAAATCAGTAAAGCCGGAGATAGCGCCAGGGCAGAATTAAAGGGAAATAAGAATGGTAGGATAGCTAAATTTCAGTAAACGAATAACGTAGGCGAGATGGCGCATGCCGTAACCCCGATTTGAAGGGGAGGCCTTTAGTCATCTTCTTCTGGTACTATCGTCTGACACTATCCGACACTAGCAGCAGTGGGCCCGGACGGATTACCAATGCAGCTGATTAACCTGCATGGACCAAAAAGTAAGGCATCGTTTATGAGGGAAATAGATAAGGTGATACAAACCAAATATCAGTAGACTTGCTAGAAAGTCAGATTAATTTAATATATAAAGGCAGAGGAAACAAAGCCATTATTGATTTATACAGACCACTCACAGTAACGTCACTGGTGTATAGATTCGTTTTGCAGGCGATAAAGTCAGAAATTCAAACATGGACGGAAGAAAATGACATCCTTGGGGAACTGAAGAATGGATTTAAGCAAGGCAGGCGCTTGGATGATAATGTGTTCGTGATAACACAGTGCCTTTAAATTGCGAAAGCTCAGAATAGACCATTATGGATTGCGTTCTTGGATGACAACGTAAACAGAGAACTGCTGTAGAGAATGCTAAAACTCCAGGGATTAGATGACGAGTTAATACAGTTCCTTATAGCAATTTATAAAGATAAAAGAGTGCACCGGACATGGAAAGGGCAGAAATTCGCACAGCAGGTCAACACCCATCGGGGACTGAAACAGGGATGCCCTTTGAGCCCAATACCGTTTATGCTTTACCGTTGCAGGGTTAGAAAAGAAACTGGAAGAAAGTCAAGTATGGTTCAACCTAACGCATATGCGAAGTGGTACAAAAGCGTATTCCGGGAATGTTATACGCAGACGGCATTGTTGTTTTAGCTGATAACCAGACCGATATGTCAACGGCTCATAAATATCAGTGGTCAGGAAGCCACAGACCTCGGGTTAAATTTTAGCACAGAAAAAATCAGGAATAATGGTTTTCAATGACACTATCACTGACGCAGTGTCAATCTAGCATGGCAAATTACCCAGAGTCAAGGAATATAAATGTTTGGGAATGTGCATAAATGAAGGGGACAACTACTTCAGAACTCACAAGGAGCAACTTGACGGTAAAGGAAAACGAAACGCAGCTATAATGAAGCATAGAGCTCTGTGTTGGTATAGCAATTAGTGAGAGGAATGTGAAAAGGGGTAATGGTTCCGGGCCTCACATTTGCGAATGCAGTACTCTGCTTAAAATAATAATGAAACTTTTTTTCTGTTCCATAATCACAGATACAGATACATAAACACAGATACAGAAAAAGGAACCGCGGAAAAAAGCTGTCATAGACAGCTTGATGAGGCCGCGGCCCCCTTTTTGCTCAACAGCAGCATCGCGACAAAAGAAAACACACAGTCAAAAATACAACCGAAAAAGTAAGAATAAAAGTTAACAATAAGACACTTCTTTTTGTTGCACGTATAATGCCCGTTGTTTTCAACAGGTATAAAAAGAACAGTTAAACAAAAAGGCAAATGAGAAACATAGAAAGGTTAACGCATTTTAGTACACATGATACGTAATTGTCGCTTCGAACATTTATAGATATCAAAATCGGTGCACAAATACATTTAAAAGAGAAGGTAGGGTATACTGTATGCTGAGCACGAGGTCGCGGGTTCGTTTCCCGGCCGCGGCGGCCGCTTTTCTGATGGAGGCGAAAAGCAAAAACGCCCGTGTGTACGAGATTTCGGCGCACGTTAAAGATCCCCAGGTGGTCAAAATTAATCCGGAGCCCTCCACTACGGCGCGCCTCATTGCCTGCGTTGCGTCGGCGCGTTAAACCCTACAATCAATCAATCAATCAATCAGGGTATACTGTATGAGCTCTTTCCCAGTGTTTAAACGGGCTGTAGGGACCGCCCAAGGTTCCTTTACATGAAAGGGTAATTTATTTGTTTCTGTCGTAACCGGGCCAAATTACGCATATTGTTTACGTTTCTTTTTGTTTCTATTTTGAATCGGCTACTCAAACGATAATTGTACAAGTTGAAGATTTTGATAACACCACTTTTAAGAAAGAGGTCCCTGGTTGGCTCCCATGTAACCTTTGTTATAAACGTGACGAAGAAATTTTTTTTTGTAGTAAATAAACTTTATGTAAACAGGAATACTTTGCGGTACCCCAAACAAGTTGGCAATAATTTAAGTTAGAATAAAAAGGAGAATTGTCGAGAAGCAATTTCACAGGTTAGGGGAGAATGTACCTTAAACGACCAATAACACCAGTAATTCGAGCCAACTTACTTATAACATGGTCTACATGATTATCCCACGACATGGTTGCGGAAAACACGACACCTAGGCATTTGAAGCTATCCACAAACTGCAAATTTCGCGAATTTAGTTTAATGGTTGAATGAGAGGGAACCGGTTTGTTTTTAGGGCGAAATATAACTGCTTTTGTTTTTGTTTCGTTTATGCGCATGTAGTTTGCATGAGACCATTTGTGCAGCGCCTCCATCGTGAGATTGCATGTACATATAAGTTCATCCATATTATCTCCAGAAAAAAAACATACTAGTGTCGTCTGCATAAATAACAAATGTTGCTGCGTCACTAATATTCACAATGTCATTCAAATGAAGATTAAACAGTAGAGGCCCCATTACACTGCCCTGCGGGACACCAGTGACCACAGGGCTAACACTGGAGTATGTGTCATTATGTGGACAACCTGTGTTCTATTAGACAGATATGACGCTATCAACAAACCAGCAGTGCCCCAAATACCGTAACACGCTAGTTTCTTTTAGTAGTTCATGGTTCACTAAATCAAGGGCTTTGTAAAAATCTACAAAAGTTCCTATTTTTGATCCTTATTTTCAAATTGTGTCAGGATATATTCTTTTTGATGCAGTAGCGCCAGTTCTGTTGATTTGTTTTTGCAGAAACCAAATTGATTTTCAGTAAGCATTCTGTTGATTTGTTTTTGCAGAAACCAAATTGATTTTCAGTAAGCATGTTATGTTGATCAATGAATTTAGACAATCTACAGTGCAAGATTTTTTCAAACGCTTTAGAAAAAACAGGGAGAATAGACACAGGTCTGTAATTTCCGAGGTCATTGCTATCCCCACTTTTGTAAAGAACAGTTACTTTTGTTACCTGCATTTGTTCTGGAAATATAGCTGTAGATATACAAATATTAAATATATGTGCGAGAACTGGCATAATTACATCCACGACACGGGCTTCACTTGGATATGTCGTTAATGTCACGGCATCGGCTGTTGTTCAAATTTGAAACTACTAATATGACTTCGTCTACACTAACTGGTTCAAGAAATATTGTTTTATCATTGTGCACGTTTACATACTTGCATGCATCCTGAAGCTCTTTCATGCCTTGAAGTGAACCAGAGAACGGTAGGCCGTTTGGCGTTAGGAACAGATGGTAAAACAACTAACAAAGCAGTACAGGGAGATATGGGCTGGGAGTTGTTTGAAGTTCGAGAAGCTCAGAGTAAAATATGTTTCGAGAGGAGCTTGAGAGCAATGAATCAACGTAGGTGGGCAGCTAAAGTAAAGCTAACCGTGGACACGCGCGCAGTAGCTAAGGAAGATTTAGAAGGCTAGCGATGAAATACGGAAAGAACACTGGAGAATCAAAGACAGTCAAGGTAACCAAAAAAGAGGCAAGGCAGATATAAAAGAATAAATGGAGAAAAAAAAAATGGAACGCCGATTGGTGTGCTGAGAAATTGGACATCAGAAAGAAAAAAAAATCTACGATAATTCCAAGGGCAGTGCTTTGCTTTCTGAGGCTAGAGCAGGTTGCTTGCGAAATAAGAGCTTTGTGGGGAAGTATACACAAAATGATGGGGTATGCGTGATCTGCGGAAAAGAAACCGAAACTATGGGGCACATAGTGTATAGAATGCGAGTGTATCCCTCCAAATCTACATGAGGGAAATATTTGGCTTCCAGAAGCCCTAGCATTTAAGGGTAGCAGAGAGGGAGTTAACTTCAGAGTTGTCGAGGCGACGAAAAGAAGATTAGAATGCTGGTGGACGAAAAGCAGAGAGGAGATTATTGCCTGGGACAGCTAGCTATACCACTCGTAACAGAAAAAATAAGTATTTTGCGCCTAGTAAGTATTTTGTGCCTGCCCTAAGAGCAGCGCTAGTATTAAACGAAGAGTATAAAACATAGCTACATTAGTTTTATTTTTTGGTAAGATGACACGCCATCCCCCCCCCCCCCCCCCCTTTAAAAGGTACGTGATACCACTAGCAACCGTCATCATCTTCTTCTTCGCCTCCTCTCCCACGCGCGTAGCATGGATCGTCGGTGTAGAGCAGGCCCGGGTGCGCATTTTCAACAGTTTTCCACGCTCCTTTCTTCCCATTCAATGGGAGCCATAACCGTTTTTTCCTCCTCCCCTCGGGCTAAGTGAAATTTTTAGTTTTCGAACAGCCAGTAACGCTAATGCTGCTTCTGCAGGTTAGTGCACGCCGAGTCTCCCATTTACGGTGTTTGGAGATATCGAGCCCGCTGGCTGCGAGGCCACGACCACCCGATCTTCCGCTGTCGAGTAGCCGTGGCCAGGAAAACGACTTTCTGGAGGTTCTGGCAGCTCACGTGTGGAGGCGCCCACCCCGAGAAAATTAACGGCGATCTGGCACACTTCATGTCGCTACGCGGGGAGAACAAACTTCGTGCTCGCACTCGTCCACAGCAGCCAGCCGGGAGATAAATTTAAAATTCAACGCCCCTTCTGAACGCGACGGGGGATAACCTGAAAATAGAGAGAGAGTGCGGGGAGTGGAAGAGGGTTGAAGTTTGGGCTCTTCGATTTTGCAGTCTCAGACTTACCGTGGATATTCCGAATTAAAAGCGAATTCCGGATTGCTTGCACTGTACACCAAACAGCTCCAGAGTGAAATAGTGGAGCACAGGAGGATGAACATCTCGTCAAGCAAAAATAAAACGGATGCCCGCAACCTTTGATTGTGTTGTGAATAAAGGGGGTGATAAGTTTTCTTGCTAAGGAAAATTCTTTGTCCAGCTGTCATCTTTGAGGTCCTGTATAAAGAACACAAGTTCAAGCCATTCCAGCCCATTGCCATCTAGTCGTGAACTGGTGATGCGACAGCATTTTTCAGGTATATGTGCTTTTGGCAATTGCTGACATCCATGAGAGTAAGCCGCACCTGAATCATCGCTCACATGTGTCAATGCCGGTGGAAATCTCGTGAAATGATGCACCTGGCTCCTTTTTTCCTTGGCTTTGCGTGCAAAGTGGTCTAGTACCACATGACTCGAGACCGTAGCACATAGCAGTCCCTATGACCGTAAACTTAACACAACGTAAGTCAGACGAAGTAAAACAAGGCAAAAGGATAGCTTAAAAAGACAGACAACACCGCGGCCACTAAGGGCCGGAGGCGTGGGCTGGCGTGGTAGGTAGTGTTAGGGTGCGGGCGAGGAGGAACATCCAGGCACCCTAGGTAGTGTCAGACGCCAGCGCCTCTGGCGGTAGTTTCCGTCCAAGAAAGAGAAAAAACGAGAGAGGGTTTGCCAGGATGGCGGCCACCGTTGTGACAGGCATAGCCGCCATAGGCATACTTTTAGAGGAGGCGATGGCGATGCTGCAGCGCACGCGCGCATGCACCGACTTGACGCACCACCCAACGTTAGCACTACCTCCGTAGCAGGCGCAGTAGTTCTGCGCACAGTGCATACAGAGGATGCACCGCGGATCCGCGGGTACAACCAGCGCCTCCTCTATACTTTCTTTCATTGCGTGGCAAAAGAACCGTAAATACGCGAGCCGGCACCGTCGACGATAGTGCATGGCCCCGCCGCTACGCGCCGCCACTTAAACGGGGGGACGTGTTCGATGCGTCGTTCAATCGCGCTTGTCCGCAGTGAGCCCACGCTTGCCGCGTTGGCGACGCCGCGAGTTTCAAAATTGTTAATGCGAAAACAAAGTAGAGATCACTCCAAATGCGTGTACGTGGAGTAACCAACTACCAAATACGTTTATTTCCCAGCTGACTGAAGTTTACAATAGAAAATCAGCCGAAACAGATATAAAACACGCACATGGTTTGGGGAAAACAAAAGAGAAAAAACATTTTCCTTCTCTCTTTAGCACACGGACTTCAAAGTTCGAGGTACTCCAGGGTATTCGTCGCTAGGTACATGCAGACTGTCAGTGATTCCTCGCAGTTTGATGCACTTTCTTTCTTTTGTGGTGATAAACTGGAAAGCATATCTGTGACACCGATTGCATAGTTCGCGAGGAGAGGCGTTAAAAAACGCACCGCGGTCAGCTTCTTTAACTTCAGTCGGTGCACCTCACAGCTGCGCGTGCACTTAAGTAGCCTGGAGCTACAAAGACTGGGAACTGCGTTGCCCACCAGCGTGCTAAGGGGCCTCGGCAGTGTTGGTTCTCCTTGAGTGCCTGCTCAGCAAAAACTTGCAGTGTCGAGCGCGAATAGCAACTGGTCTGAGGGGCAAATGAGTGCACCCCAGTCCTGGTTGCGGGTGAATTAGAACAGGGGTTGTTTTGTTCCAGGCTTTGTAGAAATGATGTCACAACTCACTGTTGCTTATAGCTGCAGTGAAGGCAGCTGAGACGGCAAAACATCAGCGTTGAGCCTTTGAAGCTTGTGCAGAGCATATCTTGAAAGTTGAGAGTTTGGCTGAGAAGTTGGGGGTGGCGGGGACTCAGAAGGCGGCAACTGAGACATCACTGCAGCTATTTCTTGGGGGTGAGCGACATTCGAAAGGGCATTCGATGCTGCGGTTTCAGTTCTGAGCATTTCCTGAAGTCCCGAGAGTGCGCACCACGAGCATCCAAAACGTCGTTGGAAGCAGCGCAGCGTTCCAAAAAGCGACTCTACTGGATCGCTGTTTAAGTTGCGAGTCAGCACAAACGGGGAGTTCTCGTTTTTCAGTAGGTGGTGAACCTCATGTGTCTCCTTTGTGAGGAACTCGCTTGGATCGCCACAGCTTCTTTTGATATCTTCCAGGTACATAGGCATGGCAGCCTCCAGCCACTCAAGCCAGTCATCGTCAGCACAGTCGTAATGCCAAACATAGGGGAACTTTTGGCGCAGATGCTGGCTTGTGTTGCTCGTGCCCAGAAGTTTGAAACAGCGATAAAAGTTCCTCAAGAATGTGATGGTGTGACCTGCAGTCCCAAACAATGTGCTGCATGTGTGTCCGGCTTGTTTTCTTAGTGTTCCAACGCAGCGGTCACCACCGGAGACAGAACTTGGATAGCCCTTGCCACGTTCATCTTTTCGATATTATTCTCATGGACGTGCTTTCGGCTGAGATAATGGACCGGTTTCACCGTCAGGTTCTTCTGCAGGTCATACTTATCTTTCAGGTAAGATGACAAAATTTCTCCCTTCCGTCCTATGTCATGAGCTAGAAACTGAGAGCGTACATTCTTCAGCCCATGACAGGGGTCAAAACTTATAACAGAGGTCTATTAGTGTTGCATGGGGGTTCTACTTTGAACGTCAGGGTGCCCTTTCCCAGAATCGTCAGGGCATTTACGTTGACTCGGTGGTTGTCAGTGGCAAGTTATACAATGCGGAAACCACAGGCTTCTACTTTTTTATCACAAAGATCACCGGCTCATGAAGCTGACTACCCGTTAGAACTTTAGTGAAGAAGTAGCCTACTGTGATCCTGTACGACGAGGACAATTCACTTACAACTAAGCAGAGGAGGGAGTTGGCTAAAACAACACCTCTGCTGCTACCGCCTTCTAATGGACCATCCGCTTGCCCAACAAAGCAGTCCCGCTGCTTGTTATACTGAAGCTTTTCCGTAAAGCGCATCTCATCAACAATGAGAGAGCACACCCTTGATTGTGGCTTGCTTAGGTTTTCTGCCTCAGCCTTATGGCGAGCTTCAACCAGTTTTGTGAAAGAGAATTGCTTTCCTGCCTTATTCAAATATCACCACAAATCAGAAAAATTATTTTTTCTTGTAATATGGTGCCTCCATCTGGTGGGGCGCCATGTAAACTGGCGGAGAAAAACATTTTTCAGCGTGTGCTTGTGCTCGCGCCGACCGCCGCCTCCTCGCCGCTGCCTTCAACCGCAGCTGCGTCGTCTGCCGCCACCAAGAGTTTCTAACTAGCTTATGAGAAACTCCATGGCTACCACCCCACGACGACAGCACTCAGTGAAGTCAGCAGCCCTCCGGCATGCAATCTAGAAGGTATTAAAAGTTACGCTCGCGCGGTGCGAGGAGGTGAACGAAACGCGGGAGAATCGCGGCTCGGGCGAAAATGCGTCGTTTTGGATTTGCAATAACTCCACTAATACTCATAGCTTTAACTAAATTCTTGAAGGAGGTTATTACTAGGACATTGATTTGCCTGTGTTTTGAATTGCAATAACTCCACTAATACTCATAGCTGTAACCGAATTCTTGAAGGAGGTTATTACTAGGACATTGATTTACCTGAAAATGCGAACACCCGTGCATCGGCAAAACTAGTGTCACTAGATATTATCTGGTGACACTAGGCAAAACCTCTTTCAGGGCCCCTTTAAAGCTCTTTAGCCGGACCTCCTCCCACTCCAACAGGTTAATTCGGTCCCATACAGGAATATATTTTCGGCACTTAAACTAACTCGGGACATACTACCTTATACGCATCAAACTGGTATTGCCGGCCTGTGTGTCTCTTTGAACCAAAAACAGGCATTTGATGGGGTCAACCATTCATACCTGCTTGCCATATTTCAGGCATACGGGTTTCCTTCTGAATTTGTTCAGCTACACCGAGAGTTGTATAATAATTTATCCAGTGACCTGGTCTCTAGTGGTAGGGTACAGGGTGAAATTGCGATTCATAGAGGCGTCAGACAAGGATGCCCCTTGTCGCATCTTGTTTTTTGTCTTACGCCTAGACCCCTTCATCAGAAAACTCGTCGACAACCACAAAATTAAAAATTTCCCCTGTCCGGACAAGGCACCGTTAAAGTGTCTGCGTAAGCAGATGACACTACTATTTTTATTCGGGACACAGATAGCCTCACAGCTGCTTTAAGCGAATTCGAGTCTTATGCCCGCCTTTCAGGTGCCGAGTTAAATGTCACAAGAAATGCTGTCCTCCCTCTGGGAAATGCAGCACTCGCCCCAAACCATAACGTAAAAATAGTTCGGAACGTGAAGATTCTCGGCGTCAAATTCACGGAAGATTGGTCCCACGCCCAGCGTGGGGCCAATGGCTCATTAGCCTTGGGCGATAATTAGCTAAGCTGAGCTCGCTATCGGAATCAGTAGTAACGCTTATGCATGCCGAGCCACGGGACCAGTGTCCGCTAGATGGTGTTTCAGAAGACATGTGCCCCGAGCTAGTTAATAACATTAAAAAGAATATCGCCCGGGCAAGGTCTTTCGACTTCTCTTTCTCAGATAAATCTTATCTGATTAAATGTGTTTTCCTAGCTAAATTATTCTTTGCCTCCAGGATTATGCTACCTCCCAATCCTGTGAAAAAATAGTCACTGTTAGGTCGGGCAGGCGAGTAGATCCACCAGATCTTCCCTGGTTACGTCGGAGTTCGGGTAGGCTGCCCGAGAACGCGAGAAACATCCAGTGGCAGAAAGCTTGGCGAACTCTTCCCACAAAATACATATTATTTGGCTGGGGAGTAACAAGGAACTCTTCCTGTCCCAACTGCGGCCAACCGGAATCCACAGCACATTCTTTCTCAAGCTCACTGTAGCGCGTTGCTTTTGGCGCATCTTACACCGTGCCGCTCCATGTTTGGGGCTTGCACGGTATCAACTGAGAGAACATTACCCTGTGTTATGATTCAGCCCGCCGTTGGGCTTCGTTTCAATACTCCTTGGCTGTGCGGCGAAGCCTCCACTACGTGCGCCTTTCAGGCAGGCCTCCCTGTCGGTGACTCACGCTTTCACTTAACAAAACTTGTTGCTGAGCTAGTTGGTACATATTTTAAGGAAGAAGAAAACGTGGCGCAAACTAGACGTAGACCTACGTCTACGTCTAATTTGCGCCACATTTTCTTTTTCCTTAAAATCACGCTTTCACGTCTCGAGAAGCCTAGGATATCTGGTGCCTATCTATCGGCGCGATAAACATTCGATGGCGTGCCAACGCAACACGTGGAGACTTGCCCCAGGACACAGAAGCCCCGCGTCCGCTGCAGAGACCTCCTCTCTCCCCTCTCTCGGACTCAGCGTGCGCCGCTACTACCGACTGCTCACGAACTCTGTAAAGAGTGTGGTGTGTGTCTGTGACGTTCGTGGCGTGTGCAGAATCTAGAGGGAACGCTGTTTTACCGTTGGCGCTTTTGGGTATAAATACGAGCCCCTCAAGCGCTATAGCTCATTCCTGTTTGAGCAGTGAATCAATGCTGTCACTCTGCTCGAGTCCTCTGTTACCTCGCCCGTCGGGGCATTGTTCTTTGGCTTCGGCTCACCCCTCGCTATGAAGTAAACAGTTACGTTAGCCTACGGTTTCTGGACTTCACGGCTGCAACAGCGGCTGGCCGCTCGCATCAAACCACGCTACCACTCGTATGTCGGAGGCGACGGAGCTCGGCTCGGGTCGGCCTCCCCGGACGCAACACCTGGTTCTCCCCTAGGCAGCTATTCGCAGTAATTGCCGATTGTGTACTGTGGCGTAATCGCTGCGGGGCCGTTGCACAGAATCACAGGCTACGTACGCAGTGGCCTTTGGTTTCCTTTTTCAGACAACACCTCGTGACGTTTCTAAAAAGTGAGTTGGCCCGAAAGGGTGAGGAGAGTTTCTGCGAAATTGGTTTCTTGAGGTGTCGAACAAAAGGGTTATTATTCATGCCAGTTTTCCAGACCTGCGTCCTTATGGATATTCGTTGTTACAATTGGTTATTTTGTGGTTAGAATTGGTAGTTATTGCGCCACAGTATTAGTTGTGGCATTAAAACCACCCTTGTACCGTACATTGCTGCATTCTTGTAGCGAATACTTTTGTACCCTTGTTTCCCTGGCATGTTAACCTTTTGGTTGCAACGAACTCTACATTATTTGTGTGTTAA
This sequence comes from Haemaphysalis longicornis, assembly GCF_048455015.1. Taxonomy (NCBI): domain Eukaryota; kingdom Metazoa; phylum Arthropoda; class Arachnida; order Ixodida; family Ixodidae; genus Haemaphysalis; species Haemaphysalis longicornis. The sequence goes on along the minus strand of NW_027526361.1, from coordinate 13,799,922 downwards.
TATTTTGTTTGTAATCAACTTGAAATTGTTTGTGTGTTTATGTAAGTATCTAAAACTGCTAGCATTCGGTATCGGTTAGTTTTGTAACAACAGGCCCGGCACTTGTTTAATTGCTATTGATTATTACGCTGTATCATTGATACCAGGATTGTATGACAATAAATTTATCTTTTCAAGTGGATATATTTTCGAAGCGTCTGTTTGGGTCCGTGTCGCCGCGTGACTGCGGTGGCTAGACAGCGTGACCGCACACGAGCTACAACGAATGGCCGGGCCCCTAAAATGCTCGGCACTTAGAAAAGGCGAATGAAAACTTCTGTACACGTCTTGGGAAGACGTGCCATTTTATAGCGCAAAAAAATAGTCACGACTATTCAACTCGTTATATTGTGAGAAAATTTATGCTCTCAGCGATTCGAAAGCTGGCAGCCCCACACAGCACTCTGGACCACATCGTCTTTCCAAGGGTACATTGGATGCTGCGCGGAGACGTGTCGCACCTTCTACTAAGCTTCCTTCAAGAGACGGAACTGGCAAACTCGTAGTGAAAGGACCCTGACATAAACTAATCAGGAGGATCTTGGGCGGAGCAACTGCCGGCATATCCAGCCAGGCTAACCCAGCCTGATCCCACAGAACAACCACCACCACCATCGTCCTAATCAGCCCCAAAATTTAAATAAGTATAATACTGTATGTCACTCTCGTTTTAAGGGAGAGAGAGGGAGAGAGCTGGGATTTAATTTGACATCCGAGATGCATTAGTAACAGTAGTTGAGCCACTCTACTTAACATTAGGTTCAGTGTAGGGGGCGGCGAAGGCCCAAAGGGCCCCCGCGACGTCCACGGCTCTGGCCGTGATGGTTTCTTGAGTTGCCAGTTTAGAGCTCCCCAAAGTCTGCTCCTAGTGAGAGGAGGAGGGGAAAGGCGCGCGGACACTGGAGATGGGTTTTGAAATGTATGCGTCTTGGACGGCCTCCCTTCCCTTAGCTGTCAGCCAGGATTCCTTGGATCCTAGCGCTGGCTTCGGCCATCCGAACTGGTGTTATTTGTGGCTCCGGGGTGGAGCTGAGCAGAACAGTACCCCATTGTTCTGTTGTCCTAACATTGTACTTTCTCAGTGTACTGATATGTGCATTGCTATTATTGTCGGCTGCACATTTCGAAGCTCACGGCAAGATTATACCATGTGAAGCAGGCGTGCTTTGCTACTGCTCAGAGTTTGAACAAAGGTCTGGATAAGAACGCATGACGGTAACGGAACTCGTAATTAGGTATTGTCTGCAAGCGTGGCCACGTGACTGCCTCTTTTCTGGTAAAAATGCGGTAGGCCGGTGTATATTTACATCTAGCTAACTTGTAGGGATAAATAATATCTCTGTATGTGTTTCAAACAAGTTTTTTTACTGCTCGCGCCAACTTTTCGTTGATCAGGCAGTTAGGCGTTAATGTGATCCTAACGTATGTCCTGAGGCCAGATTTGTTGGCGTGTCCTCCCGTTAAATGTTTTTTTAGAACGAGATTTCTACTACGCCATGTCTTGCAAGATCATCATCGCGTCGCAATGACCTTGAGTGCGGCAGGTGTGACGTCGCGCCACGGGATCCCCTGCGGAAAGGCGTCACAGCTACGCTCGTTAGGAGCCTCGCCGCTGCGGTACCACGCGACCAGGCAAGGGTTTAGCAGCTGCTTCACCAGCGCTTGGTCGCTCAGTTTCGCAATGGATGGTGCTTGATTGATTGATTGTAGGGTTTAACGCGCTGACGCAACGCAGGCGATGAGGGGCGCCGTAGTGGAGGGCTCCGGATCAATTTTGTCCACCTGGGGATCTTTAACGTGCGCCGAAATCTCGTACACACGGGCATTTTGGCTTTTCGCCTCCTTCAGAAAAGCGGCCGCTGCGGCCGGGAATCGAACCCGCGTCCTCGTGCTGAATGTATGGTGCTTTGGCTGGGCTATCTGTGCGTGCGCTTCAGCGTAAGTGACAGAATGAATCCAGATAGACGGCAGGCTGTGAAAAAGCAGAGATCTGTGCCGCTTTCGCACCAAATTCCGTAGTTGGGGCAGCCAAACCTTTTCTCTCTTTTTTTTTCTCTCTCTAAAGGCTTTATTTGGTGGTTCCCGTTTAAGCCCATCTGCCGTCGCCAACGCTGTGTAACGGCGCTCATCGTGTCCACTTTGTGTGGAGCCTCACATTAGTACGTCGTCGATGTACGAGAATGTTCCGGGAAGGTTGTAACGAGGTTATTTGATACCTCTGGTCGTTGCATTTCTCACTTATTGTGCGCTGGGAAACTTCGGGTGCGATTATTATCTGAGGTATACCATAACGAACAAACAGGGAGCAATAATAAGCAGATTTCCTGCGTTCTATTTTTTGTGTCAGCAGGAATTAGATGAAACCTGCTGTTTGCCTCCAGTAGTGGTAATAGTAGTAATCACTTATTGACGTACGTTTTAGGGTATGCATGTGAGTTCGGCCTCTTTAGTCCAGGAGGCCGCAAGCCCGCGCAGTTTTAGGGCTCTCGTCACGAGGGCTTGTGTAGCTCCGGGGAGATTCGGCTAGCGTGGTCTCACATTGCTCAAGGGTGCGATTTCGTGGAGGGTGTGGGCAAGAGAATACTTCCCTCTTCATCGACTTATTAATTTCCCGCTTGTTCACGAGTTTTTCTCCCGACAAGAACCAAGGGAGTTCAGTAAAACACATCGTTGGGCAAGTTTATGCATACTTGCTCAAAAAATTAGAGCGCGATAAACACAACTACACAGAATAACTAAATTTAGTTGAGAGTGGGTGCCTTCCTGTCCCGATCTTTCTGTGTTATTGTGTTTATAGCGCTCTAATTTTTAGGCAGGAGCAAGGGCTTCACCCAATCCAGCGGTTCCCCACCACCTTTCCCTTCTCGATTTTGCTTGAAGCTTGCATGGGGTCAACGTGTTCCTCGAGTGGCTCCTAGAGGCGCGGGAAATAGCCTCGGGAGTGCTTAAGAATTTCATATGCCTCGTTGCTCTATACGGAGTTTGCTCTGTTGACGAGGTCAAGTTGCTCACTCGTTATGAGGCCCAGAATGGCTTACTTCTTTTCTACGAAGAAGTCTAGCAGTACATCATCACCATTATACGCAACAGTAGCAGCAGCAGCAGCAGCAGACAAAGAAGAAGAAGCAGCAGCAGCGCCAGCAGCAGTTCTCTCATCATCGAAGAAGGCTGGTGGAGGCTCCACTGCGGCGCCTTGGAATGCCACTAACTTTGCCAGTGCTTTTGTCTTTTGGGGGAACGAAGCTAGGCCAGTGCCAGGGGATGTTTTTCACACCATCCATTCCTTCATTTCAGAGACGGCTCGTCTGCCTTGCTAAAACGATTCCAATCAGCCTCTCTCGTTCCTCGTTCTTTTTCTATTTCTCTCATCAGTCTACGTACTAAATTCTTTCTTCGACTGTACTATTTTGCCTTATCTGGTTCCTTTTAATGAAAAAAAAAAGCTTCTTGGCCAATCCCCCTGAGTGGGTATGCGCCACTTTCTGGGCCGCCACCACCACCACCACCACCAGTTGCCTCTCTTCAGGTGAGTACATTTATCCCCCCTCACCTTGCTTGCGTGAAGGGCATAGTTCGAGGTGTTGATGTCCAGGCGACACCTCAGAAGGTACTTGAGCAGTTTTCGGTAACAGGAGTCACCTCAGTTTACCGCTCCAGCCGTGTTGTACAGAAAAACAGGGTGCCAACATAATCTGTCATCGCTACATTTGTTGGGATCACATGTCCATCTGAGATTAAAGTATGGCCACTCATTTACCATGGCCACTCATTTACTCTCAACCCCGGCCCCTTCAGTGCCACAGCTTTTGGCGTTTTGGCCACACATCCAAGGCATGCACCCGCCGTGGTGGCTCAGTGGCTAAGGCGTTGCGCTACTGAGCACGAGGTCGCGGGTTCGATTCCCGGCCGCGGCGGCCGCTTTTCTGATGGAGGCGAAAAGCAAAAACGCCCGTGTGTGCGAGATTTCGGCGCACGTTAAAGATCCCCAGGTGGTCAAAATAAATCCGGAGCCCTCCACTACGGCGCGCCTCATCGCCTGCGTTGCGTCGGCGCATTAAATTCTACAATCAATCAATCAATCAATCAATCCAAGGCATGCAAATCGTCTCCCCGGTATCGCGCATGCGGTGAGTCATTCTGTCGACCTATGTACTGCCCAAGATGCCAAATGTTATGTGGAGCGGCACACCCAGCTGACTAATTGCCCTGCTAGAGCTCAAGAAGTGCAAGTTGTTGAGGTCATGGGTAAGCGTCGCTGCTCGCGCGGGGATGCTGTTGCCATTGTCAAAGAAAAGACACATGGTTACGCTGGAGTTACGGCCAAACACTCTCCATAACTCTCTGATCCAGCCGTAGTGAGTACCATTGTTGCAGCGGTAGAAAAATCCGTTGCCAAGCTCCAACAGCCTTCCCTCGCTGACCCAGCTTTTGCTTCGTTGTTGCAGCGGCTGTTGAGAAGGGTGTCTCTTCAGTAATCACCCAGTTAACTTCCACCATAATCGAGTGCGTGTCTCGCACAGTGGTGACTCAGCTGGCGCCATATTTGCAATCCGCTCCGCTTTTGTGTACCTCTTCTCCCCAAGTGATTCCACAAGATTCCACAACCCCTGACAGGCCGCTGCTCTCAGCAGCAAATCTTGCCTCGGATCCGTTTAAGTCTCGCCTACTCTCACTACTTCTGTGCGTGGATCGGAACGTCTTACTCGCGCTGAGGCTGGTACTTTGTCTGTTCGTAATCCTACGGTCGACCCAGAGTATTTGCCCCCCATTTCGCCCTCTTCAGAGTCGGACATGGAGCTTCAGGCTTGGCCTATGGAGTCTGTTCATCAGTCTAGTAAACATTCCGGATCACCTAGTACTGAAGCCCTGGAAGTGCAGCAAAAAGCAAAATCCAAGAAAGGTAAATCTGTTTCAAAGCCCCTGCAGCGGGTCTCTCTGAATCATAGGGGTTCTAAGTTATTCAGTGGAATTGTCGCTCTGTTTCAGCAGGCTTTGCGGATTTACTTTGTCTGTGCTCCCAAGTTTCCCCAGACGTAATTTTGCTACAGGAAACCTGGCTTAGTAGCAACCAAAAATTTGGACTTTATAATTACCGCACTTTTCGACTAGACAGGCCAACCCGAGGTGGCGGTCTGTTAAGTTTGATATCTACAAAGTTTGCCCACACCGCGAAGGTGTCCTTCCAACTTCAACGCCCAGACTGTGAAATTTTAGTGCTGGAATTAAAGCTACCTGGTTGCCTCCCCTTCTCATTGGCCAACGTTTACTTTCCTAGTGGTGTCGTTGATTCCGAACCACTTGATTTGGCTATTGCTTCGGCTGTACCTCCATTATCTTTGCGGGAGACTTTAATTCCGACCACGTTACTTGGGGCTTCCGGGCGGATTCTTGCGGTAATAGCTTGTTGGATTGGATTACAGATAACAACTTAACTTGCATAAATTCGGATTCTCCAACCTACCTTAAGGGACAAACGCAATCTGTTTTGGATTTAACTATATCTTCTCGAGGTGTTTCAGTGTCTTCTTGGTCGACTGTTGACGGCGGGTCTAGTAGTGACCACATCCCAATAATTATTGACATCCGGTGTCCCATCCGTTTAATTACTCGCCTGAGCCGATCTTTTGTTAACTATAAAAGGTTTTAAATCTCTCTGAAGGAGTCTCTGTCCTCTCTGGTCACACAAAACGAAGCTGAATGTGCGACAGGTCTTTGTTCCGCCCTTTCCACTTCAGCTCAGTAGTCATTATTTGAAGTCATGTCGAAGAAGTCAGTATCGCCTAGTCCCTGGTGGGACGAAGAATGTTCGCGCAGCTTTAGACGTAGAAATTCGGCTTGGAAGAAACTTTGCCAGAACCTATCCCCGCTTAGCTGGTGCAACTAGAAATATTTTTCAGCGGCATTCAAACGCGCTGTTTCCAACGCTAAACAGACTTATGACACAGGTCGATCTTCGTGTCTCTCCAAGCCTAATTTCTTCGATCGCGGAAAGCAGTACCCTCTCCAGGTAATACAGACTCTGCGGTGCTATCTCCAGGTGAACTCTCAGAGTCCCTAGAGACGATTGCTGATGGGCTTCAAGCTCGTTTTTCATCTTCTTTAGCGATGTCCTTTACTCCGCCAGTCGTGGTAGACGACTTCATAGAGGTAACGCTCTCAGAGCTCGCTGACGTCATGACTAAATTGACTGCTGCAGCTCCTGGCCCAGATGGCATCACTACTGAAATTCTGAAACTATTATTTGATGAGGCTCCCAATCATTTACTTAACATGATCAATTATTCTATTAGGCATCTATGGATCCCCGATGTCTGGCGTCTCGTCAAAATACTTCCTGTACTTAAAAGTGCTGGTCAAGGTCTCTTGATTGAAAATGTCAGGCCTATCGCGTTGAAATCGAACGTGGTTAAATTAATCGAGTGGATCTTGCAGCAGCGCATAATGCAATTGGTGTCCAGTTCAAGAATCTTTAGCCCGAGACAAATTGGTTTCTGCCCTGGGTGTTCGATTTGGAGTGCGCATATGGACCTTGAAAGCTGGATTAAACTAACCCGTCGCACTAACCAGTTTGCGGCTCTAGTGACCATAGATGTAGCAAAAAGTTTTGATAGCGTGGAATACCCTGTGTTGTTGTCCCGGTTACAAGTCTTAAACTTCCCAAGGTACATTATAGCTTGAATTTGCGAATTTCTGAGAGACAGGCAGTTCAGTTGTGCAAAATTTAATGTTACTTCCTCACAGTGGCCACAGTCTAGGGGTGTACCACAAGGGGCGGTTATTTCCCCTGTTCTTTTTAACATCCTCGTAAGCGCTATGCCGGTGGTTTCTGTTGTCTACATATGTCTACGCGGACGATATTGCGGTTTTTGCATCAGCACCTGACATTCAAGCACTTTACGCATTAATGCAGCCTTATCTGAACATTATTGCCTCCTGATTGGACAGTATTTGTCTTTCTATGAATGTCAACAAATGTTCTTTATTAGTTTTTCCGATCTCAACCCCTGTTAACATTACTCTCAGTTACCGACAGTGCATAATCCCTCAGGTTCCTTTTTTAAAGTCTCTTGGGATAATATACACCAGCGACCTTGACTGGACCCCACATATAGCCCTCATAGAGGCCAAATGTGCACGTGCTGTTGGGATGTTGAGGCGTCTCAGTCACAGAAATAAGTGCATGCGCAGAGAGACCCTCCTTATGATATACAGAATGTACGTTCGCCCCATTTTAGAATTTGGGTGTGTGCTATTCGCTGGGTCCGCGGCGTATGAGCTACATCGTCTGGTTCTTCTGGAGCGCCAGGCTCCTCGCTGTTGCTTAGGGTTACCTAAGAATACAGCTAATGCAGTAGTTTACTTAGAAGCGCGCGTTCCTTTTCTGCCTAATAGGTTCCGGATACTTACTGCGGAAACTTTTCTGAGAGCTTATAGCTCTGGGGTGAACAGGGAGCAGTTTATATTTATTGCTGAACCAGGTGCGTTTCTGGTGCACCAATGGCCCAGATCCTTATGTCCGCAAAGCACTTTGGTACAGAGCTGCCTTTCTCCATTGGGTGTAGCCATAAATCAGGTTATTCCATATCTTGACTGGAGTTCTCCTTTCTCTATCAATTTCCGGAACAGTTTTCCCAAAAATGCTAAGCTGTTACCAGCCCGGCTGCTCAATCGTCTTCTCCAAGATTATTTGGCCTCCATGCAGCCAGGTGCTATAATATATACAGATACCTCTCAACGAGAAGAAAAATCCGGTATAGGCATATTTTCCCTTTCCCTTAACTGGTCCTTTTCGGTTCATCTGGTTGATTTTATCCTCATATTCTTCTCGGAATTCTTGGCAATTGCCCTGACACTACGAAAGCTGGATGCATCAATTACATCTTCAATCATAACTTCAGATTCTTTTTCTGTATGATTAGCCCTTTCTTCCCCTAAAGACACTCCCCTTCTGTGGACGTTTCGGTCACTCCTGCCACCTCACCTCACTGAAATTAACCTTCTTTGGGTTCCTGGTCATGCGGCGATCACACTCAACAAGACCGCCGACTCTCTAGCAAGGATCGCACTTTCTGGGCCTGTCGTAGACGTCGTTGAGTTGGCACCTTTAATAACCGCTGCTAGATACCGTAGGATGCTGAAACTCCAAGAACAGCAATTGTCATTAAAAGATTTTAATCATCTGAAATTCTCATGGAAACTTGAATGCTGCCCTTCACGCAAAAGGTGATTATTACAGCCCTACGTTTTCACGTGCCCCAGTTAAATAGGTACTTACACAGGTCTCGTCTGGCGCCAAGAGCTTTGTGCAGCTATTGTAACGAAGACGAGTCTGTGGAACACTACCTCTTGACATGCCGACGTTTTTCACGTCTTATACGCCAGACCCTGGCGGTGCCGCTTTGCAGTTTGGGGATATCCCTAACAGTGCCGGCTCTACTGTCATTCGGGGCATCCGAAACGGGGTTCTGCCGCCGGGATGTATGCTCTGCCCTCCTGCGCTTCATTGAAAATTCCAATAGATTCACTTTATGATTGCGATTGGTCACCCTCGCCTTGGTTTTCCAGTTTTTTTTTTCTGTCGTTTATGGAACGAAAACTCTTTCCAACCAGTCTAAATTATCTTTTCGAAGCGTCTCGTAATTAGATAAGAATTCCATTTATTTTAACCGTCCTCTGTTGATTGGCCGATCCCCGGATGGGGTATGTGCCTCTTCTAAAGGAAGGCGCAACAACAGCCGCAGCAGCGGCCTCTTCAATTCCGCTGCAGGACGAAAGCCTCTTCCATTGACCTCCACCCGTTCCTGTCCTGTGCTGCCCGAGTCCATTCTTGGCCTCCGAATTTCCTTATTTCATCCCTCCATTATTATGAAACTCTCCATTTTGAAACTCTCATAGAGTTTCACAGTAGGAAACTCTGTGCCCCTCCTTCTAGTCCAGTCTTTATTCGGTTACCCTAGTGGGCCACAGCAATTGTCATTTCGTCTCACTACGTGGCCAGCCCAATTAAGTCAATTTCTTGATTTTGACTATGGTATCTTCTGCTCGAGTTTGTTCTCTGATCCATGAAGCTCGTTTCCTGCCCCTGCGAGTGTTCCTTCGTCTCTATAGTAACTCTATAGCGAAGCAAATCCTCTTACTGTGCGTAATTTTCCCATCCCTGTAATGACGCATGACGCTCCCCGTGACGATGCTGCTGTCCACAGTTCAAAGCCTTTGAAAAAACGAACGCGGTGACAGTTATCCTGCGTCCACTTTCCGACCTTCAGATGCACATCGTTTCCTTCAATGCGTGTCGTGACAATCCCATCGTGAGTCTCGGAGCCGCGCCTACTATGGGTCGGCATGAGGTCAAGAGCGTTCAAGTCACTGGCGCTCTGTCTCCACCCTTCGTCCACGTCAGCCAAGTGATTAGGCCTCGCACGCTCGTTCCACGTTTTTCCGTGCGCAGGATAGACAGATGAACACTTACCAGGCTTGAGCGGGACAGACGTTGCAGTACCGTGATTTTTCGTATTCATGTTAGGCGGTGCTTCGAAACTGGTTGGACTTGTATACGTTCTCTTCAATCAACGACATGTTTCGCAATTTAAAAAGATTCTACAGCTGAATCAGGGGACATGTATTTATTCCAAAGAATATTTTCTCGTAGGAAGGTGCTGAGAATGTAATGTGAAAGACACGTGAAATTGTGGAGGCTGCTCACACTGCAAAAATAGGTGATAGGTGTATCAGTTTGCCCTCTGTTTTTGCGGCTAACCTTGAAGTTGATTATCAAGATGTTACTTAAAAGATGGTTTCACTCGGGTGAGTCATGAGTCATGCCGTACCGTATTTTGTTTGTGTTATCCCTCTTCTTCATAGATATACTTTCATGTTCTTCAACAAAAACCTCAGTTGATAGCAGCATGCCATGAAATTGTAATTGTTCCTCCCCGTTGTCGTTCTTTATTTCGCGCTTCGTTTCACAATGCACCCTTGCCAACTCGCCCTGCTTTCCTTGTTACAAACGTAGGAGATCTAGTCTTCCTGTAATTTACGGCCATGTTATAAAAGCGTTTCAGATGTCGAAGAAAGTTAAGAGGGGTGCAGGGGCTCATTAAAGATACACTGACATGAACCTAAAAGAGAAATAATCCCGGGCCTTGCCACTAACGTGAAACCAGGGGAGAGGCGAAGCATGCAGTGTATAAGTGTATTTTTGCCGCCCTGGCGTTTTTTCACACGGAGATGAAACCATTGGGCAATAGAGGTATGCAGCTTTGCTGTAAAAGTCTCGTGTCTTTGAAGCACGAAGTGTTCTAGCGCGAGGCGTTGGAAAACGAGGGTCCCGGTGTGTTCTTTTAGTACGCGTTACGTTCTAGCGCGAGGCGTTGGAAAACGAGTGTCCCGGTGTTTTAGTGCCGTGACTACATGAAACGACGACGACGACAGGAGAAGCCGACAGCGCGAGCCCCTAAAGAGCTTCGCCCCTAAAAGGCTTGCTCTATAAAACGGCACCGGCTATCAACATACCCGAACATTCCGCTAAATTTCCAGGTTTGCGGCGCGGAAAGCATTGGACATCGGCTGTCTTGTTTTCAAAAATAAAGATCGGCACCCGAAATGGTACAGATGACGTGGCCGTTGTGGGCTGTCGCTGGCATGGTGACGTTGCTTGCAAACCTGAACGAAAGGATTGGCGCGGCGTGGCAGTGTACTACGATCAAAGAGTGGAAAAGGTTGCGTCATGTACTGGGCCCTCTGACGCCGTCCCCCGAGAGCCCCCTTGTCGAGGCATTTCACTCACGGAGTGCGCGGACAGAATACCCAAGCGCAGCCGGTCGAGCTCGTCAGGCACCGGCGGCTCCCCCCATTGGAAGAGGCCCGAAGAAAGCACGCCACGTTGCCCCCACGCAGGAGTTCGCCGATCTCGGCCCGAGCGATAGGGCTGCTCTTCGTGGCGCACAAACGTCATAAAGGAGCTTTCGGCGCGCCCCACCAGACCCTCCGCGGCCGAGTTTATGCCGCTCGTTCTGTTGCGTCACTGCGGTCCTTCCTCCAACTTTAGCGGTTGTCGACCTTGCGGCATCCCTATCATGAATGTGCGTTCAAGCGCTCAAAGCTACGCTTGCTGTTCACTGTTCCGATCCTACCTGGCTACATGTTTGGTTTAGCGTTGTCGGCGGCTACAATGGGAAGCGTGGTGGTATGCAACGTTGATTTCGCTTTTGGGCGCACCGAGCATTTTCATGTTTGCCGATATTTCACCGAAACGTGCCTTGATTAATGGGTCCTTGCTATACAAGTTAACCGGTTTGCTTATTGCCAGTTTAAGCCGAGGTGCCGGCACAGACAATTCTGAGAGCGCCCACAGAGGCCGATGTGCAACAATCCCGACGTATAGGGCAGGAAGGCTGAGCGAAGCAAAGCTATGCTGAATTCCAAATGTGACCAGAAATCAGCCTTCGCAATTTTGTTATGCAATTAAAAGAAATGGAAACAACAATTTCTTTACAAATATTTCCATCATCTCCCTATCTCCCCCTTCCCCCGCATATCACTACATATTGATTTGATAAAATATAGGCGATTCTAACTGCTTACTTTACGACGGCAGACATGGTGTTTTGAGTACATAGTGACGTTACGCGAACGAATATATGGTATCAAATGAAACGCTCCGCTTACGGCACATGGGCGCTATACAAGGGCATAGCGCAAAAAAGTGCCTAGTGCTCTACCGTTTCCTTGGAATAAAAGTTACAAAGCGTAGTACTAAAGCCAAAGAGCTTAAAACAAGCAACATCAAGGCCCCCTGGTGAGCCGCAAACTGCATCAATATTCCCGACAGAGCCTAACTTACTGACGGAATCAAGGAACATGACGTGTAGTGAGAGCACTATATGGCGCTGCGTAGGAACACCGCCGGGGCACGCTTTGTAGCCTTCATTCACCGTGCTGCACCTGCAGCTTGTGGCTCACTTCCACGCCCGAGTCATGACTCGGGCGTGCTCGTCAACCACGCTCGTCAGCCATGCTCGGAAGCCCTGCCTACCAGCTGTGCCCGGAACTGACACAATCAAACCAGACTTACAACCGAAATAGAGAGAAATAAATGTCCATTTTCTGAAAAAACTAGCTAGGATTTGGTCCTTGCCGGTCCAAGGTGGTAGGTCTCCTGAGTCCAGGAAGCCTCTCGCGATGGCTGCGGTCTTCGCCGGTTCACCAGATTCTTCTGGCTTTCCGGATCCCCGTCGATGATCAGTGCCTCCAACTTTTCAGTAATGTCGTGTTGACCGGTCTTATGAGCGCTTGCATTATCTTGTGGTGCGGCAGTCAGTGTTGTTAGAGAAACTTGGCTATCCACAGGTGGGTCTGGGCGGCGGTCCTCGCTAGGGCACTCTGGGATCATGTGTGGCAAGGTGTGGGGTATGTTGCAGTAAGGGCAGATGTATGGAAATTGCGTGGCGTAGATGCTGTACATGATTATTCCGTGTGTGCACGTGTTTCAACAACAACAACAACAACAACAAAAACAACAACAACAAAACATTGGCCGCGTATCTGCTCGTTTCGCTGCAAATGTCGTCGAAAGCCGGTAATCTTCTGCCGCATCTGCCACGTAAGTGCCTTTCTACTCTTCCCCGCCCACCTCTCATGCCCTTCCTTTCCCTTTCGATCTTCCAACGATAAACACGGTGGAGGTTTGCTAAAGTCAATTCAATTTTCCCGCGTTCCACAGCTCAGGCCATCTACTGGAACCTGTTGTTACTGTTGAACTTGGAAAACTGCCACAAGATCAACGCTCGCTTGAGCGCTTTTGTATTTTTTGGTCTGGTCAAAATATTGTTTTCAACGCGTATTTTTTTTTTTATCGCAAATATCAAGGCCAGATTTATTTTCAATTAAAAGGACACTGCAGGTTCCAGTTGTATATGGATGTTCTGCTTGAAATATGCCTAATGTTTATTTATTTTTTCTTCAGCAATGTTGGCAAGTATGAAGTCTGTTTCCAGATTTAGCTGTTCGGAAATGTTTTGGCTATACAAAGTTCTCTTTCGAGAATTGTTTTAACTATTGGCCGGAACGCTGAATAGAGGGGAAAACAGACAGACCGACAGAGAAAGCAAAATTTTCGGGTTTAAGTAGCCCAAAAAAGGATATCGTCTTTAAAAGACGTAGCGGGAGCAGGAATAGAACTCAGGGACGTGCGGTGACTGGAAAGTGACTTAACTGCAACTCTACGCCAACGCCATGGTACACAGCGTTTGAGATATAGTTCAAATATGCACGAAAGGCTGGAAGGAGAGCGCAGCAACGCGCCTTTCCGTAGACCTCCGAGGTAAAGGTCACGTGGACATGTAAGAGCCAAAGCACGGATCAAGATATCTTGCTCCGTGAGCCAAAGCTTCGAGGCCACGCCTGCGGACAGCTATGCAGTTAGCTGGTGGGTATAGGAAAGCACTGTAAATAAACACTCTGCAACACTGAAACTGTCGCATTTTCTCACTGAAATTTAGCAACACCTAGCACCCGCTTCTAGTAACTTTTTCGCGTCCACATCTTAAGCCAAACAAACGAAAACGTCATCATGCAACTTTTGTTTCTTAACATTTCGAAATTCGTGCTTTCACACTGTAACACTAAATTAAAGTGGCATTATGGGAACAGATTAAGCGCCAGGTACAACTGGGGCAAGTAAAACAGACAGGAAAGGGGCGCACTAACAACTGAGCTTTATTCGTTCCGAAAGCGATTATAAAGGCACGAAAAACACCATGTGACACTAGTTGCACCACGTGTGGAAACGATTACGCCTGCCGCACTCGCCTAACTAATCATCCAGATAATCCACCTCACTCGAAAGAAGGTCAACTGAAGGCTTGCTGACACATCGGTCCCCCATCTTTTTTATGACGTAGGCCTCGAACACTTCCCGTTCTTCTTTTTTGCGATATGAATGCAGCACTCGGGTCCTCTCAAGCGCTGGTTCGCAGCCCTTTGGCTTGCAGTCAGTCTTATAGTGAAGAGCCAGATTGCTTCCTGTTCCCGTCTTCAGCGTCGCCGCATGTTCACGCAACCGGTCGTTGAGGCAGCGCCCCGTCTGTCCTACGTATACACGGCCACACTTCAAGGGGATCTGATACACTACGTTTTTTGAACACTCCACAAACGCAGTGGCATGCTTCTTGCTGCAGACAGGAGGCCTGGGTCCGCATCGGTTAACTATGCGGCACATAGTTCCGAGTTTGTTGGGAGCGCTGAAGACCACGCGCACACCGGCACGCTCCGCATTTTTCTTTACGCGATGCGATATCCCATGTATGTATGGGATGACGGCAATCTTCTGTCTTTCCTTGTGTGCGATGTTCGACTGGCTGGCTCCTTCGTGCTGCTCATTTAAAAGCTTTCCCGCCAAGCCGCAAAGCATCGGTGCAGGGAAGCCCGCCTGGAACAGTCTCCCGACCTGCGAGACAAAACTCTCCTGTATCCTGTGCTGGCCGGACCTTACAAGGGCGTTCCTCAAGGCAGCGGCCGCTATGCCCCGCTTGCCAACTTGGAGTGTCCAGAGGTGAACGGAAGCAAGGCTTTTTTGGAGCGGGGGGATATCGCATGGGATATCGCATCGCGTAAAGAAAAATAGGGAGCGTGCCGGTGTGCGCGTGGTCTTCAGCGCTCCCAACAAACTCGGAACTATGTGCCGCATAGTTAACCGATGCGGACCCAGGCCTCCTGTCTGCAGCAAGAAGCATGCCACTGCGTTTGTGGAGTGTTCAAAAAACGTAGTGTATCAGATCCCCTTGAAGTGTGGCCGTGTATACGTAGGACAGACGGGGCGCTGCCTCAACGACCGGTTGCGTGAACATGCGGCGACGCTGAAGACGGGAACAGGAAGCAATCTGGCTCTTCACTATAAGACTTACTGCAAGCCAAAGGGCTGCGAACCAGCGTTTGAGAGGACCCGAGTGCTGCATTCATATCGCAAAAAAGAAGAACGGGAAGTGTTCGAGGCCTACGTCATAAAAAAGATGGGGGACCGATGTGTCAGCAAGCCTTCAGTTGACCTTCTTTCGAGTGAGGTGGATTATCTGGATGATTAGTTAGGCGAGTGCGGCAGCTGTAATCGTTTCCACACGTGGTGTAACTAGTGTCACATGGTGTTTTTCGTGCCTTTATAATAGCTTTCGGAACGAATAAAGCTCAGTTGTTAGTGCGCCCCTTTCCTGTCTGTTTTACTTGCCCCAGTTGTGCCCGGCGCTTAATCTGTTCCCATAATGAAGTACCAACTAGCTCGCATCGACACATTAATTAAGGTGGCATCCTGCAGGTGACGCTGTGGTTGGGAATACAGTCGACTCTCGAGAATTCTAAGTCACTTATTTCGAATTTCTGGTACGGTAGACGTGATGTGCTGCTCCCGGCCATTTTACATGCAACTTAGTTGGAGAAATTGCTCCATAATACGAAGCTGAACCCCAGTACATCGGTTAATTGGATGTTATATCGAATAAAAAGCCCCGAGGTGACCCTCTTTTCTGGATAAAATTCCAGAGTTTCAAGTGCGAAAACAGCGCCGTGTTCTGTACTGACGCCCCCGCCATCGCAACTCAGACAGGGCACAGTTGATATAGGGGCAGGCTTAAGACTCGCGACAGCGTTAATTCGCATCTCTCTCTTTCCAGGTCCTCAACCATCTTTGTTGTGCGCAGCGCCAAATGAGCTGTTCGGGCGGGGGACACTTCAGTCTTTGAGTTAGGCGATAATTCTCAACTATTACGGCAACCCGCATTGTGCGCTCCACTTGATGACAAAAGTCAAGATTCTGAACGAAATCAAGAAGGGAGACGCGTTGCGGACTTATAACAATGCTGCTTTTTATAGCTCATTGTTTAATTGGAAGTTCGGTTAATTCGAAGTCTTTAGCGGTCCCCGTGGATTTCGTATTTGCGGGAGTCGACTTTAACGCCATTCAGAAAGTATACGTTATTATAAAGATTAACAATATTAACCTACACGCAAGAGTCAACAAACGTCCTTGAAACCTGCATTGCGCAGGAGATGACGGCCGTCGCGGGCTGCTGGTTCTATGCCCTCCGTCTCCACTTTCTTCGTGCTACAACGGCTGCCTCTCGCTGAGCGTTGGCGTCCACGTGATCGGCGGCTGTCCGTGCAAGTGTTTGGTGCGTTACCTTCAAGCTTTCGTATTTCAGGTGTTCACGTGGTTTCCTCCCTGCAGGCCGATGGGGAGGCGCGGTATGTGACCTTGAACCGCGCGTAAACGATTGTCTCGTACGTGGCTTGCTTTAACAGCGAAGCTATTTAGCAAATCGCATTTTTTTTGTGTCCGTGCAGTTAAAAATACCAAGAAATTCCTGAGCGCGCGCACGTAAAAACGGGCCTCGCGGCAACCGCCCGGCAGTTAACAAAATCAAGAAAATGCCTAGCGCTCGTGTGGGCGTGGCTCGCGGCGACCGCCCAGCGTCCCCTGCGCACGTTTGTCAAGCCAAGCCCTTAAGGAGGGGCCAAGATTGACAAAAAACTCAAGCATTTGCCGTAATCGTGGCAACACTTGCTCGGACCGAGAAAGACTCCAGCGTTCGCCGTAATCGTGGCGGCACTTGCTCGGAACGAGAGAGACACGTCCTAGCCTACGCCCCTCCGAGGTGATGTCCAATTATTATCACGTATGGCAACAATAATGGAGTAAAGGTCGTTGAGGTAGCGAAGACGAAGCAAATCGGCTGAAATCGTGAATTCACCGTGATGGCCGTGAAGGGTGCGTACAGCTTCGCTGCCTTCAATTCTTACGCGTTAGTGTGAGCTTCCGTCATGTTTTTTTTTTTTTTTTCTTTCCTGGCTCTCCGGTTTCGGCCCGCTACCGCCAGCAGTCGATGCTGTGGTGCCTCGTCTGGAGTCACGCCCTTTCATGTTCTTTTCTGGTCCATATGATGTTCCATGTGCTGCCCGTTTTTAGCGTATCCGATCCCTTCATTCTTGTCGCAAAAAGGGCTGAGCGAAATGAGCTCAGGCGCTCTTCCAAGCCGACCTTTTCGTCCTTCACGTTTATCGCCATGTGTGCGTACGAGTAAATGTGCCGGTCTCTTTTGGTAGGACAAAATTGTCGCGAGGACACATGCTTTAATTTCACAAAGCTACGCATGTTACTGGAAGATTCCAGAGCCTCCTCGATAGTAGGATCATTGGTTGCGGCGCTTACTACCGTTTTAGTCAAGCGTCCACGGGTTAGCTTTCGCGGTGTCACCCAAGAAGCAGTAAATACAAGAGCGAGGAAGGGAAAAGACATGTCAGTGGCCAGCATAGAGTAATTGCAGTCGGCGCGCAAAATACCGCCTTCCAAGAAAGATTACCGGTTGCGTAGGAAAGGAGTCAGCGTGAAGAAGGTTTGGGCCCTCTAGGCGTGGCGCAGGATGCAGGCGGGGAGAAAAAAGGCTAGCGAGAGGCAGAAACCAGGTTCCGCCGCCGCCACCAACTTCCTTCCTGGAGAGGCTGCTAACGATTCTATCGCTTCCTACCGGAACTGGCGGCACGGCGTCAGTGGGGTTCAAGTGCACGAAGGCGCGTCGGTCACGGTGCGTGCGCTCGCGAGAAAACGTTTCCCACGCCCTTCTCCCAATGAGCGTGAAAGTGAAACCAAACACAGCACACACACACACCGTGGACGCACACGCAAACATCGAAGCGGGATCCACGGAGGTATGCGAACGGGGCATGTTTGTCTCCCCCCGCCCACCGTACTGCGCCAAGCAAACAACCATGCACATCGGCCAGGCTTACTTTGTTTTAAGTGCAGAGCACTTTAGGGGCTCGCCGTGTCGTCGTGGCTTGCTGTAACGCTCGATGTCAAGCGACTGCCGGAATCCGGCGGCGCAGCGAGATAACAGACCCAAGTAGAGCCCGGGGTACCGTCGTAGGGCGTTCTGCAGAGGCTTCGAAAATTAAGCGGTTTAAATAGTCATAACCATTCGAAACTCGTGAACAGCTGACGCTTGTCATACATCTCCCCATTGTTAAGCGCAAAGAAAACTACAGGTACATTTGAGGCAAAATATATGTAGTTAACCGGCAGCACCCGCGTTCAATTAATTCGTTGTGTTGGTTTTTACGATAGTAAAAAAAAAAAAGCGAAAAAAAGTGGCAGTGCAACACCGGTACGTGCGGGAGGAAAAGCAAGCCCAAAACGAACAGAACTCCTGCTGGCGCTGTTTCAGGCAGGGAGCGCGCGAGCACTGCGGAGGCGGGAAATTTGAATTGAATTGGGTAGTAGCAGTCAGCGGATAACGGCGCTAGAGCCCATTATGGTGAATCACTGCTTTGCACTTCCGACAGCTTTCATGTTCAGTGGAACGGCTTTAATTTTTTCAGCTAACTGCAATATACAAGCGGAACTGCACAGATTTGTCTCGCAATGACCTCTGTAAATAGTGTAGCGCGTACTTTTATAAGCGTGTGCGTATATTTCCGCTACCTATCACAGCTTTATAAGCGTGCGCGTCTACCACTCTTGCGTCTATCACCGTTATCACGAGGCTTGTGCCGCAGAGTTCAGATCTCAAAAACGAAATGATTTTGCTATTGAAAACAAGCTATAACGTCGGCTTTCGTATGCAGTTGTGGTGGGTGTTCCTGTACAAGGCCAAGAGGCGGAATAAGAATGTATAATGGCTTGTAGATTTCGTCGAAACTGGGTACAACAGCACCAAAAATATATGCTGCTGCTAAAGACCAATGGGCCCACACACACTACGGCTATCAACACGGCCACTGACTAACAAAACGCGAACGTCGGAGGTTGACCCCGAGTTAAACTAGAAATATATAAAGGGTAATCAACCCCAGTTGCAACCAACCTTAAAGTGCGCCCTCATCGCCAGCGCCTCAATCCGGACAACCTCCTCCCGGGACGCTGAAGAATTATCAGTAAACTCGTTCTCACCTGAACACCCCTCTAAGATCACACTCACTGACTCTCAAGCCGCTTGCCGCAGAAAAAGAGAGCGAGAGCAAACTTTATTCGGCAGCTCAAGTCCGAGCCACAGAGTTATGAGTTCTCGGAGGAAGGTGCGCAGGCTCCTGTCGGTGCGGGTGGCTCCACGACACTGCGGCTACTGAAGCAACGCCCCCTCGCACACCATCGGGTTGACACCGCAGGGACTGCGGACAATCCTGCATTTGGCAGACAGTAATTTTAAAGACGATAGTCTTTCTTGGGCTACTTAGACGCAGAAATTTTGCTCTGTCTGTATGTCTGTCAGCCTGCAGTTTTTCGCCACCCGCCACCCGGCCCAAGTGAAACTGAATCTGCGCAATGGTCTTATACGCCCACAGCCAAATCTAAGCGTCTAAGTCCAGTGGCGATCTTCATGCTTGTCAACACTACTGAACGAGAATAACAACTTACGCAAATATGAGGCAGAAAATCAATACGTAAGTGATATTTGCAGTGTTCGTTTATTAAAAAATTCATGGCTTCTTGGTTTTTGCGATATCAAAGGAAATACTACATCAACTGCAGAAAATCGTCGCCTGCTGTTGGCCGCGCCACTACAGCTCCTGGCGGAATTTTAAGAAATGAAACGGCGACTGTAATGAAAGGTTCCACTAGATAGGTTCATGTTCCGCTTGGAACGCTCATGGAGTAGGGCAACTTTGTTCTGTAAAGGCTGTAGTAGGGTCCCTCAAATCACGCGCGTCTCCGCCGTTCAGCAGCGCTGGCATAGACACCCAGTCTGGAGCAGTAGAGCGCGGTAAACTTGAATTGACTTGAGCAAACCTCTAGCGTGTCTGTCTTGGGAGGAACGAGACGGGAGGAGAACTGCATGAGAGGGGAGCGGGAAAAAGAAGGGATGCCTGTACTTGGCAGGGCGCCAGTCGACTATCGTCTTTCGTCGACATTTGCAGCAAAAGGAGTAGATACGCGGCCATTTTTCTCATCAACAGGCTCGTGATCTGTGATGGGGAAAGGGGGTTCCCCACTTTTTTCGGCTGGCCAAGAAATGAAGTAGTGCGACCATGAGGCAGTCCTTACTCATATTTAACCAAAAGCGAAGAAGTCACACTCGGTCCGATTGAAGAGGCACTTTTGTCCACCCACTTCGTGTGCGTTTGTCTTTCGTGCACAGTAACGTAAACGCTGCAAGGAACTTGGACTGCTCGAATACTTGGCCTTCGACTGCGACATAATATTCGCAAACATAATTTACTGAAAGGGCTGGGTTTAAGCCGACAGTGGTACGCTATGAATCGTTTGAGCCAGTTTTAACCCAGGCCTTCTGCCCGCCAACATCCCGCTTCCCCCGAGCAGTGCGGAGATACTGCTGGGCAGCTGTCGACCTGAGCACCAAAGTCCTGCTCGCAAACGGGGCAGCGGCAGCCTAAACGACACATGGGTTCAATCATTCTTATATTAATGCTTAATAAAGTTTCTCTCTCACCAACCTCTCACCCACATTCTGTTGTTCCCATCTTCTTCTTGTGAAGAAGGTGTGGACCGAGGCGATAGACCGCATGGAACATGCTCACGCTATTTTTATTTATTTATTTATTTATTAGTATACCTACTCTCGCCCTGAGGCATTATTGTAGAGGGGTGTTATACATGAATAAACGCAAAATGTCACAAGCACGGCATATAAATAACAAGAAACAAAAACGAAATAAAAAACGCCGAGGGAGTGGTTGGCGTGATTACAGCAGTGCACACAGATTACAGCGGAACCAGCAGGTGACAGCGGCACACTCAGTGTTCAAATCCTGCTGCACTCGTGCGCGAACGCTGCCAGAGAGCGCAGCGGGGGGCGGTAACAAGTGTCGGGTCGGGCGTTCCACTCTTTGATAGTTTGCGGGAGTGGAATGCTTGGAATGCAGATGTGCGGCATGAATATTCGCCGATTTCCTTGCTGTTGTCCCTTCTTCTGGGTATGTACGTGGTACATACTGTGCATGTGCACGTTGTATGTGGTATACGTATATACTTCGCGAAAATTTTGTCTGCATACTCTCCCCCCAAATCTGAGAAAAGAAAGCTCAGGAGAGGACCCCAAAGCATCCGGCCCATTACGAGAAGCACTGCTCTCCACGGCAACGTGGCCTACGGCGAAGGCAGCTCTCTCCACGCACTCTCTCCGCTCTGTCGTCTGCAGAGTGACACGGAAACTTAGCCGATCGAGGTGCCCCAGCTATAATTCACGCAAGAAAACAGCAGCTGGCACAGATGACAATGATGACGATGATGATGACTACGACGACGACGACGATGGTGGTGGTGGTACAAGCATTCGATTTCGCTGCCACTTGTGCCCTTTCGATCAGCTCCTGCTGAACGTCCGGGTCTACGCTGGGCAGTCAGCCTCCCATCCTTCACACGTGGAGTCTTCAATCATAAAGGTATTTCCTTAGCTGCTCGAAAAACTGGAGACACCTGCGGCTATGGTAGTGGCCATCCGATGCCTCCAGAACGGTGCCCGAATTCACCGGTTTGGAAGGTGCCATCGCCGAGAGCGAGTCACAGACGAAGTTCAACCAGACGGCCGTGTTGTCGGTTTGGAAAGACAAGGAGAAGACCGCGGTCGCTAGGCTGAAACTTGCGGGTCCTGCTAGCGAGTGGCATCACTCCACGGGCGGGTCCTGCAAAACGTCGACGTCTCGGAAAACTGCATGTCGTGACTTGTACATTCGATCCCTTACAGAGATGCAGAGAAGCACTAAAGCACAACAAGCGAGAAGCACAACAACTCCAATCGAAAGGGAGTTTGTTTGTACGTCAGAGGCATACTTTTGAAGAAAAGAAAATCAAAGCCCCTTTTAAAAGAAAAGTATGGTTAAAACGGGAAGCTTTCTCCCATGCAACCTGAGTCGAATCCAAAGTCCAAAGCCAAAGTCCAGTTCAACTCAGCCAAAGTCCGAAGCCGAAGTTCCAACCCTGCTTAGAGAACGTATTGCATCGTCATCATCACTAACCCTTTGCACTGCCAAACTATATTTTGCGTATTACGAGGGGTCCGTTAGGGTTGCAAAGACATCCCATTTTTATGTTACGTGGTGTATGATTGATGTACCCTTTGTTAAGCCCATTGTGTAAAGTTGGCTTTCCTGCAGTTTGTTTCACTCGGATGTCAACGCCATCAATGAGACACAGAAAGCGTCGTTTTAAGAAGAGATCGCCACTGCACTGGCGACGAGGTATCCGAGCCACTGCACGAGGAAGGGAGCACGTGTCACTGACCTGCCGCGCGACAACATTTACAAAAATTTTCGGGATGCCACGCGCGAGACGCGAAATTCCCGCCTCACCGGGAAATACCACCGTACCGGCGAAGGGTGGGCGGCTTCGAAAACAACCCTGCAGTATAGTCCCAGGCAGGCTGTGCCAAGTGGGCCGAAATGCGTTAATTGCCAAGAAAATGGTCATTTCGCGTGTGATTGTCCAAGGAGCAGACGCGAGAAAACTTGCACCCGCTGTGGGAAGCCGGGTCACGGCATGAATACATTCCGCTGGCGTATATAATGCGTTACACGTGGCGGGCCTCGAGGAAAAACGCACAGTTCAAAATATGCTGCTTACTTCGGCCATAAAAAGAAGATACAAGTTTGGTTGACAATGAGGCCAATGGACCGTTTCCACGGCCTTGAACTGCGCATGCGCTAGTAGGAGCCACCACTTTTTATTGCGGCTCTCTCTTTTCGTAGTCAGCGCATCTGAGGGATACTGTGGGCACGCGGGGCCCAGCTCCAAACAGATTCTAGTTGGCATTTGGTGGCCGCTGTCAAAACGGTAAGTTATGGGACGACCAATCGCCGACATTGAGAAACGTACTAAACATTCGTCGACAGGGCACCTAAAGAGGGGCCTTCTAAAATGAAAGGATAAAAGCGGAGCGCGATGTGCTTGCAAAGCAGGACCCTTAGCTATTATCAAAGGTGTTACCAGCTTGTTCCAATGAAGAATAGAACAAGCTGCCAGATTCTCTTTTCCGTGAACGCAATTCAGCTAAATTTCAAGAACTATTGGTATCTTACCTCAGCCTTTTTTTTTCAAGTTGTCCTCGCAACTTGCCACCTGCTTCCTTTTCTGCTTGTTTGTTGATTTTGTTGTGTAAATTTTCCAATAAACTGCATGTGTATTAAGCTGTATTTCTTTTTGTGCCACTATGTACTACGGCGGTTCTAGCCCCCCCCCCTATGTAATACTCCACTGAGGCCCTTAAAGGAGCCATGAAGACAAAATACAAGTTGGGTTTATTTGAAATACTGCTTAGTTCCGATAACAATGATACCAATATCATTGCAATCTTCGAACAAATAACGGAGATATTGAAGAAAACGTGTGAAGCAGTCGCGACCCCCTAGCCAATTTCCCGCAACTTTTCTATGACGTCACGGAACCTTGTTTGTGCGATTGGCGGCCGCCTAATTGATCTGCGGCGACGACACATGACTGGACGTCTGTAATGGGGCCTCTAGTTCCTTTGACCACATCACTTGAATGCTGACGTGCAGTTACCGCACTGAAAATTATGTTTTATTGTTGGCCCGTATGTCGTCCTTCTTGCTCATAACACGTCACTGTGGCGCAAAATTTGAAAGTTTTTAAATACTTCTTTGTTTTTTTTTCGCTAAAAAACATCTTTTGTGGCTCTAATGGAACTGAGTGAGATGCTGAATCCCGGTTCTTTCAAATTAAACGAAGTTGTATTTTATCTTCATGGCTCCTTTAAGTGTTGAATAAATAATGACGATGATGATGGTGGTGGTGCCCAACCCCCTCCCTCGTGATTAAACGGCATGGGACAACAGCGTCACGGGCAACTGTTGTCGAAGGAGCCGCCGATTGTGCTTTCAGTTATCGCCCCTGGTAGCGCTTTCTTGGCGTGTAAAAAGTACATTTTGACTTAAACTCCCAATTAAGCTAGATAATAAAGAAAAACAAATGAAGCAGTGCTGGATATTAAGGAAAAACATGAAGCAGCGGCTTCCCACAGCCATTTCTCGGCGAGTCCTTATGGCTGCCCGCAGACTGATTTGTGGACTTAATTGTGGGAACGTAATAGAAACAAACTAAACATGTGCGGTTTTTTTCTGTGACGAGATCATACACTTATCATTATTAAATAGATAACGGCAAAACTGAAATAATCTCATCCATTGAATGTCGGGGAGTTAAATGCACCTTCAATATAAACTGAGCCCCCATATAGAAAAAATCCCATCAAATTTGCTTAAAAAGCTTCAAAAACACGGCCCCAAGCGAATAATAGTCTGATCCGTCCTTCACTGGAATTTGCGCTAATAATATGGCATCCTCATCAAGTGGGTCTGACTGACATACTTCAGCCCGTACAAAACAAAGCCGCGTAGTCATTCTGTCGTCGTACTCATCAGGATACCAAAGCTTAGTTCTCTACGCAACCCTACGCAAATAGTTCTCAAAGTTATCTTCTTTCCGCACATTGTACCGTCATCCATCACCGCTCGCTCGCAAATTTATCCTTTCGGCACCCTATGTGTCCGCACGCACTGACAACACTCACAAAGTTAGCCCAATTTTTGCCCCTTGTACTAGAATGATGATGATGGCTGGTGTTTAATGGCGCAAGGCCAACAAGGGCAAAGAGCGCTAGACCCTTGTGCTAGAAATTAATGAATGAAATTGTTTACCTGCTATAGTTTTGTGGAACGAACAGACGCCTCTTCTTTTCATACAGCGCTTATCACCCTTTTAACGATACAAAATACTGTGACTCGTTTTTATCATGTTTTTCTTTTCTAGACTGTAAGTGTATGTTCCTTCTTGTAAAATACCATATCGCTTGTCACTTTTTATTTTTGCTTTTGGTTACAACTTGTAGCGCTGTATGTTACAATTACGTAGCATACATCTTTATTTATTTACTTACAGGGTACCCTGCAACGCCGAGGCATTATAGCAGGGGAGTGGGTTTCAAAGTACAAATGGCAATAAAGTCACTAGCACAGTCATTGCTTTGTCAATATATAATAATTAAAAGGGAGCACACGACCGAATAATATTTATACAACGGAAGCATCACAATAATTCACTAAGCACGCGAGTGAACGTCACAACACTAGTTGAAACGATGTCGGCTGCCAATTCATTTCACTGGGATATAGTCAAAGGGAAAAAAGAAAACTTTTTATAATTGGTCCTGCACTTTATCTCTCGTATTTTGTTACTGTGATCATGTCTTTGGGATACATGGTGGGGCGTTTGCAAATATTTCTCCTTGATGATTCCTGTTAAATTGTTATACATATACAATATAGAAGTTTTAATCTATGCTTTCTACGTTGTGCCTTTGATAGGTTCTCGGCCTATTGATGATATCATTTCTGTGACGCTTCCCCCCAAGTGTAAGTATTGAGAATAAACCTGGCTCCGCGATTCTGTATTGCTTCAAGTTTTTCTATTAAATACTCTTGGCGAGGGTCCCATGCTACACTTGCGTATTCTAGGGTGGGTGTGACCAGCGAAAAATGAGCGGCTTTTTGCACAGATGAAGGAGCATTGCGAAGGTTCCGATGCAGTAAGTTAAGTACACTAACTGCATTCTTTACGGTGTTATCAATGTGATGATTAAAAGTCAGATCCGCACTGAGTGTGACGCCAAGATATTTAACTTCAGATACTTTTTTAGAGCTTCAGGGCCAATATGGTAGGACGAATCGACATTTTTTTTTAAATTTTACTGAAAGAGACACAGAAACACTTAGCTGTGTTTAACGCCAATTCCCACGTGTGACACCTCTTCTTGCACTATTATGGTATTCCACTGTCAGTTTTGATGTGTCAATTTTTCTTTGCAGCTCCACGGTGCACGTGGCGCTCGTGGCCGGGTGCGCCTCTCGCCGGTGAGCTCGTGGCCGCTTGCTACTGCTCCAGCGTGCAATCGCCGGAGGGAGGGATGGCCCGAGAAGAAGAGGAGGAGGAGATGCAGGGCGAAACACCCGAGACCGTAGACCAAGGCGAAAACAACACCGTCAATGTAAGCTTCGATGCAGACAGCGGAAGAACAGTCTACCAAACAATGAAAGAAGTACACAGAAGCAGCGCAGCCAAGAAGAAAAAAAAAGAGGAGGGAAAGCCAGAAACCGCTGCAGGGATCAACAGCCTATCGAAAGTTTTGCAGCACCCCAGCACGAGCATCGGCAAACCACCCAGAAGAACGGTGAAATCCACGAGTAACAGGTCACCACCTTTGCCAGAGACCGACTACAAAATAGTCTTCAGACCAACGCCCGGGCTTCACCTCGCTAAATGGAAGGACTCCGACGCTGCCCTCGCGATGGCAAGAGCCGTAGACATGCCGCTTCGAGACTTCGTAAACAGAGTGACTTCTCAAGTTCAGTGGGCCAAAAATCTGCTTGGGGCAGGCACAGCGCACGAGGATATGATCGACCGCCTCACAGCCATCAGACAACCCCAGGTAGGCCCAAACCTGTGCACCTTTGCTGCCTATCTCAAACCACTGCCCTACACGAGTGCGGGAGTAGTTGTAGGAATTACAGATTGGCTAACCAATGACAACATAATGGACTACATATCGGCATAACGCCATGAAATCGTATCAGCCAGACGACTGGGAAACTCGTCAGCGGCCATAATACACTTCGAGGGACCACAAGTGCCTTTTTACATAAAGGAACTAGGAACAATAGTCAGATGCCGCCCCTACCGTAAATCTGTGCAATACTGCAAGGCATGCGGAGATATGGGACATAGGCAGGATGTTTTCCCTTCGCCAAAACCAGAACTGTGCTCAAAGTGTGGAAAGAAACCCGAAAACGGGTAACACGACTGCAACCCGACTTCCAAGCTCTGCAACTTACCACATGAGACCGCCGGTAAAGAGTGCAGGTGCCGGTTAAAACCACCCCACCCCCGCTTCGCACCAGGCAGGCATGGGACCAAACAAGCGGAAAAGCCCCCTGGTCAGCGGCTCCCTCAGAGACCAACTGCAACTAATTTAGTCTAAATAGTGCCATGGCCGCAACGGGGGTGCCTTTAGGCATTCTGAAAGGAAGCAGTAGCGAGTCGTACCCTTCCACCAATTCGAGATCCAGATCACACTCTCGCTCTAGTCAAAGGATTCGTAAAGAGTCGCGATCGCCATCACGATCTCTCTCCAGGCGTAGATCATACGCTCATCGGGACACAAATGAAGGAAACGTGCACAAAGGGGTGTTCTCAGACGAACACTTCCCTCCTCTTGCACAAGTCTCCTGTCCTTTTAGTACCTGCACTAGCAAAGAAGGACGAGATGCACCCGATTGGGCAGCTGCCTTCGAAGAAATCAGGCGTAACGCCGAAGACAACACGCGAATTACCAAAGAATTGATGAAAGAACATGCGCTTACAACCATGAAATAGATTGGGACAATGCAAAAAAAAAAAATCGGAAAAGAGAAGAATTGCACCTCTCGGCTTTATCTTGAATCCCTGACAATCCAGACCACGGAGCACACACTTAATCGCAATGACGGCAACTTCCCACACGTGTACGCACGTTGCCTACGTCACATCCCGAAGCAAACTAAACGGATCACTTTCGCCCCCACTTTTCATTGTGAACAAGTCCCCCGTACGGGAGCCGAAACGTCTTATTTGGATTTTAAACACTCTTGGTCGGTGCCAGTTTTTATTGTCATGTGTTTTCCTGACCAGACGGGTTTCCGTCCGACCCTCGATTTCGAGATCGTAAGTGAAAGAAATTTTGAAAGAAATAAAGCAAATGAAATTGCACCAAGCTGGACAAGACAAAGAAGTCAACCGGATGAAGCAGGATCGGGGCCTGTTCCAGCAGATAGCTATACAAATGTTCGAGCAAATCCAAACACAAATTCAAAATATTAAAACCACCCTCAAAGAAAACCTGGAAACCCAAAGAAAAATTTAGGACACAATGGCCACTATCATAAATGAAAAGACCGAACTAGATCGAAGAGTTACTACCATAGAAGAAAGGGACAAAGCCCTTATAAAGCCCAAAAGCTACCCGGGAAGAGAAGCAAGAATGGAGGAGACATTAGACGATGACGACGTATAGCCCCTCTCAAAACTTCGACGTCAAGAGCGCGGATCGACGACTCAAAATTTGGCAATGGAACTGTAGAACAATTAGGCTAAACAGACATAATCTCTCACAACTTAGTGAAAAAAATCCGGACATCCTGGCCCTTCAAGAGACAGGGACAGATTCATTAACATTGCGGGGATACGAAACGCACATAGCAGAAGGCAGGACCCGCACAGCTATCCTAACTTCGAAATATCTAACGATGCAGCAGCATTCCGTCCAACATAGGATTGAAAACACCGTTGTTAAAATTTTGCCTCAAAAAAAAAAAAAAATCAGAAGAGCCTGTTTATATTGAATATATACAGCCCGCCCTCGGACAAATTAGGGGACCTTGACAACCTAATTCGCTCCGTCTTGAAAGTGACAAAACGACATAAACTTATAATAGTTGGGAACTTCAATGCACCCCACGTGGCATGGGGATATACCCGAACTCTAAAGAAAGGGGCTGAAGTCCACAGTGTGGCCCAACAATACCGCCTCACCCTGTGGAACGACACACAATACCCCACTAGGGTCGGCAATAGCGTGTCGAAAGACTCCAGCCCTGATCTCGCCTACTCCAGGGTAATACCACATGTAGAATGGGAGGGGCTAGAGGAAAAATTGGGCAGTGACCACCACATAGTCTAACTGAGCCTCAACCATCACCGCAACCGAACACCCACCAGAGTGGGCAAATCAAGAATCACGGATTGGAAGGCCTTCAGAGAGGAAGAACAAGATGACGAGGAAAATTCTTTGGATGACCTAGAAAAGAGGACAAAAAGCCTGGTGGAAAGGGCCAACAAATACACAAAAGAAATTCAACTGACAATAGATAATCCGGCAGTGGACCCTCACTTTCTGCACATCTGGGAGGCCCGCCGCAGCCTCAGCCGGAGGTGGAAGAAACAAAAGTGCAATAGGAAGCTAAAACTCCGTATTGGAAATCTAACAAAGCGAGCGGAAGAATACGCAAATCAATTGGCTCGACAGAACTGGAATCAATTATGTGACAGGCTACAAGGAGCTCTCAGAACAAGGGGCACTTGGAATATCCTGAGATCCCTCATGCCTCAAAATAACGAATCCAAATCATCTACCAGAAAACCCGTCGCACGCCAATTTACAATTTCCGAGGGACAGAAAAGGACGTCCTCCAAGCGATGAAAGAAAAGTTCCTTGGAAATAATAGCACCACGTCCGCGCCACCCGCCGTTACCAATCTGGACTACAGAGGGACCCCCAACCCCGAGCTAGACAGACGACCATTCGCCAGGTGTGAGCTGGACGCCGCTCTGGCCAAACTCACAAGAAACACCACCCGGGAAGTGATAAAGTGACTAACAAATTACTGCGTAATACAAAGGAAGATATGCAGAACAAAATACTAAAAAAAATCAACGGTGTATGGGAGCAAGGCAGGCTGCCGGCAACTTGGAAACATGCCGGCGTCAGAATGATTCCGAAACCAAACAAACCCGTCGAAATATCTAACCTCAGACCCATATCACTGACGTCGTGCTTGGGTAAACTAATGGAGCGCATGGTTCTCAATAGACTCACCTGCCATATCGAAGAATCCCCAGAAGACAGAGGGGGATTTCCGGACACCATGTATGACTTTCGCCCCCACTTGTCAACCCAGGATATCTTTTTACAAATTAAAGTAGTGATTGACAACCTGAGTACCACGCAAAAAAGCGCCATTCTTACCCTAGACGTCGAGGGAGCGTTTGACAACGCGTCGCATGCAGCCATATTCGAAAATCTCCAGGAAGCTCGATGTCGAGAGAAAGCCTGTAACTATGTAAGGGACTTTCTATCCTCACGGACGGCAACTGTCAGCCTAGGAACCCTACAAAGCGAAAAATTCGACGTACCAGCGAAAGGAACACCCCAAGGCTCAGTGATCTCGCCTGTATTATTCAACCTCGCAATGATCAAATTACCAGAATTACTAAAAACTATCCCAGGGCTTAGACATGCTATCTGTGCGGATGATATTACTTTCTGGACGACGACAGGGTCACCCGGCACACAACCGGATGCACTACAGGAAGCAGTAACCCACACGGAACAATACATCAGGAATTGTGGCCTTTCCCTAGCTCCGGAGAAATCGGCAATTTTAAATCGGCAATTTTAATACTAAAGAAACGGACAACAGGGCGACCACCACCGAAGTCCCTCGACCACGAAGTGACGCTTCATGGGGTCGTCATCCCAAAGGTGGACACGCAGAGAGTCTTGCGACTCGTCTTCCAAAAGGACGGCGCGGGATCAGCCACTCTCCAAAAATTAGTCTACCCTCTCCCAGGTCACCCACCTTATCAAAAGAGTGACCAGCAAAAAACACGGGCTAAAAGAAGAAGACACAATAAGAATAATTAAGGCACTAATTATTAGTCGAATCAGCTATAGAACCCCTTATCTAGGACTGAAAACAGCAGAAAAAGAAAAATTAAACATTTTAATTCGACAAACATACAAGATGGCGCTTGGATTGCCGGCCAAAACCTCAACCGAAAAGCTCTTGCAAGTAGGTGTGCATAATACGTGGGACGAACTGACAGAAGCGTACCGGGCAAGCCAACTGGAACGGCTCAAGATTACAAAAACGGGCAGAGCTACCTTGGGCCGCCTAAAATATCAGGGCCCAATAGAAATAGAAAACCAAAAACAACGTATCCCCCTCGATTTAAGGACGCACATCGAAGTGGCAAGCATCCCACGAAACATGCACCCCGTCTACGACAAGAAGCGTCGCGAAGATAGAGTGAAAGCACTCCACAGATCCTACAGAAACGATCAAAACTCAAAATACGTCGATGCGGCAGTGTATCCAAGCCAAATAAATAAACGAGCCCATACAATAACCGTTGTAGACTTCAATGGTTCCCACCTATCATCGGCAACAATCAAGACGGGAGACACGGACTCGGCGGAGGAGGCAGCGGTTGCGCTTGCCGTCACCGCAGCGCCGGAAACCAAAGAGCGAATCACAGTGCTCACGGACTCGCAAGCAGCCTGCAGGAATTACCAAAAAGGACGAATTTCTAAAACGGCGCTTAGAATATTATCCAAGACTTTTCAATCACGCCGAAACCCAATAGACATATACATCGTGTGGACACCGGGGCACGAGTCCCTAGAAGGTAACGCAGCGGCCGACGCCGTAGCCCGAGACCTCTCACTCCGGGCAGTTACCTTGACAGGAACACACGTCTTGCCCGGGATTCCACTCAGCCATCCCATTGCCAAATGAAGCAAAGACATCTTAGAACCCCTCAGGTTTAGAGGAACGAAATGCCCGCCTCCACATCCAAAGCTCACCAGAGAAGAATCAACACAACTACGAAGACTTCAGACAAATTCCTTCCCACATGCCACACAATTGCATATGTTGTACCCCACATTATGCAGCTTCGAATGCCAGTTCTGCAGCGGAACGCTCAACACCCTATACCACATGGTGTGGGAGTGTAACGGCGTCAAGGAACTACCGGAGGTCCTGGCGCCGTCACCGGAGTAGTGGGAGGCCGTGTTGACCAGCGTGGTCCTGGAGAACCAGCGTCTTCTGGTGACCCGGGCTCTTCGCGCTGCGGCAGGCCATGGCATCCCGGAGCAGGGACGCCAACCAAAAGGTATACGATCACCTCAAGACCAACGCAGGAGATCATCCTCCACTCCTTTACCATTTGTGCAATTAAACGTTTATACTACTACTACTACTTGCAAAATTGTATGGTTTTTTTTGGCTACTACCTCACCCCCCCCCCCTGAATTTATTTCCTGTCCCCTAATCTACGCATTAAAAAACATTAAAAAAATTCGAGGACAAAACCCACACCAACAAAAAAGCATGTACCCTTTTGTTGCTTCACTTTTGTTGCCTCACTTTGGGAATGTTGCAAGCGATTACAGCCGCGTACAGCCGCGTACAAGCGATTTCAATGCGTAATCACTTATTTCAAGCGAATGTTGCAAGCGAATGCACATTACTGCCGCGTACGCCTGGAATGCGTATACATCCATCCATCTATTCCCCCTGCTATGTAATGCCCACTTGGACCCTTAGGGTTAAATAAATAGGTGAAATAAAATAAATATATTGGTGACCGCCAAGTATTAGCCAAGTAGAATGCCGGGAAATAGAGGTTGGTTCTTGATTAACACAATTTGATTATGCAAACCATGTGAGACCGCTTTACATTGCCCCTAATATATTATGTACTTGTCCAGATCGCAGGGAATAGCTGCATGTCCACGGTGCTAGACAAGGTGCGTAGCTATTTCCAGACTCACAGGGACGAACAAAGTAGGAACACAGCGGCGTTCAGTACCTCGAATGGGTACGTTCGGCAACAAAAATATTTCTGAACTGATCCATGAACCACGTACCCATAAGCAGAGGATGATTTCTATCATCTGCGGTCTGTTGGGACAGAATGAACACCCGCTATTCGGATGACATACTTGCACAAAGTTATCGGAGGCTGCGGTTGCGGTCTCGCGGGTATTCCCAGTATTATAGTTCCATCGTTTTACAAGTGGCACATCTAGCACTTTGGCGTTGAAATGCGCTATAGCTCCGAAGCTAACCTAACCACAACAAACCGCTTTAACCAGGGGTGTTGTCGACTCGCTCTGTACACACCCAGGGGTTGCATGGCTACGGGGGCATTCAATCCTTTTATTCGTGTTCTATCTTTCAGGAGTCGCGCGTGCTTGATGGCGCATTTTAGGGGCGAAGCTCCTTAAGTCATGGGTCTGTCCATCCCTTGTGTCTCGTGGTACGTGACCGCCGCATGCTTTCGGAGATGTCGCAAAGTGGGCCGCGTTGCACGCGCAAGAACCGGCTGCAACCGGCAGCGCAAACTCGGCACCGGGAGCGCGAGCTTGTCTGTGTTCGCCAACGGAGGCGCGAGCGCACGTGCACTGCGAAGGGGAGATCACGCAAGAGATTACGCCACGAACGCAAGCAGTCGTTCTCGGAGATCGAACGAGACGCAAGGACCTTTGCTCGTTTCCTCTCGTCTTGTTCGGGCACAAGTTCGCCCTAAATAAAAGTTCTTTCTTTACCGTTGTGTCCCATCCTACGTGACAAGTTGTGGTGGAGGCGCGGGGTAGTCCTCGATGGCGCGGGGTCTTTCACCAGGTCTGGGCCTGGGAGCATTGACTCCGAAAATAAAAGTTGATTTGTACAATGTACGCACACAGTCTTACGTCTTTCTTAATGATGTAATGGGCGAACTTTCACGGGAGGGTTACAGTTACCGATGATCTCCCCCTCTCGAGCTTCGCCCCACTTATTTATTTATTTATTTATTTACATACCCTAAAGGCCCGAATGGGCCTTTAGGGTATGTAATGTATGTAATGTAATGTAATGTAATGTAATGTAATGTAAGTATGTAATCATCATTCATTCCGTGGATATGGCGTGATTTTTAAAGCGAAGCTTTTAATGTCTCACTGGTGGCGACGTTGCCCCAAAACCCACTTGATGAAAGCCAACTTTCTCTGACGATGATAGTGATAGTGGGTGAATTGAAAGATGACTGGAACACGATGCTTTCTCTGGTCGAAAGCCAATGTCTTCAAAGTCCAAAGCCTAAATCGTTACGCCAAACATGCACTGCAGGAAATTCAACTTACGCAATGGGTTTCCACAAAGGCCGTCAAGCGCGCCAAGAAAAGAGCGTTTCCCGTGGTCGGAATCGAACATGGGTCCCTCGTGTTTTAAGCCGTCCTTTATCTGATTGCCCCATTCTGACACGGCCGAAACAGTACAGATTTTGAACTTTGACTTTGACTCATGTTTCACGGGAGAAAGCTTCGTGTTTCAAACAACTTTCTCTCAAGAAAGAGGATTTTATTTTTTGCTACCATCTTTTGAACACAGCAACGCCGGTATCCTTTCTCGTAGTGGGACGTGTAAGCCACTCGAATCGATAAAAGCAAGCGTGCATAAACAGTGAAACCCATGTGGCGCAACAAAAACAACACGCAAAAAATTGAACACAAATGTACAACAAAGATGACAATGTGGGTCATGTGGTAAGAGACGACAGTTTGAATTGCGACGTCTTTGCAACTGTAGGCATTCGGGCGGGGAACTCCGGCCGTTTCCCCACCTTGTTTACAAACACGAAGCGGATGTATGAATTCCCTTCTCTTGGCTGGAGACAACCCCTGCGCAACCGACGGCAGGCTTCCTTTCAATGAACTGAATGCGGACGACCCAGCCCGGAAACGCGAGACCAGCGGGTATCATCTCCGATTGGTGGAGAGCGGTTTTCGAGGGTTGTTGTTGCAACAAAGAGGCGTCTTTCGGCCTGCGGCCGTGTCAAGGCTGCTCCATGCGTGCACTGCCGCAGCAGACCGCCGATGAAGGCCGCGTCCTTCCTTCGCGCCTCGGCATCGCAGCCGTTCAAGGCGACATCTGGCCACCGATCTCCAACAGACGGCGGGAAGAAACCGGTCAAGTTCCCGGAACACTTTCGCTTCCGCCCTTGTTGTGTCACCTTGGCTTTCCTTCCTATCCGACGCGCTTCTTGGTCGTCCAGTCAGCTGTTTGTACGCGAAACACGTCGTGGCTATACAACAGGTAGTTTTTAGGCGTCGGTTTAGTGTGGTTTGGGTCGCTAGTACGGTGTGTGTCTCCTTGTCTAACGTCCTCAGACAAGGAGACACAATCTCTTCAATGTTATTCACAGCACGTTTACATTAGGTATTCAGAACATTGGATTGGGTACAGCTGGGCGTAAAGGTATTGGACAATACCTTAGTAACGTCAGGTTTGCTGATGACACTGCCTTGCTAAGTAACTCGGGGGATGAATTGCAAAGCATGGTTACCGCACTGGACAAATAGAGTAGAATCGTGGGCCTGAAAATTAATATGCAAAAAACCAAAGTAATGATCAATAACCTCGAGACAGCACAGTGGCTTGAGATAGGTGGCGAGGCAGTGGAAGTAGTGAGCCACTATATCTACTTAGGCCAAGTAGTGACTCCGGATCCCAACCATGAGGCAGAGATAATTAGAAGGATAAGAATGGGGTGGAGTGCATTCGGCAGGCACTCTCAGATAATGAATGGCAGCCTACCATTGTCCCTGAAGACGAAAGTGTATAACAGCTGCGTCTTACCGGTACTCACCTACGGGGCAGAAACTCGAAGGCTCACTAAAAGGGTTCAAATTAAATTGAGGACGACTCAGCGAGCAATAGAACGGAAGATGATAGGTGTAACATGACGGGACAAGAAGAGAGCGGAGCGGGTCAAGGACATATCAGTAGAAATTAAGAAGAATAAATTGGCGTGGGCAGGGCATGTAATGCGAAGGCAAGATATGCGTTGGTCATTAAGGGCGACAGAGTGGATCCTTAGAGAAGGCAAGCGTGGCAGGGGGCGGCTGAAAGTTAGGTGGGCAGATGAGATCAAGAAGTTTGCGGGGATAAATTGGTCGCAGTTAGCACAGGGCCGGTGTAATTGAAGATCAATGGGAGAGGCCTTTGCCCTGCAGTGGGCGTAGACAGGCTGCTGCTGCTGCTGCTGATGCTGATTATGATGTTTATGATGATAAGAATGATGATGATGATTATGAGTCGCTTTTATCGCCCGGGCACAACACCGAAAAAAAAGCGCTACTTCAGCAACACAGTCCGACCGGTACGTATTGGCGTACATGTTGTCTTTGCACTAGCATTGATGAGCAAGTCTTACATGTCGGTGTCGCTTAGCGCAGAGAAAAGCTTCGCTACATTCTAGGCAAATGGTAACTGCATAACAGAGCTTAGTAGTGTTCTCTTTTAATGCAATCCTACGGCACATTTTAAGGCCGTTTTTGAACAAAATCCGTAGCTAGTTCTGCTTTTCTAGTCTCGTAATGCGTACGTCCCGTGGCACTGTGTGAAGTTCATCGGCGCTACATTTGAAACTTAAACGGCCGCGCCACGGACCAGAGTAGTCCCAAGTGCGGTTCTAATATGCTTTAAGGCATGTTACATTGCGTATTGTTGTCAGAAGTGTAGGCATGAAAAGTTGCGTTAGGCACACTACGTTGGGAATGCCCAAGGCCGCACTTTGAAAACAACGTCTTGCACTGCGCTGAGCACCGGTGCACTGCGCTAGCACTTCTGCTAGCGAAGATCGCGGAAAATTGACGGCTGCGGATTACGCCGCATATAGATTCACTTCATTCAAAACAAATTATGGTAACGACCACTCACGGCAGCTTTAATTTACCTGATTGAAACAAATATGTTTCGCAATTCCTTAGGAAACCTCGGAGACATCGCTTCAGAGTTATTATTGTACGTTCATGCATTGGGAACTGGAAACTTTCACGGAACGCGCATACAGAGCAATTCTGTGCCATCATAGTCGTCCTACATCTCCCATGACAGAAATGCCGGCACCCACAGCAACCACCAAGCTCTGGCGACACACCCCTCGAGGTGGAGACCGACCAGAAATGACATTATAGTTCCGCCACACTTCTCGCAATGTGTGCCGGCAGCCAGGGAAAAAAGCTTTCCCTCCATAAATGTGGCCAACGATATCTATCTCTTACTTAAAATAATATGGCTTTTAAATAACCAAGAGCTATAAATGTGTGACATAATCTTTCCCGCCGAGACATCAAAATAAGCCACGACTACCAAGCCAGCCACAAGAAGAACAAGGCCTTTAGGCGGCGTCCACTTGGTATTTTGCAGAATACTCACTGAAACGCCCTCCTCGTCTTTGTTTCGTGCTGCTAGATTGTAGCGCTGGCCATTAAAACCGATATAAATTTGAAAAGGCACCACTTTAACTGACAAATGTTTGTAGGGGCGCGTACCAAGCTTGTCCGGCGTAAGTTCGAGACAAATTGAGATCCAATCAAGAAATGCTTCCAGCCAAGATAGCGAGTTTACGTAAAAAATTGCCCACAGTCGAAAATATCACCTCATTTTCCCTACAATTCCGTCAAATGAGATGGCAAGGTTGCGATCGGTGACGACGCAGACGTTAATGCTCGGATGAGAACGTTAGCAGGCTAGGCACTCATCCACAAATAAAGAAGTCACTTTTCACACTCTCCCTGCATTTACCGTCGTGCACAACCGTTTTGTGCCGCCCGTTTCTTTATTTCGTCAGCGTCTGCGCTTAAGAGAAGAGCAGTAGCTTTCTTGCGCTCGCACCCACAATCCGTCTTGCACGTGTAAGCTCATATTGGAAAGAGTTCTCCGCGGCCGGTGCGTCGAATGAAGATGCCCGGCTGGCTCAGCTATTCCTTGTCCTGGCTTTCTTCTTTCTGTCGCTACGTATCGAGGAAGGAGATGTTCGCTGGCAAGACCTTGCTGACTTTCCTCGCGTCTCAAAGCCGCACCTTGCGCGCATTCATGCACAACGTTTTCCTCGCACGCACCTTGCCACCGAGCCGTGGTGTTTCTTTTGTCCCGCACGCGCGATTTCTCGGCATCGCGAAATTGTGATAGGTGAACGCATCAAAGCCATGGCCCGTAGTTCAGACCATTTATCTCAGAGTTGATCGACGCCGCTATGCAGTTAATGTTTTCGCGCCCGCGGCGGTATTTCACCTTGTCAGGTGAGGTAGCGACGTGCGTGAAAGGTGAACGGGAAACAAGAGTGGTGTACAACTAACAGGGGTCGGATATAAGATTGGTTATTACAAGAGCCACGTGTTTTGTACAAGCTCAGCGATTTTCCGGCATTACGTGAATACACACTTGGGACCATCCACGCCATGTTTCCGGAGGGCAAACCCTTTGACTTCAGCCACAAATATCGTCTTTGTTTTCGTTCCGCAAATTAATATGCCCCGTGACGTGATAAACCAACTGAGTATGCAGAAACAGAGTATGCAGAAACCACCACTCAGAAGGTTTAAAAGTCGCATCGAAAGAAAACATTGTTTTGTCTGATAACTGAACGTACACGTATAGCACGTAGGTTCATACTACACAGCACCCAAATGATATATGTCGCACTCTGCATGAGTGTTAATGGCTAGCTTAAGCTGAATTGTTCTCCACTGAAAGCACAATTTCGTGTACCTGAAGGCCCGTTAGGTCCCGCATGCCCGACAAAGCTTCAAAAATGAGTCGGAGTGTGCGGGATTAACATTCGATCAATGCTAAAATCACAAGGGATACCACATGCCCGGAGGAAAAGATAAACATTCGTTGTCTGCTCACTGCGATGCCTTTTTCCTCCCGGTGTTATTTTTTTTTCTTTTGTACGGCCTTGCGGCGCTACAATATCGATTTCGTTTGACATACCACAATTTAACTTGTGCTCTCATCATGTTCCGCGGGAAGTATGGGCCCGTTCAAGATTGATACGTAGGTATGTACATGAGGTGATTCCCCGATTAGTTCATTTGTCATGAAAAGGATATGAACTCTTATACACATTGACAAGCACACGGCCATGACGCCGTTCCGGCCATGACGCCGTTCCGAAGACATGACGCCGTTCCGATACGGCTATGAAGTGGCTCCAAAGCTAAAGCGACTTCTACGTGGGCCAACCTTCAAACCTCGCCAAAAGTATTCGACTTGGAAGACCACGGGGGGAGCACCCCCATACTACGCCGCAAATGCCTCCAGTCCCTGCGTGACAGTCTCGGGCACATACGCTCGCCCGAGCAACTATTTACCGGGCACCTGACTAGCTCTCGTCAACCTTAAGCAATGCACAGCCGTCTTTCAGCCCGCGCGAATACCTCGAGTCTTTTCGCGCGCAGCGCAAGGTACATCGCTCCCCACATCGTACGCTCACAAGGCGGCAGTCCGTCCTCCTCCGACAGATACAGACTAACACATTATTCACTAAACATCTCACACATCGCTTTCGAAATATACCCGGCACCCCTACTTGCTCGTTCTGCGGAGGTTACCCAAACATATTCCACACAATGTATACCTGTGATCGACATCCAAAGTTGACCCGCATTCCGAATCCAACTCTGGCATCCTGGGAGGCAAGTCTGGCTGACCCCAGCGCTGCGACACAGCTCCTGCTGACGTCCAGAGCGGAGGAAGCCATGGCCACAGCTTCCCAAGACGGCGCCCTGGACTAAGGGTGCTCAGGAAAATAAAGTTTGCTTCCTTCCTTCCTTCCTTCCTTCCGACCTTACGTCCCCATCCATGCCACAATGAGATCCATTCCTTAGGCGCATTCCTCTCCCCCTCCCCTCTTCCTTTGCGCACTTCTTCCTTTCCTCTCCCGGGGAGCTTCCTTTCGGCCCCGTCGACCTCTCCACGCCCTTCTAACACAACCACCCCCGTCTTCATTCCTTCACCTCCGACGTACGTCTGCACATGGACCATAATGAAATGTTTCAACACCACTAAAGCCCAGAAAGGCAATGTGCGCCTCCTACGCAGTTGCGTAAGGATCATCTAAATTGCTTGCTTCAAACCCCAAGAATAAATGTCAAGCCGCCGGGAACCTCCCATTATTTTTTTGTTTGTTTTGTATTTATCAACGCGGTGAGCCCCACCCAAGGACTTAGAAATGGCTCAACGATGTCTTTGCTCAGCATTTCGGCCACTTTTTTGTATGACGTAGCACGGGCGCTTGGGAATAGGGATGGCATTGTCGGCATTGATACGCCCCCCCCCCCCCAAAAGGCGGCCATCAATACCCAAGTTTGTGCGTTTCTGCTGGTTGACGTTCTGGGATCATCACGCGTGTGTATTACTGATAAGAAGAATGGGTCTTATCGGTCATGGGAGGCGCTTGGTTGTTGTCTAGCAGTAGCACTGTTGCGAGCAACGTCCCGTCGAAACCGCTTCGGCGGAAAAGCCAAAGTCACGGAGGGTATGGGTGGTGTTATTGTTCGTAACCATCCCAACGGTAGGGGGCGTCACACTGCGAACCAGCAGGATTTCCCTGAGGTCGATCCCCTCAGTGCCGAACTAAAAAGGGTAGGCATAAAAGCGGGGCTGAGGCTAATGCATGAAGGCACAAGTGGTATCTGTCCAGCGTGAAGCGTGCGGCACAGGCACAATGTCAACTAAAAAAGTAAACCGAGTCCCACCCAGGGTGAAATCGCTGAAACAGCGGAGCTGTGGGTTGCTTTTACAAAGATTCTGTTTTAGCTTCAGCTTCTGTTTTGTGCGTGACGTTAAAGCCGTTTTAGCGGCCAATTGTAATATAATTAGTTTCCAAATAGCTCCGGTAAAACAACAGTGACAAACGTTCTCTGTAACCATAATCCCTCCGTAGATGCCCATGTATTGACAGCAAACAGTTTTCTGTAACGTTTACAACGTCACTGTGAACTAATTATGACAAGTAAATAAAACTCGGCATAATGGTGTTGTCGTCTTAGCAGGCGATTGTCATATTTTTTTTCGGTATATTTTTGGCTGCACAAGAGTTTGAGCCGTTTTTTTTTGTAATTATACTCCCTCCGCAGGTGGTCGTACTTCACAGCGCAAGAGGCAATTTGAAGTTGAAGTTGAAGTTGAAGTTGAAGTTTATTTTTCTTTCCGCATACAGGGCGAAATGACGGAAAGACCGGGGGAAAAGCAAAAGGCTAGAAGCCTGACAGAGGCTTTTCCCCCGATGGCAGTTTTGCACAGCTATGCATTTACACAAGAACATGTTAGGAAAAGTTACACAGCACATATCCTTGATGTACCCCGAAACACTATTTCAGAATTGCACACGTACATGAACAAAAATAACACAGTCTCTAAAAAGCGTACAACTCGTAATAAATCAAAACATGCGATGTTAGCATGTTACATAAAGGCAACAAAAGACACAGAAAAAAGATACAAGATACAAAGTTTGCCCGAAAGCCAGCTTACAAAGACCAAGCTCACACCAATCTTCCTAAAGACAGCTCCACCTGTAAACACAAATGCATTGCAGGGAGCATTTTTCAGGGGCAATATGAGATATATCAAAATATGAAGGTCTGCGGACGTTTTTATTATTTACGAATTTTTCTATACCGGGAACCGATTTTTGCCATCTGGATCCCGGCTGCGATCGTGGCAATGGACGACGGGAACGGAGTACATGGGGTTCCCCCTTAAATAAACCACTCCGCTGTTAAAAGCTCTTCGACATCGGCGGATATATCTACCCTGGACCACATTCTGTGGTACTGCCCACACAACCCTACACAACCACAAAATTGCACGTGAGTGTGGCTGGCTGTTGGGGCGAATCTCCAAGAAGAATGGCAACTGGCGGTCCACATCATCACAGCCCTCAGTGACTCCCTGGACCGAGGCGGCTGATTCATCTCCACCATCCCGTGATCCATCCATCCATCCATCCATCCATCCATCCATCCATCCATCCATCCATCCATCCATCCATCCATCAATCAATCAATCAATCAATGAGTCAATGAGTATACCATCATCATCATCAGCAGCAGCAGCAGCAGCAGCAGCATCTTCGGCCTGTCTACGCCCACTGCAGGGCAAAGACCTCTCCCATAGATCTCCGATTATCCCGGTCCTGTGCTAACTGCGACCAATTTATCCCCGCAAACGTCTTGACCGCATCTGCCCACCTAACTTCCTGCCGCCCCCTGCCACGCTTGCCTTCCCTAGGGATCCACTCTGTTGCCCGTAATGACCAACGGTTATCTTGCCTTCGCATTACATGCCCTGCCCACGTCCATTTCTTCTTCTAAATTTCTACTAATACGTCCTTAACACGCGTTTGTTCCCTTACCCACTTCGCTCTCTTCTTGTCCCTTAAATGTTACACTTATCACCTTCCGTTCCATTTCTCGCTGAGTCGTCCTCAATTTAAGTTGAACCCTCTTAGTGAGCCTCCAGGTTTCTGCCCCGTAGGTGAGCACCGGTAAGATGCAGCTGTTATAGACGTACATCTTTAGGGACAATGGCAGGCTGCCATTCATTATCTGAGAATGCCTGCCGAATGCACTCCACCCCATTCTTATCCTTCTAATTATCTCTACCTCATGCTTGGGATGGGGGGTCACTACTTGGCCTAAGCAGATATATTCGCTCACCACTTCCACTTCCTCGCCACCTATCTCAAACCGCTGTGCTCTTCCGAGGCTATTGAGCATTACTTTAGTTTTCTGCATAATATTTTCAGGCCCACGATTCTACTCTGCTTGTCCGCTGCGGAAAGCATGCTTTGCAATACGTGCACCTGTTCCAAAACCAAGTTTCTGAATACCTCTTGTAAACATGCTGTGAATAACATTGGAGAGATTGTGTCCCTTGTCTGACGCCCTTTCTCATAGGTATCTAACTGCTCTCCTTAAAGGGACACTGAAGTGATTAGTAAACATTGCGGAATTACTAGCGCAAATTGTAGTCCGGAGTCCCTAGGCCTTGTTTCGACCACTCTGAGTGCGTTTACGCGAATTTATTTAGTAGAAAAATCAATTCGAAAATT
Source organism: Haemaphysalis longicornis (assembly GCF_048455015.1). Classification (NCBI taxonomy): domain Eukaryota; kingdom Metazoa; phylum Arthropoda; class Arachnida; order Ixodida; family Ixodidae; genus Haemaphysalis; species Haemaphysalis longicornis. The sequence continues at coordinate 13,757,384 of NW_027526361.1, read as the reverse complement.
CTGTCCTCCTCTCTGCATCCTCGCCCATTTTCTGTGGCGTTTTCGTGTGACGTCAAGAGGAGGTGACTTGGCTCGACTGCGCTACTGCACGGCTCGCCGACCTTCCGACAGAGTCAGTCGGCCCAGCGTTTAGTCCGCCGGCCACCGACGGGTCGTCGCAATTCGCTCGCTCAATTGAAACTAAGCCACAACACGTTCGTGAATGGAAGAATGTACCTTTCTTTAGTTAGTTCGTACACTGCATCAAGCTCAAGTCTAGGTCGCTCCACACAAGTGCTGCACAAGCGCACATACCACGCTTCGCTGACTGGTACGCAAGTAGGAAAATCTAAGGCCACTTGAAGGCGGGAGAAGAGTCAGTGAAGTCAATATAGGTACTAAGGAAATAAAATCAACTGAAACTTTTACCGTACAGCGTAAAACTAGGGAGCAGGAAGCACTTTTTTTGCGCTGGGTGTGCAAGCACAGCGGGAGCAGCACGATCCCACACCTGCAACCGCTTTTCCGTCTAATAAATGCAATTTCTAGAAGTAAGATACTGTGGAAATTTGGGAGACGCTTACTGCACGAGCGCTATCGAACAAATAGTCACCTAAGCTGCTTCAAATGCTAAAACTAAAATAAAAGTGTAAATTGGTTATACATTATATACCTTATATTTCCAGCGGCGGCAGCGTTCGCGCAGATTCGCAGGTATTATTTGGGATAGCGTCCCACTCCAGCGCCTCGGCGTGCCATTACATCAAATACAGAACACAGGGCCTCATTAGTCATCAGCGCTCACGCAAGTTAAGCGCGCATCGCAGGAATAGAATGGGCGAGACCTCTCTGTGTTTGCACGTGCAAGGGTGTGTAATGTCTTCCTTGCCACAAAGCTCCTTTATGTGCTTCAAGTGCTTTACTGTGCGCGAGCAAAAGTTCAGGCCCTACATAAAGTTTTTGCAACATTTGTGTGGGGTTCTCAATGGGAACCTAGGCGCAGGGACAACTTGTTTCTTCCTTTAGAGGCAGGGGTTGTTGGGCTCATGCATTTGTTTGTGCACCAACTTGTGTCTCGTTTTTTTCTTCTACAAATTGGTTGACCACCCACTTTTACTAACTGTACTTCATCAGCGCATAAGTTTCCATTTGCCTTTTTTTTGCTTATACGTACGGGCGAAGTTAATACGAAGCCTCCATGGGGATTTCTCAAGGAGGTCGTGGAGTCTTTTAACTTTCTTTCCGCGCGGTTTTCCTTGGAATATCTGTTCAACATGTCAAGAAAACTGTGACGAGCACTCTTATTGAAAGTCTATTCCCGGTGCCTATTTATCGCCAGTCTTACTTAGGCCAGCAGAAAAGCAATGTTTTAAAACGCGTAATGAGTATGTGTATTCGCCAAATGCAAAAACGTTTTTCTTCAAGCTTCATTCTTCCACACTCCCAGTTAAGACATGGCTGCGCGAAAAGGTAATGTCTATTCCTTTGTCCGACAATTTTCGCCTCTGTAATCAAGCAGAGACAATTGCTCATTGTTTTGTGTTGTGCCGGGACGCTGTGTTCTTCTGGGACGTTTTGCAGCGGACACTAAAAAAAGACATTGGCATCACCCCGTACACCATTCGCTTCCTGCCATTTGAAGATGTTAATCAGGTGCCATATGACGTTTTTGTTCTCTTAGGATTGTTTAGCTTGCGGAAGTGCCGTATGACTGATCGGCATGCGGAACCCTCTATAGGCCGACCAAGTGCATGTTTCGAGAACAGGCGGCGTTGGTGCGGAGTGTTTATGCTGCGCAGAGTGATCCACCGGAGTGGCTGCCTCTTTTTGATGCGTGAGTTTACTTGCCTGAGTTTTGATCTTTGTTCGACTGATGTCCTTGCCCTTTGCTCTCTGTTAGTGTTTCTATTGTGTGTTAAGTGTCTTGTCTTCTAAAGTTTTCTAAAATTTCCATGCATTAAAGAAAAAAAGTTCGCCCGTGGCCGAGTGGTCTGAAGATCTAGGTATTTTATTTTGCAAGTCGCAAGTTCGAATCCCCGAAGGTACATTCTTTGTTTTTGTAAATTGATTTATTCATTTTCGCCCGATGTTTTCCACACTGAGTTCACCATTTTTGGGCCGTTACGTTCACTGTTCCACGAACGAGTTCGCAGAACGCGCGCAGACTGACACTGACGCGCTAGCGAGTCCTCATTAGCGTGCTGTCGCCATAAGCACCGACTGCTTGCGGGTATTGGGCACAGGCCAGAATCAGCAGACCCTTGGCCTGGTGCGAACATGCTTTTTACGATACAGGCATGAGTGAGGCAAGCTCCAAAAATTGGGTGAAAGCGCATGGCATTTGAGTGTCTGCGATGACGCGGAGGGCGTTCATCCACTGCGTAGGCCTCGGCTAGAGATCGCTACGATTCAAAGCCATCCTGGGAGGCTTATCTTAGGCATTTTACAGCCGACAACATGGCAGAAGCGCGGTGTGGCGATTATTGAGATATCGAGAATGCCCATCCAACGATTACGTCGGATGTCAAGCGTGTTGTTTTACAGAACCGAAACCGAAACTTGTTTGAATGCTAATTTTGGACATCGTCCAATCATGGTGCACCTCCTCCCGACGTCACAGCCTTTAGTTGGTACGGCCGCCGCAGACCGCGCATGGTAATTTTTTTTCTTTCGGGCTTTATAAAATAATTACCGACTGATCAACCGGATAAACGATGAAAAGTGTGTTAATTTGAGCCAGTCTGCGCAGTGCAAGCAAAAACGGGAGCTTGAAAAATTCACTTCAGTGTCCCTTTAACTCTTTCGCTACCGCGCCTATCAAAATCGATCAATTTGATCGATACTTTTGGGAGCGCCTTTTCATAGCGTTCCAGGCGTTTCTCGAACAAGTAAAGCTGTTCGGAGTAAGATCAGAAAATGGCCTTTCAAAATCAGTTTTGTTTTCATTTTTGCAACGGAAACGTGATTTTTGACACGCTTTTGAATCACCTGGGTGTGGAAAAGGGGCGTGGTCATCGCGCGTCACGGCTACCAACGAAGAATGCGTGCAACTCGTAATTACTCTGCACCAGTGCTTGTTTTTTGCTATCAGGGCGTGAATGAGGAACTAGCAAACGATTTTCAATCGTCAGGTTCGCGCTCTGACAGTAATAATCCCAGAAATCGGCTGAAAATGTCAAGCAGTGCCTGGTTGCAAAGCTAATTTATGATTTTAGGCAGTTTTATTGCCTTTGCGCAAGTTGTTCTAAGTACTGTGGTAGTTCTACTTACCCCAGGACCATTCGCAAACAGTTACAACAGTTTCGGTTTCGTTTCTGCATCGCGAAATTCATATTTAGCGCTACTACGCAGTTACCCAACTTTAAGGCTACCTGCCATGGCGCCTGAAGCGTCCGCGACTGATCCTCGAACAAAGCACGGCGCTCCTGATTTCCCCCCACCCTAACCCGATTTCTGCGATAAGAACTTCAGATGCAAGTCAAAAGGTCACACCCAGTCGCCAGATATCTGTTCCGCCGAGGACAGCGCTTCAAACCGGCCTTACACTGCCAGCTGTTCGCCTTCCAGTTTCGTTTTCATGCGAGGGTATATCCTGGTGTCTAATGTTGATGCTTAGTTGAACTGTCTATCCGGACGGAGTCTCTGATAAGTTTTTGTACTGTTTCATTGGAAAAATGTTAGGTGGCGCAGCAATAGAGGAGGCTCGTTGTGCTGATATTTTTCATCACGCAACTGCTACTCGGCCAAAGATCGCAGGGCACGATTCTAGCTCATCGTACCTCATTTTTGTGAGCAAGGCTACAACTGCGAGTAAGAAGATGATAATAAAGCTCAGCTTTATGTTTTGAGAGATAACTGACCGTGAACGACAACACGCATCAGCCACGGCGTTCTGTTTTCAACTTCATGCATGTTTTTTTCCGCATCGCGTGCTTGTCCCAAATATTGTGCCCGCTGTAAATGGAAAGTCAGCCATTGACAAGATGTTTTTACGTTATGTGGGGGCAAATTGGTGCCTCTGATAACATCAAACCGCCAGATTTATTCTAGGGAACTACCCGAAATTGCACATTTTGAATTAGAGGTTGGGCTTCACCGCATGACACGAGCACCGTGCGTGCTAACATTTTTTTTTATATCTGAAAAACTGTTCCGCGCAAGTCGACATTTTTTTAGAGTGTGTTTTTGAAATGTTTCCCTACAAAATGTATATTCTAATTTTTTTCTACTACCGGTGGTTTGATATACACAACTCCTTTTTTATCATTTTTTCCGACAACTTCACAAAAATTTTGTTTTTGATATTTTTTTTTCACAACTATGATATATGAAAACCTTTAAAAAACTGGTGTTATTGGAAAGGCCGTTAAATAATCTGCATTTTGTGCTCCTGCAATTAGTGCCTAACCAATTTTTTAGCAGGAAAAAAATGTTTTCTTGGACCCCTAAAAATTGGTCAATTTTCTGCGGTAGTTAAGGAGCACAATGGTAGCTGTGAATCCATTGTAGATATCCTCTTCCTCTAGTGTTCTTACGTAATGCTCGTCAACACCCTGATTCCGTAATGACTACTGAGGTTCGGACAGAGTCAAATGCTTTCTCATAATATATGAAGGCTATTTATGGGGTTGAGTAAACTCCGCTCATTTCTCTATCCCCGGATTAATCGTGTGAATATGGTCCATTGTTGAAGCCTTTACGTAACCCTGCTTGTTCATTAGGTTGACTAAAATCCAAGGTGGCAGAAATTCTGTTAGTGATTACCTTGGTAAGTAAGTACCTTGTAGACGACTGACAGTACGTTGATCGGCCTGTAATTTTTAAAGTCCTTCATGTCACCTTTCTTGTGGATTGGGATGATGTTCGCGTTCTTCCAAGATCCGGGAACACTCGCAGTCATTAGGCACTGCGTACGCAGGTTTGCTGGTTTTTCTAGTACAAGTTGCCTAGAAAAACTGGCAGACATGTATACACTAGAGCAGGGTTTGCCACTCTCGTGTAGTAATGGCCACTACCTCCGATGATTACACAAATTAACCTTTGGCCCTCAGTCCCCAGCGGCTGAGAAGCAAGTGACCACTGCGGCGGTTAGACCTGTGACGCAACAGATGGTGCTAAGAATCCCTGGACCCGGGCAGGCCGCCATTGGAATCTGAACGTGGCAACGTTTAACAATCAATCAATCAATCAATCAATCAATCAATCAATCAATCAATCAATCAATCAATCAATCAATCAATCAATCAATCAATCAATCAATCAGCATCACCGGAAAATCCATACTCTGCACCCTCCCACCCACCGCAACTACCCAAATTACCTCACAAGGCTACTAAAAAGCCTGAGTGATACAAGACTACTAATTATGCAGCTTTAAATTGAATTCACCTTGAGGCATTTGCCCTACAACCAGGGTGTCTGACCGAAAGAAGTACCGGCCCGTTTCGTGTTCTGGGGGGTTTAGTTCCATACCGGTTAGTTCTGGTTCGACAAAATCATCCCCAACCGATTCGCGAAATGGTGTTGTAAATGAAAAGTGCAAGGAAGGTGTACAGAAACCCCCAAGTAATAATTATCGGATAAAGGCGCAAACCGCTTAGATATACATCAATTCATTTAAATTCGGCTTCACTACTCCACACAATTCCATTGCATGCAGGGAGAGTATTTTTTCCAGGCGCAATGAGCAATCTTATATCCAGGAAAGGAGGCCCGGGGCCCTTAATTAAAAATCTGCACGAGTCCTCATGTACTGATGCGGCTCTTCCCACCGAGCTCCTTTACAGGCGGCTTTACTGCTGTACACAAATGCATCGCGGGGAAGACATTCTTAGGGGCAGTATAAGAATATCAAATTATGAAGGTCTAGCTCGTTTTCACCTCCGTAAGACCACATGCATCCCTTTGGAGCGCCATAGATTGACTGATTGCTAATGACATCCTCTTTGTATCGCGTGAGATGACTTGTGTCATCTCACCAAAGGAGCTAAGGTATTCATGTTGCATTTTTGTTCTTATTTTAGCGCTGCTATTGTCAGCAAGCTCAAATTAACTTCTGCCCGCCACAGGTGGTCGCTGTCTACCACTCCGCTGACGAGCTCTATTTCAATGCTCTCTTAGCCATCCCTGCAACATTGCAGTTTACTTTCTCTGCACTACCTTTAGGCAGATATTTCCTTCACGTGACTTTGAATGGCTGCAATCTCACACCCCAACACATTGGGCCGAATACTTCGTTTCCTTTCCGCAGACCATGCATGTCCCTTCATTTCGGCCATATACTTCCTCACAAAGCTATTCGCTTTCAAGCAACCTTCTCTGGCAGGTCTTTCATTCTTTTTCATTTACTGTTTTAATTTTAGCAGACCGCAGACAATTCCGAACTTCGTTGTGAAGATACGAATATGCATCATGCTTGCTTCATGGGACAAGCATGACTCACACCCGGTGGAGCAGGATAAAAGGCTTTGACGTAATTTTCGGATACTCTCTAACGAACGAATATTCGCCTCCTTTTGCAGTGTTACCCACTACCAATAGCCGTTAAATTTACATTGGGCCGTTTCGCCCACGTACAAGCCCGTTATGCATATTTTTGTGTCCTGGAGGAGCTGGAACATGGAACTCACTTCCCAGGGGAACTAGATTATTGTTTTCATGAGAGCATTTATATAGTTTAGATTAGTTTCTGCTGTGGTGATTAATAGCGCTCGTGTTACTGTCGATGTCGTAACGTCCGTGAATTCTGTCTTTAACGTGTGTCATGGATCGATAGCCTGATTTGGCTGAGGTATGCTTAAAGGGGCTCTGCAACAGTTTCGATAAACGCTTTCCGTCTTTACTTCGCTTCTGGAAGCGCCGTGAAAGCAATAGTTATCGCCAGCACGGGGCGGCACTTTTGCTCGTCGCAGCAGAACTATACGCCTTCCCTTTCTGCTTTGGTTTTGTGGCTTTATTTTTGAAGTGGCAATCGAATGCGTTCATTGCTGTAAGTGAAAGAAAGTCGGCCAATATAGCTGCGACACCGCTGTAATGACGTAATTTGAGTGGTCGAAGAACGCCACCGCTGGAAAAGAGCGAAAAATCTTTTGAGCAGGTTTCTAAGTTTGTAATGGGCGTACATCAGTAAATTTAGGCTTTTGTACTTTGCGACACTCTCATCTAAGTACTGGATGTGTTGGTTGACAACTTTCTGCAAGAATTTAGGATTCCAAAAAAAGCTGGAAAAAAATATAATCAACGATGAAAAAGATACATAAACAAACAAACAAACAAACAAACAAATTTCCATGTTACGTTAGCGGCTTTTTAAAATAAGAGCTAGGAAGTTGAAACTAAAGAAAACGGAACGGCTAAGCGCACACGACGATGTCTTTTTCCCCAAAGGCCATTGGTTCACAATTAATTTGCGCCTGATACTCCGGTTTTTGAGAGACGCAAGCCTCAGGTGACTCTTGGTGACTTCCCGAGCGTAGCGGTAAAAAGGTGCTGATCGGAGAAGCCATTGCCGGCACAGCACACAGGACTAGGTCCGCCTGCCCGCCTATTTTCTTGTGATGGTAGTGATCATCATCACCACCACCCCAAGAAAATAGGGAAAAACTAGCGCGAGTTGTGAGAATAAAGTCTTGGACGTATGGGAGGCCTTTGTACGATTTGCTGACTAAAGTGCTCTCGGCAGACTCAAGCATTGCTCACTGTGGACGGCACACTGGGGAATTCGGAGGAAGAGCATCCATCCGAGTGTTAATAAGCACCGGCGGGGACCGAACGCGACCGTCAACGGCGGGGGTTTGGAACTCTATCAGTTCGGACGCCAGTGATCAGCATATTGATTACGTCCGTTTGTAGCTTCTGCATCCTTGTGCACGAACGTTGCTCCGCAGAGCTTTTACAAAGGTGTATCAACTAGTAGAATGTCTACGCAATGCATTGTCCGTTTCTGCGCGTGATCTGAATGACGCCCTGCCTTGCGTACAAATGCTTCCCATTTAGAGCACAATGAACGGAGCCATTTAGAGCTGGTAATTCTTCAAATTTTTTATTTCGAAGTTTTAGTTTCCTTTATTTTTTGTTAGACTCGGTCTGGAATTTACCCGTCTGATCACCTGTTAGAAAGGGTGGTGGCAAAAACTTTTATAGTCATCTACATCATCGACATCGTTGACATCATCATCCCCATGATCACCATCATCATCGTGATTATAATTCTTATCATTGCAACCTCCCTATAAGGCAACAGCGTATTTGAGAGCCCTCAGTCCCAAGCAGCTCAAGGTACTTGTCCAAGACGACGATCATATCAGTATTATTCTCCTCCTCCTCCTCCTCCTCCTCCTCCTCCTCCTCCTTCTTCTTCTTCTTCTTCTTCTTCTTCTTCTTCTTCTTCTTCTTCTTCTTCTTCATCTTCTTTCTTTCTTTCTTTCTTTCTTTCTTTCTTATGTTTGTTTCCATATTGACTAATTTCCAATCTCGATTCCTCAAAAACATGAAGAAAAAAGCTTCCAAAATTCCCTAACTTTCCTCGAATCATCCACCTAGGCAGCAATCTCATTCGCATTAGCGACTGATGTTTTGCCGATCCCCTGATTGGGTATGCGCCATTTTGTGAAGGAACAACAACAACAACAATACAACAGCGCTAAAACATGCGTGTATCCGGACAGCCCGCCACAAGAATTTAAACCCGCAGAAACGTTTACATGGAATTCTGTGGACGAGAGGACCTTAGCTGGGCTATCAGATGGCTTCTATGGTGTTCTAGGAGATATTCTGTGGGACAGCGAGTTTAAATGAACGAGTGATAAGGTAGTGAATAGCGGGTAAATTTAGTGTTACTGAGGCCATGCAGCAAGCAAGGATCTTGGGGTAGGATGCTTGATCCATAAATGCATGTGCAGAAGTGGCAGGCATCGCGCAGCCTTAGAGAGATGACAGCGGCCATTGTGACTCAGCTTAATTGGAGGCGTAAGTAAACGTAGCTCAGACCTATCCGCCGATTTCTAGGATGTGGCCGTGAACAAAATTTCCAGCTCTCTTTTTCTTATTCACATGTATCAGTAATATTGTTAAAAGACGTATCAGTAATAATCAGAAGTAACGCAGTAATAATTCTTAGTCTGTAGTAAAACAAATGTGTGCGCCACACGTCACAATACCACCACTTCCTTCGACGCCTCCCCCCTTCCTCCTTTACCATTAAAGTATGAACTATGTGGGGGATCGGAGGAGAGCATAAAAACATGGCCAAATGCCTTTTCAGCAATGGGCGACCTCTAGTAAACTGAAAAGATATGAATTCAGAACATACCAGAAACTTCCTAACAATTTAAACCGTTTCTAAAAAAGTAGAACTCTCACTTTTATATGTACTTAAACAGCCAAAAAACTGCACTGCCTGTCACATATAAATAGCTCACTGAAGATAATACCCTTAAAGTTTTCTTTTATTTCTTTTGTACTAGACTCGTTACACAACTTAACAACACGCAGTCTACCGTGAATAAATGGCATGCCGGCACTTCATAAATGTAACCGCTGTGAAGAAACCAGCCCAGAACCGCCGTCAAGCTCCTGCGTTTACACGAAAAGAAGGCTTAAATAAGACGGATACGTGACTTTCATTTCTGTGACGTAGGATGTGCGAGATCCACCGGTAGACATGTTTCTTCTTTGTTTCTGTTTGTTAACCGTGCCACCGGCCGACGGCGCACCAAGCCCCGTCTTACTATATGAGTGACATATACGTGACCCAGCAACTTCGGATCTCGACCTATGCTACGGAGCAGATATAGACTCGGAAACACGTGCTGAACCGACTCCAACCTTCTGTCAAAACAGTAATTCTCATTCCGTCCCCGTCACGAAGCGACGGCAACCGTAGCGCCTGACCTCCGTTGCGTGAACTCTCCGGGCGTGGTTTGTTACAAATCTCGACGATTGCAGGCAGCGCCAGAAATCTGTACCCGAAGTCTGCTGTTTTTTGTTTTTTTTTTCTTTCGCCAAGGGGTGAATCGGCAAGACGTAAGCGGGCGTCATAAGAACACGCCCGGCGGTTGAACGAGTTTCGCGAAACGATTGCTTAACACTGGTGTAATGTAGGGAGAGCGAAATAAAAGAAAAACAGCGCCTAGATCCACGAAAGAAAATAGAAATCAGCGCCAAACATGTGTGCCAGAAACCGCGGCACGCGAGTAAAAGTAGCGAAGCAAAAAGAGAAAGAGTTTGACGGCAAGCGCTCGCGTCACAGCGACGATCAGCCTGAAACCGGTGGTACCGGTGGCCGCTCTTGGAATGGATCGCGTTTCTTGCGTCGACCGCTGCTTTCATTTTTTTTCGCGTCTTGTTTCCTTTATCGTAGCTGCTCGGCCCTTCCGCCGTGGGATCCGCTGTCCAACTATAATTGCGTCGGATAACAAGCGTTCTTGTGGTGACGTAACCGCGCTGGGGATATTGAAGCTCGCCAAGTCTCTGTAGCGTTGTAAGGCTGCAGAAGAAACAAGCCAAGCCAAGACCTTTTGTGTTTGTTCATCGATGACTCTTGCGTTTAATTCTAGGAGTTTTGGTCTTTCCTCTGCGGTTCAGCACTGCGTCTCGATGGAGCACGGGTCATCTTGTTTGACATACCCAGTCTTGCGGGCCTAGTTGTAAGAGTGTATTTTGTTTTCGGCCAGCTTCGTATTTGCCTGGATTTCGGCGAAATCACACTCACCGTAAGGTGAAGTATTTATGATTTCTCCGAACGCTGGCTTGAAAGAGCCATGGAGATATCCACGTGGTGGTACGGTCGGGTAATAAGCACCTGACTCTGTCAGGAAAATTGATTAGGCATTCCATCCCCAGCTTGTTGGCGTCTATTTGCCAAGCGTATCCAGCAGACGTCGGCTGGCTTTATGGCATCGGCGTTTTGTTGTCGCCTCCTTGAAGCGCATTTCAGCTCAACAGGCTGTACTGTTGCAAAAAAACACTCCTGCAACAGCGTTTGCGAACAAAGGTGCGTAGGCTAACAACTTGCCCCTTGTTCAGAGAAGTCATCACCCCCCCCCCCCCCCCAACACACACACACACACTAAATTAATTCGATACGGTAGCAATCCTCCCGGCCTTATATACCAAGGCATTTGGCAGAGTGTCACACACTGCGGTAGTGCATGGTCTGGGCTCCATCAATCCGAGGAAGCGCACGCATAACTATATCCGCGACTTCTTGACGGCATGCACAGCATACATACAAGTCGGCGATATCACATCGGACGCGGAGGAGGATGGAGGCGGGATGCCTTTAATGATGAATAGAAGTCCGCGTGGCAGCAAGCTTGGCTTGCTAATCCACATGAACATGATAGGTACGAAAATGAAAGGAAGCGAAGACGCAAAAGCTCGTACAAACACTAACAAAGGCAAATAAGCAAACAGAAACTGACAGACGCAGGAACATGTACACTGCACACGCACAGTAGTAAAGTTAAGGCAAACGTTCACAGCGTTTCGTACAGGCCGGAGTCACGGAGAAATGACACCAAGGCTGTTCTGAAAAGTTTATATAAAACAGTAAGACATTGCTTCCTGCTTTCTGTCCCGTTTACGAGCTTGAGTTCTATAGAAAAAAAGTCTTCGTATGTCAGCTCCGTGGGAGCCAAATGTTTTGAGTTACTGAGTATGTTGAACTCTGAAGCGCATATACAGTTATTTTGGCTGCTTTACCTGCTTCGAATTTCTATTTCCGATGCTCATGTGGCACAGAATTCATGTTTTTTATGCTCACACACTCACTGCTTAATCTGTGTTTGTGTGCTTGTCTTGTAGCATCCTGAAAGGGCTAATCGCTAAATAAATAAATAAATAAATAAATAAATAAATAAATAAATAAATAAATACATAAATAAATAAATAAATAAATAAATAAATAAATAAATAAATAAATAAATAAATAAATAAATAAATAAATAAATAAATAAATAAATAAATAAATAAATAAATAAATAAATAAATAAATAAATAAATAAATAAATAAATAAATAAATTGTAATGCAGACTGTAGCTAGCCGCAATCACATCCAGGTGCCCTGCCCGAAGGGACATAGCCACAACAAGTCATTCCCCTGTATTGGGTATGTTCCATTCGCCGAGCAATAATTATCACCGTCATCGAGCATCGTGCCCTTTGCGCTCTGCGATGAAGACCTAGAAACAGCGAATAAATCACAGTCCTTACGTAATAGCAAGTAGCATGCCGCAACTACCAACCCGGCCGCATATCACCCTTCGCCCTCAAGATCCTTCAGACCACCCCGCAGCTTCCCAACACCTGCATCGTTTTGACCCCTAGACGCGAGTCCTTCGACGGAAATGAGGCGGCACACGCCGCTGCCCGAGTACACACCCTCCGGGCCATTTCGAAAGAGAGCCAAGACACGGAGAAGACCCCCCCCCCCCCCCCCTCCCCCCACACACACACACACACTCAGTGATTACACGGACATCTTCTCGCACTTCAGACACGAGCGTCAACTATTCGCAACACCCCACTCCGACCTTTCCCGTGCCGAAGCGACCACACTCCGCCGGCTACAGACCAACTCCTACCCGCCCTTTACCCTCCTCCACTATGTGTACCCCACAATATTACAGTACCTGCAACTTTTGTTCCCAGCCAGGCACCCTGTACCATCTGGTATGGGAGTGCCAACACTCTCCATCCCTCACACCCAATCCCCGTTCCACGTACGAGCAGTGGGTGGACCGGCTGTCCAGCTCGGAACTCTCGACTCAGCGCATGCTGATAGAGAGGGCACGAGCAACCAGCAAGGACCAGGGCATCCCGGACTAGCGGACGCCCCCCACCGGGCAGGTGCCCTCACCATCCTGCACCATTCAACTCAAAATTAAAGATGTTTATTCTCTCTCAGCCGATCCGGGAACACTTCGCTTGTGTCGTCATGCCGTTGGCTGCCTCAGCTGTTCTTCCAAGTCAGACCTTCACAACGACCCAAGTTTTCGGCTACGCCTGCTTAGCCGAGAATAAAACCTGCTTAGAAAATAAATAACTAACTAAATGAAAAAATAACAATCATAAACCATTCAATTCTGTGCATGTGGTGGACCAGCGAAGCTTTTTAGCACAGGACATAGAGTGGACAGAATTTTGGTGAAAGGTACGAGCAAATTTTATTTCTCTTGAGCGTTCACGGCTCTTAAATATGTTTAGCGCGAAAACCAAAGACGGTACCCAAGAAAGGAGACAGGACAGGCGTTCACGGCGGTCACCCCTAAGCAGGACACATTTATTTATTTTTGTTTATTTATTTATTTATTTGATTACCCTCAGGGCCCAAAGGGCGTTACAGGGGGGAGCGGGTTACATCTCGTGTAACATAAAAAACAAAAGCAGCATCACAAACACAAGCTGAAAAGAACAACGTAAAGATAAGCAATCACCACAACAGGTTGCTTACGGCAGATCGGAACGGAGTTTCATCTGTTATCGCAGCAACAGACGAAAGAAGGCGGTTCCAACTAACGCAAGTGCTGGGGATAAACGAATCATGAAGATGCTTTCTATGGCAGGATGGGACGTTAACTTTGTACAGATGATCAATGCGTGCCGAAATTTAAGGTGGAGAAGATAGCAGCTGTTGTTTTAGAATGGGATTAGAATGGGATTAGATTAGATTAGAAAGGATTAGACTCCACTGATCCTGAAAATGGTGCTGATAATTAATTGATCTACTTAAGATAGATACTCACGTGATGAGACGTAGCAGCTTCAGGTCCAAATGACGTTTCGAACGACCTGCGACTTCGGTGGTGACCGCTTGCTAATAACACCTGAAGGGGCGTTCATTTTCCAACGCCTTGCGCTGCAAAACTTCTCGCGCTTCAACGACGCGTGGAGCGCGTGAGTCTTTGTACTCGGGACATCAAAAATACGTGGAACCCTAGCCATATAAAATTCGCTTAATAAATGAACAAACCTGCCTCAGACAAGCCTTTTTCACAGCAGTTATCCTACAAAGTGCTCTTTCATTCACAAACCCCTGAATCACCACCCTGTAAGCGCATAAATGGATTCACGCTAAAGAGTTGGCGTTTCTTTGCTCCCCGTCGACTTGGGCAACATCCGCAACGGTGGAACAGCAATTTGGCCCACCTTTTTTATCTGCAATAAAAGAATGGCGACAGAAACTAATCCTATACCTGCAGACTTCCTTCTCGCCCTACTATTCAGCGGGATATTTCTTTTATGGCTGGCGCTATCTTTTGTCTTCTTGCTGTTTAAATCACTGAAGACAGGACAAAGTGACTTTCAATACTGCGATTGCGCGAATCCTGCCTTGGGCGCAACTGCAAGGAAGCCCCCGAGTGGATAATCGTCGCACGATGGGCGAGGTTACGCAAGCCGCTCAAACAGCCGGTTGTTCGTCGTTCCCAACAGGCTGGAATGTAAATGCGAATCAAGGTCTCACGCTTTCACATACGAGCATGGGACAACTGCCACCCGGTGTCGCGTCGTAAATTCACTCCTCCCGGCAGCAGTCAGGTAACGTAAGTGCTATAAAACGAGACTTCCTTCGTGTATAGTGTCGCGGTGTGAATAATGACGCAAGGCTCTCGCGCGTAATAAAAGTTTATTGAATCGAACTTGTGATCTGCACTGAATGATTAAGAGTACAAATGTCGAAGAAGCGGTCAAACAAAGTGACTGCACAATCGATAGTCGGCGAATCGAATCCCGTGGCGTTTGGCTTGCGCATATTGTCTTTGAATAAGCCATTTACCGTAACCATTGCATCAAATGGCCAGCATTGTCGATCAACCCAAACTAATCTAAGTGGGTGAGTGACGGGTTGTTTACGCTCTTTTCCAATCAAACAAAATGGTCAGGGGCGGCCTGACGCCAGGAGGAGCTAACTCAGGATAAGAGTTGGGATAACAGTTAGCGCCCGGCTTAGGACAAGACAAAGCACAAGTATTGTTTGCTCCATTATCCGCCATAAGGACGCGGCGTCCCGATACTAGAACTAAATTACTTGCAAGAACAAAACCTATTATCCAGCGTAGTACTGCTTGAGGCGAACCACATGCACGACTTCGGGCCGGGTGCGGCGTCGTGATGCCCTGTAGTCGCCGTCGTGGACAACCTAGTAGACAAGTTGGCCAGCATGGCTTTGAATTATGTATGTCCCAAAACATCGTCGCAGACGTGTATACTCGTTTAGGCAGCATCATCAGGTGGGTGGTCCGAACCCACGCTCAGCCTCCTGGATGGTGATCGGAGTCGAAGGTTGCAGCGTCCCGATCGCTGCTGGGCCGTGGTACGGACGCGAACCATCTGGCGGGCTACCTCCGCACGCGTTGTACATGCGCGCAAACAGTAAATTTGGCTCACCTCCTCCGCATTTGAGAGGTGGCGAGAGAAACTGATTCTACCTGCGTATTTTCTTCACATCCTATTGTCCATCGGAAGATTCTTTTACGGTTGGCATTATCTTTTGCCACCTTAAATCACTGAGGACAGGAAGGCAGAGTAGGTTTTATTACCGCGATTGCGCGAACCTTGCCTTAAGCGCAAAAAAAAGTTCCCGTGTGTATAATAGCCGCCCGACGGGCGAGGTTCCGCAAGCCGCTGAAATCCCCCCCTTGTTCGTCGTTCCTAATAGGCTTGAATGTAAATGCGAAGCAAGGTCGTATACGCCTGCACAACCGAGCATGGTAGATGTGCCACCGAGTGTCAGCGTCGTAAATTCACTCCTCCCTGCAGCAGTCAGGTAACGTGAGTGGGATAAGCCGGGGGTCTCCCTTTATGTATATTCAGTCTTCTCCGACGCAGCAAAGCAGGTGATGGATACCTCGAAAAAACGGGCGGAGGGAAAAACGCACTACGAAGATAGCACGCACCCCTGTGCTGTCTGCGCGGCCGCCTAACTAAGGCAGTGGACAAATCCTAAGCAATGGCTTCTCGATTTATTTGTTTTGCTTTCTCCTCACGTGCAGCCATGGTGACTTGTGGTGGTTTTCCTTAGACAGCTAGCATGTTTTGGAACAAACAACACACGGCGGCCGACGCCGCACAGCAGGGGTGACGCTTGGCGCGGCAGGGTGAGTCACGAGGTCAGAGATTTGCAGCCGAGAGGCGTTCGCTGCCAGCTGCCACGGCTGACACTACTCGTACCCGCTCCCGTCACGCTCCTCCTTCCGCCGCCGACAGTTACCTCGAACCGTCGCTGTTCAACGGCTTCACGACAACGTGTCCCTGGTTCGCATGGTGGCGTACCACCCGAATGGCGAGGCGGAATGCTTCCACCACTTTCACCGTCAACGTGGGAGAGCAGACAACGTCCTTGAAACATCTCTGCCATTATTAAAGCGAATGTTTCTATGCCTCCCTGATGGCGGGGGTCGGGCGCGTTAAAACGCACAGCGGGAAAACCAACTTTACACAATGGGTCGCACAAAGCGATGATGATGATAAGAGAAGGCACATCAAGCACCTCAAGAAAAAAAAAAAACGCCTTCCATGGTCGGAATCGAACCTCAGTCCCTTGCGTTATGAAGCCTTCATCGTGAAAACAGGCGCGGAAAAAGACGCTGACGAAGAAGGAAATACAACGCCTTTTCCCGCGCCTGTTTTCACGATGAATCAACACCAACTCGCCCAACTTTCCATCCTGTTATGAAGCCGACGTCTATCCGATCGCGCCATCCCGACAGGGTCGAAGCAGTGTGGATTTTGCACTTTGACTCAAATTGCATGGGAGGAGGCTTCGCGTTTTAACAATCTTTCTTTCAAAAAAGGGGCTTTGGTGTTTGTATTTTCGCTCATTGTTTCTCATATCTGCCCTTATTGTATTCTGTTCTCCACTATAAATTGTGTTCTGCTACCCACACCGTCTTCCCCCTGAATTCATTGACCGAGCAACCGTCGTCCTGATCGAGCACCACGCCGGCGTTGAATCCCGTCTTGAGCCGCCTCGGTAGCAGTTCAATCGTCGCTGCCAAGTATACGTTGCTACCTCGTAAAAGTGGAGAAACGTCCAGGCTCGAACGCCAGCGTAGCCTCGACATCGCTGCTTCGTGCCAAGCCGGCCGGAGGAATCGCTTGCCAAGAAGGGAAAGTTTATAAATACATTGAAAAAGAAAAATCTTGTTATAGTACGCTCAGTGGACTGTTGCTTCTCTTCCATGTAGTGGTAACATGACGGAAATTAAATCGTTCCGCCTTCCCTATGTGTTATTTCTGCTCTAAAAATACTCTGGAAGGTCTGGGCTGACGCATGGTTGTGCCAAGTTACTTTCCATGTGTTGACGTAGAATACGACAACAATGCCTGCATCGCAGTTAGCGCATTATTCCATTCCAGCAAGGTGGTCGCCTTAGCAGATTGTTAGCTCGGTTTATCGCCTGTGGTTCCCAGGCATTCTGAAAATTGCGTGGGAAGTGTGCAAATTGCTGCTTCAGCCGCTCTGTTACGAGCACGCCTCGAACTCGCTTATTTCTACTCTGAGCAGTTCGCCAAGTAAGCGCTTAAGCTTCAAATTTACAAGGTAGAGCGATATCAAGATGGCCGCTCATTCTGCTTGGGAGAGGCATGGAAAACTATCTAAGAAACCATGCATTGTCGACAGGTCCAGTCTTAGCGTCATGCACATAGCTGCCAATCCGATTTCAGCGCTCACGATTCCAAGGTCGTCGTACAATATTGCCACGCTAGATTCCTCTCTAGTTAATTAACATTGTTGGAAACTATGTATCTGGCCCCTGTCGCGAAGAGTTGCATCCCGTACTAAGAACTTGCGGCCGCTTAGAAGTATCGACGCGAGAAGTCGGCGCCATTTGTGAAGGTTCACCGTTATAAATGTTCGCCGTTGCAGTATTAGGGCTCTGTGTGGGGCACAAGAATTTAGCGGGAATTTCGCAAAGGCGGGAACGTTGGGTTGTATAATTGTAACCAAGAATTTCGAAGGTGATGTACTGTTCGCAGGTTGCTTGGCAAAATAAAAGACCGCAAAAAGACGGTACAGAAGAACGAAGAAGGTCACAAGCACGGGCACTGACTTAACGCTATTGCTGTTATTGCGAGCTTTAATGGAAAGGAAGGCCTGGGTTCAGGGCTGCCTGTTTTGAAGATTTACAGTTTTGTTTTTAATTATAGCATTTAAAACAACTGATTAGCATCGCTCATAGCATAATTCACATTCTTAGCACAGCAGAGAAGTCATTTAATAACCTTTCCTCATCATCACCTTTCCTCATCATCCTAATCATACCCCCTCATCTTTGCCCTGCGGCAAAATAAACGCTCTAAAGAAATCCCGAGCCATTTTCACCCACGATTAGCAAGAAATTAAAAAAAAAAACTGAACAGGTGCGCTAGGCCATATAGCTCCCGCAAGGTGACACGGTGGCTATGTCGGAGCCGAAGGATGTGCTAGTCACCCGTTCAATATGTGCAAGAAGCGCTTCCGGCAGACTTCTGATAGCTGTGCTGAGACAGCATGTTACTTTCTGAAGCAGCTAATAAAGCGCACCCACCGTGTAAAGTTTCTTCATTATCGCGGTAAGAAAATGTGCAAACTGATTCTTGACCTACGAAGTTCGCAAACTTAAAGCGGCGTGACAGCGATGGGTCTTAAATACAGGCTGAAAGCGCGCCCAAATGTTTGTTCATTTGTTTGTTTGTTTATTGTTTATTGACAAAACAATGTTAAATAGCAGTCTGTCTTGGTGCCAAGGCGAGAGCGGCACTGAAAGCCACCTGACTGGGCCTTTGACACCAGACAGTACACCCAGCAGACAACATGAGCGCAACATACTTCAAACCACATTGCAAAATCTCAGACGCTCAAGACACACTATATCAAACATTATATCGAATAAAATATCAAATGTTCAAACACATCGCAAATTATCAAGCGCATACCATAAGAAACAGATACAGAGTATCCAACACGATACGGCAAAATAAGTGAACATGGCAGAATTAGTGGACAGAATGTGACGTTTGAATTCGACCACCGAAATTAGCTGGCGGCGCTGCAGCTAAGCAGGCAAAAATGTCTGTAATAATGAAAGCTACGTGCATTTTCAAAATTTACAGGACGCCTCGCTGCAACTGGTCTAAGTGCTTGCGGACCGTCGTAAGTACGGCGCTGACGCTCTCGTCGCCATTAAACATACTGGGCACGGCGCGGGCGATGACTTCTGGAGATCGAAATCTTGCAGCGGCCGATGGCTGAACAAGCGCTGGTCAAGGGTGGAAAGTACGGGTGCTATCGTCACCGTTCCTTGGCACTCAGGTTTGTATTTGCATTTTGTAAAACGTGCTTTAGTGTGTTGCACCGGTGGGTGGTGGGATAATGAGTGCGTCATTTGATGGGCCGTGTTGTAAGCCGCATTTGTGGTCTTATCTAAAGACGTGTATAGAGCCCACGTCACAAAATTTCCTGAAAAATGTAGAATAGGATTTCAAGTCACGATTCGGGTACGTACAGAGAAAGAGCAACTGCAAAAAAAAATGAAGTCAGTTATTACAGCTAGAATCCCAATGGCCGAGGTTCTGTATGCGTGCGTTCGTTACGAAATGAAATGTTTCCGATGTGCGACTCAAGGCATTTCTAACGTAGTTAGTTGAATCAAATTCTGTACGCTTATAAAAAGTTCCCTGCGGCGAATCGTGATGTCGTGGGTTCTAGAGTCACCGCACAAAAATGAAGTAACTACTATATTCCCTATTTTGTTTATATTTATTTAAACACTTTGGCCAACTTGAGCATGTAGCTTTCCATTCCTTTGAAATGGCGCAATAAAAGAAATCTACTATTCTCCGCAACCCTACGCAACGCCAGCACATGGGTATTTTAGGAAGTTTCTCAATGTGAATACAGCGGTTGTTGCAGATTTATAAGTGGCGCCAGTGGACTGCCCACACGCCATGGGATAAGTGCGTGTGTGCAAGCTTGACTGGCATCTGTCACAGCGCCATTTGGAACGCCACGCCGGAAAGTGGATTGCCGGAATTAAGCGGGCGCTTGGTAAACCATTGCAACATGTGGTTCGAAATGACAGGCATCGGCTAGTATGTATGTGTGCATGCATGTGTGCATGTATGTCTGTGTGTGTATGTATGTATGTATGTATGTATGTATGTATGTATGTATGTATGTATGTATGTATGTATGTATGTATGTATGTATGTATGTATGTGTGCATATATGTAGGTATGTGTATGTATATATGTGTGTATGCATTTGAGTATACATGCATGCACGTATGTATGTATGTGTGTATGTGTGCATGTAAGCAAGTATGCATGCATGCACGTTTGTATGTATGTGTGTAAGTATGCATGTGCATGCATGTACGTATGCATGCGTGTATGTATATAGTGTATGTATGTATGTATGTATGTATGTATGTATGTATGTATGTATGTATGTAAGAGAAGAAAAACTTCGAACAAGGTTGTTCGAAGTTTTTCTTCTCTTGTGTTCTCTACCATCTTCAAAGTTCTACTACTCCCCGTATGTATGTATGTATGTATGTATGTATGTATGTGTGTGTATGTATGTATGTATGTATGTATGTATGTATGTATGTATGTATGTATGTATGTATGTATGTATGTATGTATGTATGTGTGTGTCTATTTGTGCATGTATGTATGCGTGTATGTATGTATGTATGCACGTATGTATGTGTGCGAGTATGTAGGTACGTTCACATGGATGCATAAGAGAGGGAGAGAGGAATTTTATTGAAATGAAAAAACACAGAAAGGTCGGCCTGATGGTAGTATATCTGGCCAGGTATTCTGTGCGTGGGAAGGGAAAGGGGAGGAAAGAGCGTGGAGAGAGGACGAGAGAGATAAAGATGAAGGAGAAATGAATAAATGGCTATGTACAGAAGATGCCTATACTTCTACTGTATATATGCATGCATACGTGCGTATGTATTGGGGGCCTGCTCTCTACGGCCGTCCAGAAATGAGGCAAACTGCGGTTGAGTACAATGAGAAACTCTTTACTCACATGGAGCTCATTCTCAGTCCGCGTCCGGACACACACCTACACCAGCACCAAAAACACTCTGCCCCCCGAGTCTCAGTCCCCGCGCGCGGTTCTTCACCACTACCGCCCGCTCCTTCACCTCGCTGCCCGCTGCCCCGTGTCCGCCAGCGCCATCTCTCGGGCGCCGACGTCCCCAGGTCCCGCGGCCCAGCAAAGCGTGCGCGGGGGGATCTCGGAGGCCATGCGCGGCCGGTGGGCGTCCGGCGGCGGAGAGGGCCTGAGGAGAGAGCTCGCGGCGAGGAGCGCCGAAGCGCTCCCCACAGTATGTATGTATGTATGTATGTATGTATGTATGTATGTATGTATGTATGTATGTATGTATGTATGTATGTATGTATGTATGTATGTATGTATGTATGTATGTATGTATGTATGTATGTGGACATGTACGTGCGCATACATCTATGTTTATGTATGTATGCATGTGTGTATGTATGCGTGCATGTACGTGCGCATACATCTATGTTTATGTATGTATGCATGTGTGTATGTATGCGTGCATGTACGTATGCATGTATGTATGGGTGTATGCACGCATGCATGCACGTACGTGCGTTCGTACGTACATACATACATACATACATACATGTAGCGAATCAGAAATGGGAAATGAGGGGCTCAGTGAATTAAGACAGAATAAGGGTTGGCAGTCAAGAAAACCTCGGAAAGCAAAGGGGGGAATGCGTTGGGTTATATAAAAAGATATTAAGAATTTTTTGAGTCACAAAGAAAGTGGTGAAAAAATGGGCACAAGACCGGTATTCTGGAGGTCGTGGGTTCGGTTCCCACCCGGCGGGCATTTTTTCACCACTTTCTTTCTGACTCAAAAAATTCTTCATATCTTTCTATATAACCCAACGCATTCCCCCCTTTGCTTTCCGAGGTTTTCTTGACTGCCAACCCTTATTCTACATACATACATACGTACGTACATACATACATACATACATACATACATACATACATACATACATACATACATACATACATACATACATACATACATACATACATACATACATACATACATAACTGATACCGCAAAAGTGAAGAAGGCATGATTCGTCTGTAAATACCGCAAAATTAGGGGAACTCCACCCTGTGGCCTGAAATGCGTGCGCAGGCGGCTAACGTAGGAAAAGACCTTTCGGGAGATCCGCGTTGCGTTCTCCTTGCCCCAAGTTGGTCGCCTTGACACTGCGGCCGTAATCGAAGGAGGAGGCCGCCAGCGAAGAACGAAGAAAGCGACGTTGCCCATCACGATGCGACGAGGCACAGGATCAACGACGGAGTCATTAGAGCCGGTCTCTTTATTTATGCCGTGTTCTCGCAAAGACGTGAATTAGCGGGCGTCAACAACTGCGGAAGACATCTACATCTCAGCCCGCGTGGAAACGGCCCCTTTCGATGCCGTGTCGCAACCTTGACGTGGGTCGCCCACATCCAGGCAAACACTCGCCCGGGGGTTGCCATCATTAGCCTCGATGAGAACACAACCGAACACTGAGTGAAGCAGCCGAGAGAGTACTCCGCCGCGTCGGAGCGAGCAGCACTGCGCGGCTTTCGTCATCGGAGGAGGACGGAGCATGGGAGGAGCCGTACGAGCGCTTCCCCCGGCTCGGGGAATTTGCGGCAATAATTTCGTGCACCCATCCCTGAAAGATATCATAAAAAGTAGCGTACGCCTAACTTCATGTAAACATTTTCATCATGAATGCTTTCACGACGCATCGTCGATGGACACTTCAATTGTTGTTTTTATGCCCTAGCGGTGTTCTGCGGGCTTTTGTAGAACACAATTTTTTATTCCGCTAAAACTAGGGGAACGTGCGTTGGTTTTGTTCCTGATCGTGTACGCCTCTTCCAGATGTATGGTTACTAAAATACGAACCTTATGAACACCCCTCGCATGATGCGAACTTAAATGCCTTGTCATACGTTACAGGCCATGAAGGCCCGGCGAACGTTTTTTCTGCGGAAAATCGCCGTTTTCGTTCGGTTAAGAAATTGGCCGTCGTTGAAGAGAGTTTGGTGGGAGTGCCGGCAGGGCCTTCGTTGTTATATTCAAGCTTTCGGTCCACACAGCCTGTCAATATTATTTAGCTCCCAAACGCGCAACAGGTTTTGGCCACCGATTTGGTGCAGGTGATTGGAAATTACTGTGCTCGGATTCACATACGCCATTCCATTGGGCGTTACAAAACTTTCTGTGTCCATCTATTGGGGTGCAAGTGTGGCGTGATGGTCTTTTCAGACTGCCCTGCGCTCACTGACCCTGCTTAAACCATCTCAAGTGTGGCAGACAGCCCCGTGTTTTTTTTTAATTTATTTATTTATTCGTGACTTGACTCTCCCTGTTATTCGAGCTTTCGTGGAGAAACCTGGTCTATGCGTCGCCTTACCTGGCTGTATGACCTTAATTTTCGCCGCAACATTGTTTGTTAGGGTTTATATTTGAAGGTAAGCCTATTTTTATCTCTCTTTTTTTTCCTGAATACATGCACAACGTCTTTCGAGTTAAACTTACCAAGAAGCTAATTTTTATGCTTTTCCTGGCACCAGTACAATCTGACCGGTTCGGAAAAGACGCGTTTTTGCATGTCCCCAAAATGCCGTTTTTTCCAGCGGCAAAAACTTCATTGTGCAAAGTTTAAAGCGACAGACGTTTCCCTGTAAGATAGGCTACCTCAAATGTCGGAGCTGTTTTTTAATGCTGATTGACTGGTCTTCGCGATTCTGATGCGTTAAGTTAAGCTGAACTGAAGGACGTGCTCCCGGAGACATGCTTCGGCGAGCATGGGGGCCCACTCCGGTTCGACACTTCTAGCATCACGGGAGGACCAGGAAAGATGGCATACTGATCACGTCGCCCTGATGAATTATCGAGGAACCGTCGTTCCAAGAAGCGACCGGCGCATACCGAGTACGTGCTGCTCCGAACGCACCGTCGGAGAAGTGTCATTTGCAGAGGCGATAAACCACCGCATGAGGAACGCTCCCATTGCTAGGCGGTTCGCCGCACTCACTGTTGCCGAATTGTTGCCGAATTGTTGCATGCGCCGAACGCGCATGCAGACTGCTCTCCCGCAAACACGGAGATGTGTGCAGGAGTAGAGGTGCAATTTTCGGGCATGAGTGAAAAGCGTACACTACTTACGGGACGCGGCAAAGGGAGGCGTCTTTGTCTTCTGACTGGGCCAGCATCACGTTTTTCCACGATAGGAGGCAAGGCCACGGTCGGAGTTAACGATTACACAGGTAGTTTTGCATCAATAAATCTTACTCCGAAAACTGTAAAACTAAAACTGACGGCCGATATCAATTGCTAGATGACTCACACGCGCTATTTCGAACGATATTTCCGAGCCTCTTCGGTTTGATATACGGGTCCGGCCGCGCACGTTTAAGATCCCCAGATGGTCCAAATTAATCCGGAGCCCTCCACTACGGCGCGCCTCGACGCCTGTGTAGCGTCGGCGCGTTCAACCTCATAATCAATCAAATCAAGAATCAAATCAATTGATATACGGGTGCTACCCGAATGAAGAGTCCGGCTTTGAGTTTGAAGCGTCTTCAATGCCGGAGCTCTATAGATACCAGTGAATTTTCGCCACAACACTTTATAGTTAAACACAATTCTGACAAAATAAGAGAAGCAGGGGCTCGTACTTGAGACAAAACCGTCAGAATCAAAGATTCTCCTGATCAGCATACCAATATATATATATACGCGGTGGCTCAGTGGCTAAGGCGTTGCGCTGCTGAGCACGAGGTCGCGGGTTCGATTCCCGGCCGCGGCGGCCGCTTTTCTGATGGAGGCGAAAAGCGAAAACGCCCGTGTGTACGAGATTTCGGCGTACGTTAAAGATCCCCAGGTGGTCAAAATTAATCCGGAGCCCTCCACTACGGCGCGCCTCATCGCCTACGTTGCGTCGGCGCGTTAAACCCCACAATCAATCATCAATCAATCAATATATATATATATATATATATATATATATATATATATATATGTATATATATATATATATATATATATATATATATATATATATATATATATATATATATATATATATATATATATATATATATATATATATATATATATATATATATATATATATATATATATATATATATATATATTTAGACGCGGAGTTGTGCGTTGTATACGCGGTCGGACAGGGCTGAGCGGTTTGGTGCGCCCGTTGTAGGTGCAATGCTCAATCGGATGCGCTCGTTATTTGGATGACGCTTGGTCAGTTGTATCGTGCGAGGTCGTCGAGAGGTAGCGCCCATCTGGCCCAGCTGCGGCGGGATGATTCGCCCAGAAAGTGGACGCCAACTCGGGGTGGGCTGTTCGCGCATGCCCTCCGGCCGCCACAAGACCACCACGTGCTGCGACTCGATCGTCTCTCGTTGCGCAAAGGGCACACGGTCAAGCTCTTGATTCGGCATTTCAATGCGCCAAGCCGTCCCTGCGGGGTGTTTGTAAAGCGCATAGATAAAGTACGAGGAAATAAAAATAACGCACGGTAGGGGATACCAGGAAAGATAGCTTATCGCATGTTGACGTCTGGGGGAAAGTAGTTTTCCGTAGCGAGTTTCTCAGCGTTTAGTAATAAACAAATCTCGCAACTACGTGGACATCATACATAGTTCCCGCAGCAAACAGATTGCAAACTATGTAAAGAATAGGTGTAGGTCTGCAGGAAGCACAACAGCGGCCTTAGGACGTGCAGCCAAGAGGCGGCGCAGTCTCGCTTTGGGGACTGCCACACTTACTTGCGCAGCTCTTTCATTTTTTTTTTTTCATTTCATTGTCAACTAGTTACGGGTATTCCGAAAATTTTGAAGTACAAACCAGAGTGAGCATGCATCCCGGAAGAAGCCTGTTTCCCCCGCAGACACAGAGGTCAGCTGAATGTATAATAACCTCATTGTTTTATTAGTTTAAAGGATGGCCAGAAGATGTTTGCCATGCATGGGTATTTATTGGAAAAACAGAGAACACCAGTATAGACCACCAAGAGAGCGCGCTTGAAGAAATTTTCCTAAAAAAATACAGGAACGGTGAAAATTTTGGTGCAAAAAAAGCGTTCCAGAGGACAATAAAAGATAATTTAAAAGTCTAAAAATGTGACCATATCATGAATTCAACACGCAGAGGAAAGCAAAATTTCTGTCTAATTTCTTGATTTGGCAGCGTGTTCACAACACGGCTACTTTTGGTGGTCTTTGGCCCCCTCGTAAAACAAACCGTCCGTTCTGTTTGCTGTTCGTTTTTTGCCCTGGCAAAATCTAGTGTCTACATTTTACGCCTTTTAAGAAGGGTGAACTGTCCACTATCGGCAGGTTTCAACATGTCGTCCTTGCAATTTCGGTGGTATGCTGTGAAACTCAAGTCAGTAGGGACACTAAACCTGTTGATCGGTTCCCCTGGTGACCGAAAGTAGCCGTTATTCAGCACTCGGGATCGCATCACTTGAGGAAAATTTCAGGCCGCCTTGACGTTGCTTTTTCCGCATTGTGTGCACTGAACACAGCTATGACAATTCAGAACGTGTCCACGTTCGGTAAAACACAGAAACGGTACCCGTTGCAGGTGCATTGACTATACCGTTCCGGCCTCAAATGGCCCGTTGTACCAGGAAGGGGGGGGGGGGGGGGGTTAGTGGGAACAGATATTCATTGTCATCGTCATCATATTCATCATATTTTGCTTATGTTCGGTGCAGGATGAAGGCTCCTGAATTGTGCTTTCAGCTGTTCCCTTATATTTCAAGTTCCAAGTTCACTTCTCTCCAATCTGCGGAAAGTGAAGCAAGAGCTAAAGGCTACGGCCTGACAAAGGCTCTTGCTCCACGGAATTGGAGCAATGGTAAAAGGACAATCCGAAATCATGGCATTTGACGTAAAGAGTCCAGACGTCCGAATCCATTCTTTGCCTCCCGATTTTCCCACTTCATACCACCGCTGTATTTATTTCTTCTGTTATCTTTCATCTCGTGCTTTGGTAGCCATTTTCTCGTGTGTTTGATACACCTATTTGACCCTCCCCCTTCCCCCCACCTCATTACATGATCGCCTAAGTAATCTTTCTTTTTTTTTCACCAGCACCGACCAGCTTCAGGTGGTTAACCGGTCTCGTCCGGCCTTCACAGCCCAGGTGCTCCTGAACCAGGGCATCCTGTGATAGTCAGGGCATCACGAGACATGTCGCGTCTTGTAAATGTCATCGCAGTGCATTTTTTCACGTGAAAGAACCAGTTTTTCAGGTATCGTGCCAATTTTCGGATCGCTAGTTGTAGCTTTGTTCGTATGCTTCGGCGGTTTCTCTACGAGCACCAGACACAGATGTCGACATTCTACAACGATAGATCCCCGCCAGGGGTAATACATTTGGGAGACCAACAAGACATATGTTAAAGAGAGTGGGGCTAAGGACACCACCTTGCGGAACACCTTGTCTTATATCGTGACGGGTAGTAACCTGGGCATATACACCGTCCTTTCTCAAAGATAGTAACTTATCCACGTAAACATCTGTCCGCTGATACCTACAGCCGTCATTTCTAGGCAAATAGCATCATGGGCGACGCTGTCACAGGCAGCTTTGATGTCTAGAAAGACTGCTGTGACTATGTTCTTTAACACCATCTGCTGAGTTATGCTCTGTGACAAAATAAGGACCCTATTTATGCTATTCTTTCCACGCATGAAGCCCGACATTTGTGGCGGATACACTGCCTTGTTTTCAAGGTCCCAAACCAGGCGCTCCAAAACCATCTTCTCCATAACCTTGCCAACGCAGCTCAAAAGTGTTATTGTTCGGTAGGAGTTTATGCCCGCTGGTGACTTGCCCGGTTTGAGAACTGGTCTCAGAAGCCCGATCTTTTAGCTGGCTACGAGGCACCATGAGATCCAGGAATAATTTATCGACGGCGTACTGCGCTACAGTCTCCATGTCCTCCAAAATCTGTCACTCACAAGCAGAAAACAGCTAGATGCAGCAAGAAACAATTGCCTGCGTATCTGCCTCGGACTTCCCAGAGGGTCGTCGTGCTTGGGTACTGTCGCGGATGCTGGCTTTCTGCCCTTGGACGTGATTAGGCTCCAAGAAACCGTGCGGATACATCTACGATATCGGATGCACGCCAAAACCGATACAACAGCGTGCATGATAAAACAAATGGCAACTCAAGCTTTGGTCGAACATTGAAGACATTGCATCTTTCCATTCCCTCCCAGGCACCAAATTCAATGCCTTCTTGTTTCCCACCCTGGACCCTTTCGCCATTGCAAATTAGATGCACCATCCCGGGAATTGGCTGTAAAAAGATTATGCCTCAATGCGGCCACATTAGCCGCCACAAACGAAAGTTTTACAGACGGCTCATGTACGCTTGATCGCAGTTCCTCTGGGATCTTTATCTCGTCCACTAGAAAGATGTTCTCTCATCGTCTTGAGCGGGCAACGTCATCAATGTCAGCCGAGCTTCACGCCATCAAAGAAGCCATCCGGTACATTCTCCGCCAACCACCGGGGCGATGGACCATCTTCACCGATTCCAAGGCAGCCCTCCAAAGTCTACTGCGCAACGACTGCTTCAGCATTCACCAACACGCCTCTCGTGAAATAACTTAATAAAGATAAATAAAGATAGATAGATAATAAAATAATAATAAATAATAATAGATAATAATAATGATAGATAATAGATAATAGATAGATAATAGATAGATAGATAGATAGATAGATAGATAGATAGATAGATAGATAGATAGATAGATAGATAATAGATAATAGATAATAATAATGATAGATAATAATAAAGATAGATAATAAAATAAATAAAGATAGGAAAACAAGCATACTTTTGAAGATCCGACAGTAGGAGTGGCCCCAATAACAAGAAATATGCATCCGGAGTACAACAAGGCCAGAAGAATTGCCCGAGCACAAGCCTTCTCCACCAGGTATACAAACGGCCCAAATACGTGCTTTGTGAACGCATCCCCTTATCCGCACCATCCCGCCCCCGTAACCTGTGTAGTGAATGAGTCGGGACAAGAAATAACATCCTACCCAGTCAGTCGATACCAAAGCGATTGATTCTGCCGAGGAAGCCGCGATAGCCCACGCCATCACCACTATCCGAAACCCAATCACCATACTACCCTACTCTCAGGAAGCTTGGAAAAATTATCGACTATACGGTCGCATTTCTAAAACGGCACTTCATCTTCTTCTAACGAGACCTATAATTCCAGAAGTTTTTCATAGTCTGGGTACCAGGACATGAATCGCTTGAGGGGAATGAGGCGGCACACGCCGCTGCCCGCGCTTGTATACACCGGGCCGTTACTCTCACGGGGCAGTCACTGCCTCTTCCATCTAACCTACAACCTATCTTGCACTACACGGACATCGTGGCGGACTACCGACACAAACGGGGAATGTTCCCAAATCCACGCGGTCAACTCACAAGGGATGAAGCAACAACTTTCAGACGACTAGAGGCTAATACGTATCCGCACCGCACCCGTATTCATGCCACTTATTATCCAACAGGCTATCAAACCACCTGCAACTACTGCCCAGCGCCAGTGGCGGTCCTAAGGAGGAGGGGGAAGGGGGCGATCGCCCCCCCCCCCCCCGAAAGAGTTCCTCAGCTGCTTTTTTAGATGCAAGGCATCTCTTACACTCGGCCTGTCCCTCCATCCGGCGTCCGTCCGTAACCCTCCTCCTTTCCCCTCGCCTGCCAGCTGCGTTAGCACGTTCTCCTCGCCATGCCAGCTGTGCGTTAGTGCGCATGCATGTCTCTCTCTCAGTCCATCCGCAACCCTCCACCTTTCCCCTCACCCGCCAGCTGTGTTAGCACGTTCTCCTCGCCATGCCAGCTGTGCGTTAGTGCGCATGCGTGTCTCTCTCTCATCACTCTCTCTCGCAGAGCGGCTATATAACCGCGGTATCTGCAGCGCGCTCCTCAGTCGCTCCGTCAGTCGCTCTTGCTGCTACTGCTCCGACTGCTGCTCCGATGAGTTGAAATGGACACTAACATGCCTGCTACCGCGTAATTGGAAATGTACGTGTGATTGAGCATCATTTAAGGTTCGCTACACATCAACCACATTTGGGTAACCAACATAACGGAAACGCGAATTGAACCCCGTGAGATGCCTTGCATCACCCCAGGGTTCCCCT
This sequence comes from Haemaphysalis longicornis, assembly GCF_048455015.1. Lineage (NCBI taxonomy): Eukaryota > Metazoa > Arthropoda > Arachnida > Ixodida > Ixodidae > Haemaphysalis > Haemaphysalis longicornis. Next base: position 13,727,129 of record NW_027526361.1, on the reverse strand, counting down.
CGCGGAAGATGGTGGCAATTTTTTTTTTTTTTTTAGCATTCCACTTGTGCGAGGTTACATCCCACTTGTGCGAGGTCGCAAACGTGTTCCGACCGTCATAAATGCGGGCTCGAGCCAGCCGTTGCACCGCCTAAGGGGATTTGTGATTTGTGATTTGTGCGCTAAGTGATTTGTGCGCAAGCGGGTAACACCACATGCGTGCGCACGCCGGCATGGTTATCACCTCCTCCGCAGAACTGGCGCAAGGAGAGGAGCGGTTCATTGATCGCCCCTCCCCCTAACTCCCCCACCCCCCAAAAAAATCCCCCCCCCCCCCCACAAAAAAAAAACCAATCTCTGGGACCGCTACTGACAGCGCCCGGTAGTAGCGGTACCCTATACCATCAGGTGTGGGAGTGCCAGAGAACACTGGACCTGCAACCAATCCCCAACCCTTCCATGCAACAGTGGACGGCGCGGCTGACCAGCAAGGACCCTACGTTCCAGCTGATGAAAAGGGCCCGCGCCGACAGCCGCAGCCAGGGGATCCCGTGCTATGGATACCCTCCACCGGGCGGGTGCCTTAACAACAGCGCCTGTTGTTCTCTATAAAAATTTAATTCATTCATTCATTCCTTCTCCCCTTCCTTCGTCTTAATTTGAAGTAAGAGGCCTTCTACGTGAGTTTATTTTTATTATTCGAGAAGCTCGTTTCGTATCACTACGCGTTACACAAATTATTACCTTTTATTTCTTTAAAAGTGCTTAGTAAGGCCAGTTGTTTCCTCCCCATAAGTTAGCATCGTAAGTATATAATTTATTTCCTTTCGTTAACAGAGGTTAATTTACTGGGTATTCACTTGAGAGGGCTTTCTCCGAGTGCACCCCAACTCTTACTGATCCTGCGTCCTATTTCTTTCTTCTGGTTAAGATAAGCACTAAGAACTTTTCCAAGAAAATTATATTAATCCATCTCTATATTTGATTACCTAGGCATACAGGCTGCCTCTGCGCTTGGCTGTATAACGCCGCTATTGGTTCCTTCTTGTTTGTTAAAGAGAAGCTTTCCTGGTCTCGCAGATGGAGGTGGCGTTACCTAAAATGCAGCACAGGAAAGCCAACTTTACACAATACCAGGGCACATGATGATGATGATGATGATGATGATGATGATGTTCGGAATCGAACTTGTGTCCCTCGTTTAATGAAGCCGACGTCTACCCGATTGCGCCAATCCGACACGGTCAAAGCAGTTTGGATTTAATACCCCTGTCACACGGGCACTTTCAATCGCGATTTAGTCGATCCGGATCGAGCTCAATCTGGATCGGGCGCTGCTACACGGCAGTTTCAATCGCGATCGAGCCTGATCCCGCTCGAACTCAATCCTGGTTTCTCAAGCGTGATTGAGGTTTTTAAGCGCGATCGGATGATAGCGCTGATACTCTTGTCGCCGCTGGCTTATACAGAAGGTTACAACTTCAACTAACGCCAGAAACTGTATCAAATAACTTGACCCAAATATAGTTACGTATACCTACGACCGCACAAAGTTACCAGACGCCGACAGCGAAGTACATTTTTGGCGCCGTCGGGCGTATGTGAGTGCAACCGGTGCAACTTCTCATTCGGGATTGAAACGGGCCGTGTAGCAGCGGCGAAGCGTCGAGCACGCTCGGAAAGTCAATGGCGCTTCGCTTCAATCTGGATTGAAAGTGCCCGTGTGACAGGGGTATTAAAGCGAGTTTGAACGCTTCACTTTGAACGATGATGAAAGGAGGGTGGGGGCGCTCAACTTTTTTGTGAGGGAGTCGTTTGCCGTCGCCTGAATTTGGACTTTGACTCGCAGGCAGTTTGCACTTTGATCGTTGAAGCTTGAACTTTGACTCTCAGGCGGCTTGCACCTTGACAGTCGACGCTTTGACTTTGATCACAGCGGCTTTAACTTTGGTACTTCGCCATTTGATTTTCGCACGCAAGAAAGCTTCACGTTTCAACCATCATCGTCGTTAGACGGAGAGGAATTGAATTTTTTCCAATTCCCCGAGAAAGCATCTCAAATGCAGTTCCGAAACTATGCTTTGCAGGTCACCTGCAGGCTTACAAGACAGCACGATGTCGTCCGCAAGCCTCAAGTGGTTTGCAGTCAACTTGTACCCCTGAACTTCCCCCGTAAAGCTTCCTGAACACCCCCTTGTTATTATTTCTGACGAATCGTGTCCGCGTGCCTGGCGCCGCACCTAAGTGGCCGCGTATCATACTTATGACGGATTATCATGCCCACACTCTTGATCGGGTCCAAGTCAGCCTGCTCGGGCTACCAAAGCTTTTTTTATGTACTTGCGGAGCACATATCTGGATAAAGGTCTATGAGGAGCGCGGGGTATGTGCGAGACAGATTTGTGTGTGCTTCACCCATTATCTTATAATTTCTTTGTTCTTTTTTCTCATCGGGTGTAGCAAGCTGGGCGCAACGGCTTGGCTTGGCTAACAACGCTAGCAACATTAAACATATTCTATTTCTCGTTGCAATGCCCACTGCAATAATTTTATGTAAAATGAAATCAGCTGTCTTGTAGTTGTTACATTACTGCTGTGTTTTTAGCTTAGATACTTTGCGACTATAGTTTGTTATATTACGTGGATTCCACCATTACCTAGCTGATACAAGGTAAATATAACTGGTAGCGAAGGTTCCATAGAAGCCCATACGTTAAGAAAATGGCGGCTCTTAAGCTGCTCATGGGGCTTAGCGCCATCTGTGTGAGGAGGGAACACTTCCGGCGGAACAAAAAATAAACAGGATGTGACGCAAGATCCGGTCAGAAAGTGACGTCATTTTGGTGGCATTAGCGGGAAAATTTGACTTCAAAATAGCCTTAGCAGGCCTCTGATCGCTGAGGGCTCATGTCATTGCCATCTGACGCAAGTTGGCGAGCCCTTGGTGTGTGTGCTTCAAGTCAACGCCAGCTTATACTCGTGACTAGAGAAACGTACTTTAGCAGCACAACCTTTTGCAGCACATCGTTTCCGTAGGTACCGAAGAAAGCGCTCCGCTCCAACCGTTGGCAGCATCGTCCCGTAGTTCACCGTGCCCGCCGGGCACGGTACTAAACGTGTTCACCGACGATACAACGCACCTCGCAAGTCCACGCACAGCAAAAATTAAGAGCACACCAAATTAACAAGGAAAAACGAATGCAAATGCGCACCACCAAAACACGCGAGGGGCGTTTCCCAGCCGACGAACTTTAGGAGCGCCTTTACGAACACTACACGGACTGCATCACGAGCAATGACATGGGCCATTCTTCAGAGGGCGCTACAAAAAAGGTTTTTGAGAATGAACAGCATTTTCATAAATTATTTGCACAGTGGGCCTAAATAAATGTGATTCAGAAATAAATATTGTTCGTGAAATATAAATGTTGTTTTGTTGTAGCACAAAATTTGGTTTTTCGTTACTAGTGTTTGTTCCCTCCTCACCTAGTCGCGCTTCAATCGCCACTCCCATAAGCCCCCATGCTGATGTCGCTGGCAATAGGTTCTGAACCGCTTTTCGCCCGAAGCTTCGCTACCATTTATATTTACCTTGGCTGATAGCTCTGTCTGATCTCTTGTACAGTCATCTTTTCTGAATACACCCTTCCCTACGGGTTGACGCAAACGTAGGCGGTCACTTAGCGGCAGAGCTGATCATTTGATCTTGTCTCTCGCTACGTGCAAAGTGTGTTCCGCAGCAAGATATCGCTGGTAAGCCGGATGCTGTGCGCTGGCTCTTCTTCCGCGCTGTGCATTCTTCTCAAGGCCCAAATTGGTTTGTGTGGCTCTGACGTGTCTCCACCGTTCTTGCGCAGCGCAAACGAGCCCGAACCTCTTCAGGAGATGTGTACAGTTCCTAGGACGGCCCATGATTCCGCTGTTTAACTTTGAGCATACACGCAATACTGTCTCCCCCTGCTCCTGTGGCCAACAAGTAGTCGGTACGAGTGTGGCGCAACTCTTCACGTGGTCTGACGTGCCCCGCGGCGCGACAGGAATGGCCGACGAAGCGAGAGCACATCTATGACGCTTCCTCCGCGATCCGTAGCCGGCAACCGCCAACGCTGTTCCTCGGCCGAGGCACGCGATTGCACCGCCGCAACCAAGCTGACTCTCCAGGGTTACTGTTCGGCACCTCGCACCTTTTTAAATACGATAGTCTTTCTTGGGCTACTTAAACGCAGAAATTTTGGTCTGTCTGTCTGTCTGTCTGTCTGACTGTCTGTCTGTCTGTGACTCGATACAGCCACCGCGCCAAAGTGAAACAAAATATGCGCAATAGTCTTATATACTCACAACCAAATCTAAACGTCTAAGTCCGGTGTCAATGTTCATACTTGTCAACATTGTTAAACAAGAACAAGCCATTACGCAAATATAAGACAGAAAATTAGTACACAAGGGATATTTACAGTGTGCCTTTATGAAAAGAAAAAATCGTAGATGCTTGATTTTCGCGAAATGGAATACTACATCATCTGCATAAAAAAATCACACTGTCGCCTGCTGTCACCCGCATTACTATAGCTTCTGGTAGCATTTTCAGAAATCAAACGGGAACAGCAACGAAAAGTTACACTAGATAGGTTACATGTTCCCCTTGGAGCGCACGTGTAGTAGGGCAACGTTGTTCTATAAACGTTTAAGTAGGGCGACTCGATTCACGCGCGTCTCCGCCGTACTGCAGCGCTGGTATCGAGGTACCCGGCCTGTATAGCAGTGGAACGCGGTAAATTTAAATTGACTTCAGCAAACATTCAGTGTGTTTACCTTGGGAGGAGCGCGACGGAAGAGGAACAGCATGAGAGGTGAGGGGGAAAGCAAAAGAGAGGCATTTACTTGGCAAGTGTCTACAAAGGCTCTCGTCTTTTGTCGACATTTCCAACGAAAGGAGCAGATACGCGACCAATTTTTATATGCGAAGGACGTTTTGACGAGCCCCGGAAGGTATTTTTGGGCGTCAATTTCTTCAGCGTCATTTTTTGACATCGGAGCTGTATAATCGGGCCGTAAGTTGTCTAACGCGAACTGAAAACCCCCAATCGGAAAGAAAGAAACGCCTCCCGTGGTGGGAATCGAACCTAGTGGTTCCCTCGCGTTATGAAAATGTCACCTATCCGATTGAGCTATCATCGCTTTCGGGGTGGTCAACATTCTTTCCTTTGGGTTATTTGCAGCGTTGACTTTGAACAGCCGGGTCTCCGACAAAGAGAGAGAGGGCGGCCAGCTCTGCTGTTTCTCGAGCCCTGTACCCCTGGTGCACGCAAGCTGCGCCAATTCTTTTGGCATCCGTTCTCTCGCGTCTTCTTCTTTTCTTCGTTTTTTTAAGCGACGCTTTCTCTGCCTTACTGGTGCCGTCCATGGTTACGCTAAAACACACCGCAGAAAAGGCAACTTACACGATGAATGCCTCAAGAAAAAGACGCTTCCCGTGGTCGGAATAGAACCGTTGATCCCTCGCGTTATGAAGCCGACGTTTATCCGATTGCGCCTTCAGACACGATCGAGGAAGTTTGGGTTTTGGACTTTGATTGAGGTTGAATGGGAGAAAGCTTCGCGTTTTAACCATCTTTCCCTTAAAAGAAGGGAGGGGGGTGGTCTGTTTTTTTGTTGTTTTTTTTAACTCACGGGTACCGAAACACTGGAAGAACACTTCTGCCACAGTACAGTATGCCGTACTTCTTAACAGACATTGTATCCGGCAATTAAATAATTTAGGCATTGCCTTTCTCAAATCCGCGGTATTGTCGTTGCGCCAGTCGACAGTTCAACGTCAAAGCGGCGCTCACTTCCGCGTTGGTATATAATCATTGGAAAATTCGTCAATCGTAAACGGTAGGATGAGCTATAAACTTGAGTCAGATCGGCGTTGGAGGTTCCCCTCCTCCCAGTCCTAGCACCTCTTCCCGAACTCGTTTGGGTCGGCCTAGCGGTCTGAATTCAGTCCGTGTTCATTCTGCAGAACCGTTTGTAAGTCACTATTGAAAATAAAATTTCAAATTTCCGCGTCTGCTATCACCAACCAGGAAGGCTAACGTATGCTTTTCCGCATGTCCCATCGGTAAAGTTTCTCCTTAGAGCTTGGTTTATAGCTGCATACGTCTGTGTCGATTCATTGATAATCAACGGATTCTCCCGAATGCGGGCGGCAGTTTGGAACCCCCATAGTCGCGGATGTGTCTATCCGACCTTGAGTGCTCTCCTCAACTGCATGGCCATTGTCGTTTGTCACGCGCACTCTAAGCTGAAACGGATGCTGGGTGGATATAGAGCTCACTTTCCTCGTCACATCGAGGAAACAAACCTTCAGTCATGCCAGCGTTCGAGTGGCGCGCGCTAACCATGGGAATACGCGTGGCGTGTCCTCCCTACGCTCCAGTGGCTTCGATTCCAAGAAAAGTGTCCATTGTTTCCGGTCTTAATGGCGGGGTCAATTTCCATACACTGAGCCAGGAGAGGATTTTATTATACTCGCACGTGTTGGGGTTCTAAAACTAGCGCGAAACAAGACGTGCATAGGGAAAAACAGCACTGCACGTCCCCAACGCTGGTCAATTTTTGTTCATTCATTGTCGTTCCTACTTCTTCGTCGTTTGCCGCTAATTACTTCGATAGGCACACTGGCGACACTTCCCGACACAGCTTCTCCAGAATCAGTCATCCGTTGTTGTCGTTCAGCTGTTCTGCTCGCGTGCCGTCACGCTCACCTGTCGCGCGATAAGACGTCAGAGCTACACGCACTAGATTAACTCTTGTTCCGCCAGTGGAGACGCGCTGATGGTGCGCGCTGGTAAGGCATTGGGTTCCTACTCTTGAATTCCGGGTTCAATCCCCATATGAACTCGAATATGTTTCGGCCATTCTTCGTACCGGACAACAACAACGACGTTTTTTAATTTTTTTTTTCCACAATAAGGAGTGTAGGGCTTTCGCCATAAAAAAAAAGTAGTGAAGCGCCATAGAAAGAGAGAGAAGCAAAAGGTTATAGTTGGTTGCCTTGGCCTCTACGAAGCCCGAATATACCTTCTTCCCGTTGTGGGCACCCATACAAAACATTATTTCTCGGCGACAAGGGATGGAAGCGGTGACGAAAAGGCCTAGTGTTCAGAATTACCGCGTGGCGAAAGGTCCTCTCGTACGTCTCTTCCTTCAGTTTTCCTTACAGACTCCTCTCTTTGTTGCACGGTAACTCTGCCGCAATGTCGCTTTACTGGCGACTTTTGTTCCGCCGTGCCCTCGCCAGATGTTTTTTTTTTTTTTTATGCACAAGCAATAGGTAATCAGGCCACACAAAATCTATGCGCGTACTATGAAGCCTATCAGTGTCACATACCCCCAGGGTTGCACATACCCACGGGGGTGTATTGGAAAGGCTTTGAAAAACGGCTAATAAACTGAATCATCTCGGCTATTCAATCAATCAATCAATCAATCAATCAATCAATCAATCAATCAATCAATCAATCAATCAATCAATCAATCAATCAATCAATCAATCAATCAATCGATCAATCGATCAATCAATCAATCGATCGATCGATCAATCGATCGATCGATCGATCGATCAATAAATCGATCAATAAGAGTGCAAGCACCAGGAGGGTCGACCACGAGAAATCTCTGCGTAAAGCCTAGAACAATGTTGCATACCCCCCAGAATAGCACATGCCCCCAGAGATGTATTTACGAGATGGTTTACACGCAGGTATTCAAGCTGAGTCTGATTCACACACGCGAAAGAGAACAAGCAAGAGCTATTTGGACCCGCTGAATGGAGGAAACCAACCAAACGAGTCTTGCTTGCGCACCCAAACAATCTGTATCAAATCGTCCAGCAATCTTTTTTTCCGGTTCATGAGCGAGCCCCACAAATTGAAAAATTAATAACTGTGCCCGTTAGAAACCACTGAATGAAGAAAGTATGGCAGGCAATCCCTATGAGGACATTTCTGTAGGTTTTTTTGTAAAGATTACTGTGGGAAAACTTTATTCGCGCTTAAGTGACCGTAACATTTTATAGAAACAATTGAGCCATAACAAATCACTATGAAAAAAAAGGCATTACGCTCTATTACAGAATGAAGACAAGAGCAAGCTTTACAACACGTGTTTTAATAAGCGAGAATATTACTATTCTCTTCATCGTGAACACAATTACGACGAACTTCTTAGTAAATCAATAGTAGAAGCGTAACAGAGAAGTAGAAGTACTGGCTTGTTAGCAGCAATGTGCAGAGTCGTAAACAGCATTTTTGGATGGAGATAAAATCAGAACTTTTTTTTAGGGAACATTGTGCAGTTAAAAATTTTTGTGAACTCGTTAAAACGGTAAGCAATTACCTCCTTAGGCGTACTCCGTGTGCGCTGTTTCGACGCTGTGCTCTTTTGTAGTGGTACCATTTTACCGCGCACTGTTTTTTCGCTGTGTTGCTCCGTCGCCGAAACAATTATGACGCACGCTGCTATGTCGAGCCGTTTTGCCGCATGTTGCTTCTTGTTTTGCCGTTTTGTCAACGCCTTGATAATTACACGCCACTCTTTCATGTGCAGCAAAAACACTGCAAAGCGGGCGGCGCAGTTCAAGGCTAATTTCTACCGGTCCAACAGCACTAATGTTCACGTCTGGCCCGCGCGAAGCCAACAACGTAGCCACGTTCCCGGCTTTCCATCAGCAAGGCAGTTGCTAGCCCTTGGGAGACGATGGGTGCTGATTGGAGTGTTTCTTAACCGTGTGCAGTGACTGCATTTCAAAGGGGTGTAATCGCTTACCTAAATTCCCTCCCATTTTCAAACCTGCCGTATGAAGCAGCGTGGTGTATTCCTGCCAGATGAGGTGTGCCGCATATAACACATAACAGGAAACTAAAAATGGAGTTAATTGTTCATTACCCCGAGTCTACATCAACGAACGACCGTGAAGGCAACACACATTCTTTTTTTGTTTGTTTGTTTTAGTACTACTTCTTGTTAACCAGAATAACTTCGTTACGGTCGGATTTTGCAATCAATCGCTGTGTGTCTGTCACTGGTGTCACAGCGCATGCGCATCCGAGCAGAGATTTTAAAAACAAAATCAGTTTGTTAATGTGGAAGTTGTATATGCACACACATACTGATGTAAAAAGTATAATTGTGAGTTTTGTATTTAACTTTTGTGGCTTCTTCTAAACCCGAGTAGCGGAAAAAAAAGTCTTCATGGCTTGCAGATATGGCCGCGAATAGAAAACTGCAATACCAAAATTGCACGCTGTTGCTGCTACACACGGATCTACGCGCCACGCTAAGTACCCACACGTTGAGTGATTAAAAACGGTAAGACCAATCCTGCGCATTTATATCTGTACCAGCCCAATGCACAGAGACTAATGCAGGTATGCAAACACGCTACACATACATATTCACGTGGAATGTTTTTCTACTTTCAAACCGGCAGATTTATAACGTATATTTTTTATCCTTGGATAATCACCGTAATCGCATGGCCGTCCGTTAACACGTGTCGCTTTTGGCCGTATCACCTTGGAGCGATCGTCGTGTGACTATTTTTCTCTAACCGGACCAGACCGCCCTCCAACCTGAGTACGGGCAATCTACATCTTACTGCCTTCACGGGCAGTCGATCTCTCAACTACTGACGGGACCAGTGCAGCTTAGCCTTGGCGATAGATAGTGTGAGCACCGACGCCACCCCGTTGCTAAGGCCTGGCCTGTATGTACTGATGTGTACCGGCTTAAGCCATAAAGTCTATCGAGGCTACACCCCTCATTAAACTGCAAATTCTGGTAACTTAAAAGCGGGTGAGCCAATCGAGTGGCGAGCTGACCTTCATTGTCTTCTCTCTGACACGACGCCGGGTCTTACGAGGTGGAACGGGAGCGCCAGCGAATGGGGCTTGGGAACGATCGTTTGGTGGAACCTTTCCTCATCGCCCTAGCCTAGCATGCGTCAGCCGCTCCTGACTCATGTGGGCTTCGGCCGCGTGCGAGGTATACACAGCGAGCAGCAGCGCCTTTCCTGTCTGTCGCGGCGGCCTCGAACGACACGAGGACCCGATTCAGCCTCGTTTTTTCCTCTTCACTTTCAAGAGCTTAACTTGGCACTGTCCGATCACGCGAAAGAGGGCGGTTCATGCTTCGGCTGCGATAGATTTTCCTCAGCGCAAGTCCGAGATAACCTGCGATTTCGGGCAAGCGACATAACCACTATGCTGAAAAGCTCCCCTTATCTGGCAGATCACTCTTTAATATCAGGTGTGTCTCACAAGGACACCTGCGACTCCCGCTGCCGCTTGAACACAGGTATGTGCGGAAAGAATAACAATGTTCTGCGCATATACATCAAAACTATGCGTGTCGTGGGAGACCTTAAGGCCTCGTTTCGCTGTTGTAATCTTGAGACGCCGCACAAAACGCTCCCCAATAACACGGAAGGTTTCTCGAGGAAGTCTGTCAAACTATTTGGAAGACATATATCAAGCCTCAACGTTGGAGAAGACATTGGAAGCATCCACAGAATACAAACAACCTGCTCACGTGAAGTTTGCTCTGCTCCGCCGGCTGAAAGGGAGCCGTTGCTGAACTAAGCAATGATAACACCACCAAAACGGTCACGTAGAATGAGAAAACTCCAAATAAAACAATGCACTCTTTACTGAACATGGTGTCATGGCTGGAAGTGTGCGAAAAGCACGCCACACCCAGCAACAAGTCTTCACATGGCATCAAAAATAGATCAATTGATTTATCAACTTTTATTTGCCCAGTTTTTTTTTTATCCGCTAGCAGTCAGAAGAGTTATTTTTTAGACATTCTGCATTTTATGTGTTCCAGTTGCAGCTTCCCGGTTGGTCTGGAGGTAGTGAAAAGATCTGCGCAGAAGCGCGAAAATGGCTTCAACAAGGCAGAGGCTCACTGCCACAAACTATATTGGGAAGGGTTAGTCGACCAGTTTAGGGGAAGCCCTCAGGGTGGAGTAAGTTTCGCCGAAGGAAAAATTTAGCATCCACTATAAGCCTTCTCAGAAACTGGGTGGTTGAAGAAACCAGAATGAATTTTTTTTTCAACTGCGAAGTTTCTGAGAAAACTGAGTAGCTTTCCTTCCTATCTGTATGATTGCATTTCGGGTGCACACCAAATTTTCCCACTGCGAAGAGTTATTGAACACTTGCATAAACGCAGGAACTGGCGTAGCCCCAGTTCCTGCGCGTATCACGTTATCTGCACTTGGGGCTCGTTGCGTCTTCACCAGAGACACTGAAACTGTGAGCGTTTCTCTCTCCTTCTTGTATTTTTCGAAGCATTCACCATGGTTCACCATTCTGAATGTTCGTCAACTACGCCAAGCGCTATCACACTCACAAAACAAAATGCAACACGCGCGTTTATTTCAACCTAGGCATTGCTACGATGATAGCTTCGCGTTACGTCGATTCCCACGCCTGCGTGGGATCCCCTATTTTTAGGGGCGCAGCTGCTTATGGGGCTCGAGCTGTTGGCGTCTCATGTCGTCGTCGTAACCATCCTCTCATGTAGTCACGGTAATAAAACACCGGGACACTCGTTTACGCCTCGAACTAGAACACTTCGTAGCGCGTACTAAGAAAACACGGGACACTCGTTTACGCCTCGCGCTGGAGTGCTTCGTGCTTCAAAGACACGAGACTTTAACAGCAAAGCTGTATACCTGTACCCCCCCCCCCCCCAAACGGTTTCATCTCCGTCGACAAAAACGTCAAGGCGCCAAGAATACACTTATACGCCGTATGCTTCACCCCTCCCCAGGTTTCACGTTAGTGGTGATGGCCCGGGATTTTTTTTCTACTGGCCCGTGCGTCCTACTCGTCTGGTGTCAAGAATATACCTAGATGTAAGTTGACGCTCATGGAAAAAACTCATACTAGCCATGTCATCCGGTCTCATTACAGGAAATGACCGAAACGATCGCCCACGACGAGTAGCTTTAAGCGCGCCATGAGGAAATGTGCGTTTTGCAGCTTCTCGGTAACACTCGGGAGGGCCGCATGTAATTCTTTTCTTCTTTCGGAGCCTTCCTGATTCTATGAAAACATGTTTTGTTATGACGCTTATTTTTATAATTAATTAAACGTTCGTATTTATTTAACAAGCAATGCAATTAAACGGCGTCATATGCACAGTACACGATGCATGCCGGAGGCCGGCAGAAAAAGCTGTCTCAAAGTAAAGCTTGACAGAGCTACCGGGAACCGTTTTGGCGCCAGCATAACACAACGTACAACCTCCAATGTTCCGCTCTACATAAGCAAGAAGCAAAAGAAACGTCATTTGATAAACCACAAAACTTATACAAAACTGATAAAGCACTCAATACACATCAAAAAAAGATAAGTGTAAGCCCTTTAGAAATTGACAAGCCCTGCGCAAAAATGATCCCCACAAAAACGGGCCACGAAATGTGCTGGAGCAACAAAGATCAAGTATTTGGTACATGCCAAGATGAAACTACACAAAGGAACGAAATGCTTACAGTGGATATCAAAAATTCGGCACAATATACAATAGGGATCGCTAAGATAATATCAGTAGAAAAAAAAAGTAGGTGGTTACTGGCAAAAAAGAAACGCATTGTTTTAAAGTTGTTGCTTTCCAGCTGAAAATTAGGTTCATATGTAAAGCCTCATCATCATCGTCGTCGTCGTCATCATCATCATCATAATCATCAGCCTACTCAGGTCCACTGCAGGACGAAGGCCTCTCCCGTTGACCTCCAACTGCTCCTGTCCTGCACTACTCTAGTCCACCGTTTACCCCCGAATTTCTTTTGCACCCCTCCATCGGGTTAATGGCCTTCCCTTCCTTCTAGATCCATCTCTTGGTATCCACTCTGTTACCCTGGTGGTGCACTAGTTATCAGTTCGTCTCACTACATGGCCAGCGCAAGTCCATTTTTTTTTTTTTTTTTTTTTAACTACGATATCATCTACTCGAGTTTGTTCTTGATCCAGGTAGCTCGTTTCCTGTCCGAGTGTTACTCCTAACATTACTCGTTCCATGGCCCGATGAGCCGACCTAAGTTTGCTTTCTAGGTGTTTGATTGATTGATTGTGGGGTTTAACGCGCCGACGCAACGCAGGCGATGAGGCGCGCCGTAGTGGAGGGCTCCGGATTAATTTTGACCACCTGGGGATCTTTATCGTGCGCCGAAATCTCGTACACACGGGCGTTTTTGCTTTTCGCCTCCATCAGAAAAGCGGCCGCCGCGGCCGGGAATCGAACCCGCGACCTCGTGCTCAGCAGCGCAACGCCTTAGCCACTGAGCCACCGCGGCGGGTTCTTTCTAGGTGTTTAGTAAGACGCCAAGTTTCAGCTCCATATGCACTGGTTGTAGATTTTTCTTTAGAGGTAGCTTACTTTTCATTGTTTGGGAGCGCTTGCCATGGGTGCTCCCCTACCTTTTCCCCAGTATATGTCGTCCGAATGTTGTTCTACAAGTTTTCACGTACCAAATTTCGCAGTTTCGCATTTTTATAAGGCTTTATAAGGTTTTATAAGGTACACGTATTTTGTTTGTAAACACGCGTTTGTAAATACATATTCTTTAACTTCTTAGATCGTGATATGGCAGTTGATGAGTTTATGCTTAAAAAATTGGACAACACTTTCTTAAGAGAAATTTCTTGAGAAGGGTTAGGGTCGGAGCGTTTCTGGCACGCCGGATCCAGGTGAGGTAGATGAATACAAAGACAAGGTAGAGAGCTGAAGTTTATAAATAGTAACGGTATTGATACAAGGATAAAACAAAAGCTAATATGACCGTGCCGAAACGAACAAAATACCGGTTCGGTTCCGATTCGGGTCAGTGTAGCTTCATTTCGTTCCGGCTCAGTTCCGGTTCAACTAAATACCTGTTTTTACCGTGCCTTATCCATTTTCGCATGTTCTGAGTATTTAAATTGCCGCTATTGTGCAATATAAACGTTTTACCTGCCGCAGGTAAACACTGGGTTCGTATTGTCACTGAAATCGCACCATTAGTGAGTTTTCTTACAGCGATTGCGTGCACTAGCACCGATCGCCATTGCTTCAATAAAATCGCCGGTGCCAGTTTTTATGTTTCGTTTAGGCGCAATCAAATGCAAAGCGCGGATTTCGTGCGTTGCGCCGCTTTGAGCACACGAACTGCCAGCTAATCGCGCACCCCATTGCCTCCGTCCTGCCCTTCGACAACGCCGTCGAGCGAGAGCGAAAAATAGGTGATGGTCGATCTATAAAACGATGCGGATGCAGTACAGTAAAAAAATTTGAACGGCCTCGCACGTACAAGTTTTAAACTGGGTTTCTGATGTTTATGACAGGCTTCCCTTGGACCGATTCAAGTAATGCATCGAAAACGTATTTGCTCTTCCTTGACAACCCCTATCCTAAGCCAGATCTTATTACCGTTCGCGAAACGGTGTTTAAATCGTCAAAGAAGGTTGAGTCAGCCGGAAATTAGCAGAAGTACAAAACGTCGCGCAGAGGTGGGCGTCTTCTCTGAGTCATTTCTTAAGTTTTCTTTCTCTGGTATAAACACAGCAAAAAATTCGTCACGTATCTGCTCCTTTCGTTGCAAATGTCGACAAAAGACGAGAGTTTTTGTAGACATTCGCCAAGTAAATGCCTCCCTTCGCTTTCCCCCTAACCTCTCATGCTGTTCCTCTTCCGTCGCGCTCCTCCGAAGGTAAGCACACTAAAGGTTTGCTCAAGTCAATTTAGATTTACCGCGTTCCACTGCTACAGCCCGGGTTACTCGATGCCAGCGCTGGTATACGGTGGAGACGCGCGTGAATCGAGTCGCCCTACTTTAACGTTTATAGAACCGCGCTGCCCTACTCCACGTGCGTTCCAAGCAGAAGGTGGAACCTATCTAGTGGAACCTTTCGTTGCTGTTGCCGTGTGATTTCTCAAATGCCGCCAGGAGCGCGGGCAACAGCAGGCGACGGTTTACTGCAGTAGATGTAGAATATCATTTGCTATCGCAAAAAACCAAGTATCCACGAATTTTTAATAAAGGAACACTGCAAATATCACTTATACAGGGTGTCCCAGCTATCATGCACCAAGATTTAAAAAAAAGAGAAATTGCGTAACTCGAAGAAAACGTAGTGCACAATGTTTGTAGTACTGTGAAGAAGCGGAGAGTAATTTTTTCGTTAATGAGACTTAATTAATTAATTGTAATTAATTATTTAACTCGAGAAATACTGTCCTAATCCCTAAAGTGTCAATGAGGCACTTTTAGGTAATCACGAGGGGCATCTAACTGCGCTATTTTCAGCGACGAACTAATTGCGTACTCATTTATTCTGACTGATAAAGGAAACCCGCGAAATATGAAAAATACCACGTGACGACGCTTACGCGCGCATTGTAAAGCAGCGTCCCCAAACAAAGCTGATTGAAAGCAACTGCTTCGCGTGTTACCCTCCCGAAAAGACAGCGCATCACCTTGATAATAGCATGCATGGAAGGAGCAGCAGCAGCAAGATTTGCGGGACGCGTGTGCAGATAAGGAACAAACTCGGTGGCGATTTCTTCTTTCTTTCTTCTGTCTATTTCATTCTGGCGAACTCAGAGGCAGCCTGTTTGAGGGCGTTGCTTTACGGTGCGCGCGGAGGCGCCGTCACGTGGTATTTTTCATATTTCGCGGGTTTCCTTTATCAGTCAGAATAAATTTGTACGCAATTAGTTCATCGCTCAAAATACTGCAGTTAGATGCCCCTCGTGGTTACCTACAAGTGCCTCATTGACACTTTAGTGATTGGGACAGTATTTCTCGAGTTAGACAATTAATTACAATTAGTTAATTAAGTCTCATTAAAGAAAAAAATACTGTCCGGTTCTTCACAGTACTGCAAACATTATGCACCTGGTTTCTTTCGAGTTACACCTTTACTCTTTTTTTAAATCTTGGTGCATGATAGCTGGGACACCCTGTATATTGATGTTCTGCCTTATGTTCAACAACAATTCTTGTTCTTGTTCAACAATGTTGACAAGTATGTATGTGTGTATAAATCTTTATTGAGAAAAGGGGTGGCCAGTGGCCTAAGAGGGGGGAGGGGGTGTTTAGAAGGAGGTGCAGGGCTCCTCTAGGCCCTAAATTCTTCGGGCTACGCCTTACTCTTTGGCGAACTCCCAAGGGGAAAGCAATCTCTCCTTGGCATGACTAGGATTCATGGGCGTAGTCCACTCTTCGTATGATGGCACCTGTTGGGCGTGCCGGGCTCGGAGTTCAAGTATGAACATTGACATCGCACTTAGACGTTTTTATTTGGCTGTGGGCATTTAAGACTATTGCGCAGATTTTGTTTCACTTTGGCGTGGTGGCTGAATCGAGCCACAGACAGACAGACAGACAGACAGACAGACAGACAGACAGACAGACAGACAGACAGACAGACAGACAGACAGACAGACAGACAGACAGACAGACAGACAGACAGACAGACAGACAGACAGACAGGCGAAAATTTCTGGGTTTAAGTAGCCCAAGAAAGACTATCGCCTTTAATTCCCTTCGTCCTACCTTGGTTCGTTGGCCGATCAGTTCTTGTGGTGTTGGACGTTGCGTCGGTGAGAAAAACCTACGCTTTGTAGCTCGCTTGGCTGCTCTTGGGACGGAAGCGTTGTTATGGTATCCGTTCCCCCATGCACGCAGTAATGTCAGGATGTTCGTCCACTGCTATAGTGTTGCGGCTGAGACTAGCCCCGACGTGGGCCGCATGACACGTTGCAGTCGGCAGTGTTGACACCGTAACGGTATACACCGCAGCTGTGTTGCAGCTGACGGGGATCAAGCGGTGCTAGTCATAAACAACGACCGGCATGTCCGAAAGCCTGCCAACTGACCAAAATATGCGAACGAAGGGCAGTGGGAAAGGCACACCGCGTTAAGGAAGTCGCCCATGTGTCCCGTAAACTTTCGAGTCAGGCCGGACTCGTGCTTTCAGCGCTGACACCGATTTTTCCTGGGGCCTAAAGATACTATGTTTGCTCAAAAGAAGCCTGCTCAGCAGATACCTGCCTGTTATGCTATTGCTGCATGGCCTGCTGGAAATTTCTTTTTCCGTGTTTAGTTTCGGCAATCGTTAAATTTTGCACGTGCGGATGAATGTGCCGGATGTGTGACGCTTGATGGGCGTGTCTTTTGGGCCGTGTTCATGTATTTCTTTAACAGAAACTAGTTGCAGGGTTCGTAGAGTCTGGTAACGTGTTTACGTCCTGTCTGGAATTAGCACTGTTTGTCGTTTCCCATGATTAACAGTATCCAGTTAGCATTAAACCCCTTTCTCCGCACACGCCCCTTTTCCGAATTCCCATCGTAAGATAATTAGTGCAAGCCAAAGTCAAACAGTAATCACATGTCATGTTTCTATTCATTAGAACAAAGCCGGTGAAGTACGCTCAAAAGGAGACAGAAAAAAAGAGGAAAAAAAGAATAAACTAGGAAAAATTTAAGATGGTTTGAGTGCGCCATTCACGAAGCATATTGCGAAAGCAGCATACTGCTCCTGCTTGTGATGCGTTGTCCAATACGTCACCGCTAGTATGTGCCCATTTGCGCGTATCCAACAGTGCACTACAGGCTTCAGAGTGCCCTCACAGATTTCGTGTGCTCGATCTTACTAGTTGCAGCGCTCTAAGTTATTTATTTATTTATTTATTTATTTATCTATTTATTTATTTATTTATTTATTTATTTATTTATTTATTTATTTATTTATTTAACTTTTGCATTGACTAAGTGATTGATTTAATAAGCGCTTAGGGATATGTGTTGCTACATGGGTATGCAACACTGTGCTAAGCTCAGGGTATGCTAGGAGAGAGAGAGAGAGAGAGAGAGAGAGAGAGAGAGAGAGAGAGAGAGAGAGAGAGAGAGAGAGAGAGAGAGAGAGAGGAAATAAAGTTTATTTACTGAAATTATGGCTGTTAAAGAGTCTGCCGGGGCAATCTCTGAGGAAGGCCATTCCCTATTACTTTTTCTTTTCGGTATTTTAAAATTCGTAGCTGCGCCGAAGAGCTCAGAAGGCGCACATCAAAGCGTTGTATAACGAGTAATGATTCGGCCATCGCGCGAATACATTATTGCCGAACACCAAGTTCAGCGAACATAAGCCCGGTGCAGGGAACTGACGAAAAGGCCTTCACAGCTGCTCCACGTCTCTCGGATTCCGAAACGTCACCAGAAGAGAGAAGCGACAGCTGAGGAAGCATGCCTGAAGAGCTATGTTGCACACACGTTTGCAGTGAGCTTTCGTCGGGACTCACGAGAAACCGCTGTGAGAGTCTCCCTCCGGGCCATTATAATAGTTCGGGGGTTCTGTCCGGGGAGCTTCTACCCGGCGAGTTTGAGCTTTTGTCCTGGGCTTCCCCTCTTCTGCCGGCGTGAATTCTTCGCAGTGGCGGGACTCCGTTACGGCTATGTCGGCTTCATTGAGGGATCACTGTACCGACAAGACACCCTCCCATGACGTCCCAACTCCGTCAGGTCATCAACCTAAGCGGTGGGGCAGTCCAAGGACGCGGTTTGGCTGCTTTGCTTACGGGGGCGGAAAGCGAAAACGCCCGTGTGTCGCTTTCGGCGCACGTTAAAGATCTTCAGGGGTCAAATTAACCGGAGCCCCGGTGTAGCTTCGGAGCGCTCTTTGCTCGGACTCACCTGCAACGCCTGGCGGAGTACAGGGTGTGCGAACGGTTGGCGTTTCCAACCGGACTTTGCCTAGCTTATTTTTATGTTGCTTCATTAAAGTCAAAGTAAGACCGTGTGTTTCCCTTGCTAGCGAAGGTTTTTTTTTTTTTTTTTTTTCTCGTTCTAGCATCATAAAAACAAGGCTTTCCCGCTGCTGTGATTCCATGACGATGCCATTGACGTACTAACAGGGAGGGCTGAGAGTGGGCGGGCTGAAGATCAGTAAGCGGAGCTCGCACAAAAGTCTTGGTGTGGATGCTTCTGTGCATTCAAGCAATGCAGCAATCATAAGCTCTGTGTCAGCAAATCCTCTGAAGTTTTATTTATTTATTTATTTATTTATTTATTTATTTATTTATTTATTTATTTATTTATTTATTTATTTATTTATTTGTTTGTTTATTTATTTATTTATTTATTTATTTATTTATTTATTCCGCGGCCAAGGATGTTACTAAGAAGAGTGGTGAATTACAGGAAACAAATTACCCATATCGCACCGATGTGAAGCAGTTTTGGTGAATGGTGTTCCTGAAATCAGTAGTGTCCTCGATAGATGCGATGGAAGATAATTTCGAACACAAATGTGTAAACTTCTTTTTCTTTTGCAGCAGAAATTGGAAATAGGTTTCAGGGATGTAACGAGTGGACAGCTGCCTGACGTTGCTCAAATTGGTTCGTGTATACAATGTGCTGGCAAGCGTTATCGCTGCGTAAAATATCTCAAAGAAATAACTGCCGCGGATGGCTTACGAACGCTAACACCCCCCATAAATTGCAACAAAACCGGTCATTATTCCGTACGAAAAAAAATAACACTTGTTAGTCAGAATTTTAACTCGAGTCTTGCAAACCTTCCTTTGCCAGGCAGGCTCAATGCAGCGTCAATTTGCTAAGCTTGGTGCAAGCGTAGGAATATCCGTCGTGCAAAAGCGTAGCGCCAGCACTCTTTGTGGGTATTAGCTGCATGTCAAAATGAAGAGTTCGGTCAAACACAAAAACTGCCTGTATTTTAAACCGTGCAGACACCTGTTATGCAAAAGCCATTTCAGAATGACTTCATTTGAGCAAATGAGCAAAAGAAAGAAATGGTTTTAGGCTCGGATCTCTTACCGTCGCAGACCGCTTTGACCGGCATTAATTGTTTATCATAATTGTTGGGACAAGAAGGGGCAAGAAGAGAGCGGGTGGGTCAGGGAACAAACGCGTGTTAAGGACATATTAGTAGAAATAAAGAAGAAGAAGGAATGAGCGTGGGCACGGCATGTAATGCGAAGGCAAGATAACCGTTGGCCATTAAGGGTAGCAGAGTGGATCCCCAGAGAATGCAAGCGTGGCAGGGGTGGTAGAAATTTAGATGGGCAGATGAGATCAAGAAGTTTGCGGGGATAAATTGGTCACAGTCGGCACAGGACCGAGGTAATTGGAGAATAATGGGAGAGGCCTTTGCCCTGCAGTGGGCGTGCACAGGCTGGTGATGAATTGTTTATCAGTCTTTTATCATCAACGGAAAGACACAAAAAAGGAAAGGCGTCTTTGTTTTTTTATCACTCGACCCCCGTTGACCAGTCCGATTCCCGTTACTTTATGGTTGAGGAACTCTTGTAACATATTTTCCTGCTCTTGTGTGGGGCTGAGAAACACAAGCGCCGTTCGCAGGAACGGACAGCGAGGAGCAGGGGTATCAGCCCTCACGGGCTCTTCTCTTCTGGGACGCTTTCTTCGTGACGTCAGCACCAACCCGCCCCCCTGCTGCCTTGCTCCCCTCTTCTGCCTTTCCTCACTCCTACCCCGCCCGCACAAAAGAACAAACGGTCAAGTTATTTTGCGACGAACGCCCCGCGCGTGACGAATTGTTATCGGTGAAGGCTGCCGGACGGTTAACCTGTCGGCGCTCTTTAATCGCCGTCGCGAACCGGCTTAAACCCACCAACCTGCGACAAAATTCCAAGCGACGAACTGGTCATATCCCATAGCCACGCTCTTCGGTGTAACGCATGCCGAAAGCGGGAAGGGCGGCAGAACTGGCATGAAGGGAGGGCCGAAGTTCTCTATACGGAAGATGGTGGCCGGCCGGGCGTATGCATTTATTTGCAAGGTCAAAACGGATCCGTTGGATCCAGTGACGCGTTGGATCTAGTGACTCGATTGGATCTCTTGACTCGTTGGATCTTCTGACTCGGGCATCACGTGACCTAGTGGATGTCCTGATTCGTTGGATCTATAAGCGGTCAAAACGGCGACACGGGCCAGTCAGAGGAATAACGCTCGCAGGGTGGCGTTCTGTAACTCATGGTCCCGGCGTGTATGCCGGAGTCACGCGCGGTGGGGTGATGCTGCTGCTACCAGCGTTGACTACATGTATTCACACCTGCGTGCTCAAACGGGTGTTACTCGTAATGCCCAATGAACCAAACTAACTTGCGCGTTTCAAAGCTACCAGCCCACTCCCAGGTCCTTCATCACAACTCACTTCCGCCATGTATTTAACACCAAAGTATTTAACACCATGTATTTAACACTAATTTAACGCTCCTGTTTAAAGTGACCAGTGTTGCACAGCTTTTAATGATGTCTTCGCTTCATTTTTTCATGACGCTGCACCAGTGAATTTTCCACCTACAACGGAGTCCATGAGGCCCTGGTGTCCTACCTGGACGTCTAAGGACTTCTCCCGGCTCTCCGCTTTCTCCCCACATAAGCTAAACTGTGACCATTTATTTATTTATTTTTGCGCGCGCGTGTGCGTGCGTGCGTGCGTGTGTGCGTGCGTGTGTGCGTGCGTGCGTGCGTGCGTGTGTGCGTGCGCGTGCGCGTGTGCGTGTGCGTGTGCGTGTGCGTGTGTGTGTGTGTGTGTGTGTGTGTGTGTGTGTGTGTGTGTGTGTGTGTGTGTGTGTGTGTGTGTGTGTGTGTGTGTGTGTGTGTGTGTGTGTGTGTGTGTGGGCGCGCGCGCTTTTTTTGCCTTCGTGTTTTAGCGTTTAGCTTGTATATATTGCACATGTATGCCCTGTTAGACCTGTATATATGTTTATATGTATCCTCTCTTCTCTACCTTCCCTTTCCTGTACAACTGTGTTCCCCATTCCCCACACCCCCACGCCAGCAGGCGTTCCGGTGTCCACCCTTTGGTGAGACAAACTACGCCTGCTGGTGGTCTTTCCTTTCCTTGTTTGCAATAAATTCATTCATTCATTCATTCATTCATTCATTCATTCATTCATTCATTCATTCATTCATTCAGTTCACGCTATTCAAATGGATCCGATTCTTATAGACCGCGTTGGCATTAGGAAACTAATCGGTGATTTCAAAACATCCTCGTCGGCGGGTTCGGATCAAATCAATTCTAAAATTCTGAAATGTATTGAACTCTATTCTTCAATTATTTTTTCTAGGATATTTAAACAATCATTACACTGCTCATCCCTGCCAAGCGACTGGAAGGTGGGGAAGGTGGTTCCAGTTCACAAGTCAGGTAACACACATTCTCCTGAAAACTACCGTCCCATATCATGATATCACTAACCAGCATTCCCTGTAAGATTCTTGAGCACATATATATTCCCACCTAATAGATTTTCTTGAGAACAACTCTTTTTTTAACAACAATCAGCACGGCTTTAAGAAATCTTTCTCCTGTGAAACACAATTAGCTTGCTTTACTAACGATCTGCTTTCTAACACTGACCTAGGATTTGACACTGATTGCATTTTTATCGACTTTGCTAAGGCCTTTGATACCGTTTCCCATAACCTACTAATCCATAAACTTAGTTCTCTTAACATTGACCCGCTAGTACTAGGCTGGATTAAAAACTTCCTTGCTAATAGAACCCAATACGTAATTGCTAACAACTCGTCTTCTGCACCCCTTGCGGTACCCTCAGGCGTGCCGCAAGGGTCGGTTCTCGGTCCTCTACTTTTTCTTGTCTATGTTAATGATCTTGCTTCCTGTGGGAAATTTTCAACTATTAGACTTTTCGCTGATGACTGCGTTCTATATCGTAAAATTACTGACTTAAGTGATTCTAACAAACTTCAACACGACATGAATAACGTTCTGTTGTGGAGTAACATGTGGTCTATGAAACTTAACTTAACCATACGTAAATGCATGCATGTATCACAGCGTATTAATAATACAAATACATATCTCCTCAATGATAGCCCTCTCTCAGTTGTCTCGTCTTACAAATACCTTGGACTAAACACCACCAGCAACCTATCCTGGCACATGCATGTCGATATTATATGCAACAATGCTAACGGCATGTTGGGCTACTTGCGTCGGAATTTCTCGTATGCGCCATCGTCACAGAAGCTAACTCTTTACAAAACATTAGTTCGCTCTAATGCGTCATTCGGGACCCGTCTTACATCACTCTCGTTAACAACATTGAAGCCATCCAAAATCGCGCAACACGTTTTATCTTATCCAACTACTCCCGATATGCTAGCCTGACTTCAATGTAAACAACACTTGAACTGCCAGAACTTTCTTTCCGTCGTAGATGCTTCCACTTTTCACTTTTTCATAATATATACAGCCGCAACACTTTGTTGAAAGAACAGCTTATCACCCAACCGTCATACATTTCATCTCGCGTTGACCACTGTTTCAAAGTTTGTGTGCCGTCTTCCCGTACTAAACTCTGTAGCAATTCATTCATCCCAAGCACAAGCAAAGAATGGAACCACCTTCCCGCCACCGTCGCCGCCATACCGACACCTTCAAAACCATCATTCATGAAACGTCGAGTTGAAAGGTTTCTTTGTACCTTGCACATTTTTTTTTTGCGTGTGTTTATTCACCCACTCCTTTCTGTAATGCCTCCGGGCCTTAAAAGTATGTTAAATAAATAAATAAATAAATAAATAAATAAATAAATAAATAAATAAATAAATAAATAAGGCCAAAATCTACGAGTAGGGTACAATACCCAAGCCGGTTTCTACGGCCGGACATTGTACGTAACTTATTTTGTGTGTGTGTGTGTGCGTGTGTGCGGTCTCAAATTGTATAGATGGAGCGAAACGCAGCGAAAAATCTTGAGACACTCCTTTTGGGGCAAAACGTGCTTTTACACCGCCCAGAACGAAGCAAGAACCTCATCTGTATAAACTCAAACGCGGAGAAAACAGACTGCAGCTTAGAGCAGAGACTCAGAACGGCTGGAGCCGTGGCAAAGAAGCAAATACCAAAAGCCAATATTGACTGTTTGGAAGCGCCTACAGCAATGGGTGCGGTAAGATTTTAAGTTTCCCTAGTTGTCGCCGATCCAGTGTTTATCGCGAGAGAACAAATAAACGGTGGAGCCTATAAAAGAACTATGACACGTTCTTTTCTCAATCGACGATTATTCAGAGTGGCTCAACGTTCATCATCGCCCGGCGCCTGACGGAAGCGCGCATTGCATGCACTATAAATAACCTAATTTGGAGACGTCTCGGCCACCCGGCAGGCTGGCTTCGCGGGCCCTAAATACGCGCCGTGGACACCGAGCGCACGCACACCAAGCGGCCATTGCGCAACAACGAGCTGGCAGCCTTCCCGCACACGAGCAGGTGACGCGAGAGCCTTGAGGGGCGGCGAGAGCGGCGGACGTGCAACAACAAATTTAAGCCTTCCAGTGCAAAGAAAAGCCGGCTCTGGCGATTTTCCTCGTCATTTGGGTGCATTTTTACCCCGAAGACAGTCTGATCCTTCCATTCAGCTTTTCCTGCGTCCCGTGTTTCCCCCTATCTTTCTTCTCTTCCCCGATCGGCTGGCCCAGTCCGCTGCGGGGTGAAATTCAATTAGGCGGCGAACGCCCTTGACTTTGGCGAGCTTCTTTTCGCCGCGGCTGCTGCCGCCGCTAGCCGCTGCTCCGCTCCGCTGTGGCTTTCGTTGCGAGCACTGCACGGGCTTATGGAAAGCATGCAACGTCTTTGTTCAAGTTTCTCCTTCCAAGAATGCCGCGTGTGACCTTCTGTCCTCAACTAATGACAGCCTTGTTGGCCGGGAGCCTTCCATGAGACAGGGGGCTCTGAACCATGGCGCTCAGCCTAGCAGTTTTGGATTTATTATTGTCTCAGCAATGGACGGCTCACGTGAACAAAAAATTGCGCCGTTGATCCATGGACACAGAGCCACAAGAGAACTGAGAATGAGAGAGTACGGGCCGAGAGAGCGGACGCCAATCCGAGCTGGCAGCTGCGGCATATAGGTTGAGCAGTGACGGCTCTGGCGGCTGCTGGCTGCTTCCAGCCTTGAACATGCCCGTCTTCCGGCATCCCAGTGTTAAGTGGAGTATGGAGCGACTGCAGAGCAGAGTAGGCGCAAAAGAGGATGGACTGGAAATGACGGCGACCAAATGTCGATGCCGTTGGACAATGAAAGGAACGACAAGCGGCCAATGCATTTGCTAAAGCGAGCGGACGGAACCAGTGAGACGGTTAGAGCGCTAAGCACGGCAGATACGGTGTGGTAGGGGCGTGAGGGAAACGCCGTACTGCGGCCTTTTGAAGCCAAAACAACGCCTCAGGTTCGTGAGGGAGGGAAAGGAAATTCTCACTCATTCTTTAAGATTCACTCATGGATAAACCATTAACCGCTTCCATGACGTTTTATTTGAGAGCATATATCATGTACTACATATTGCTTCCCGGGAACTGATATCTGTCCAGCTTCACTGAGTTTCTTGAGCTTAGACACCAGAAGCTGTATTTGAACTGCGTTTATACTGTGTGTGCCTTTGAAACGTTTTGTTGGGATGCGGGTATGCTTATTATGAACTAACAAGATCGATAGTCATCGGCACCTATAGCTGATTTTAAATCCGTCTCATCTCACAATTCTTACCGTCACTGTTTTATAGCTCAGCTTAACTTTTTTCAGTTGCTCGATCTCCATCAATTGAGAGAACAGACTGCGTTTAGGAAAGGTCACCCGACAGTGGGAAATACAGATCATCAACCAGGTATTACATCAACCCTCGAAATGCGACAAACTTCTGTATGTGACTTTTTTATACCAATAAAATGAGTTTGACTCAGTGGAATGAAGCAGTATGCACTCCAAAGCTTCAAGTTCTAAGCTGTGCCTTGAAACACTTGTAGTTCGCAAAGAAGTAGACGAAATTTTGCGCCAGGGCAGAAAGCAGTATCCTAAAGGCGAGGTCACACTAAGCCGATAGTCGGCCGATTCAGTTGGCTGACGCCGTGTCAGCGAGCTGTCTGCGCCAACGGCCACCCGCCGGCGACGGAGTCTCCAAGCAGCCGGCCAACTTGCCTGTATATACCCTTCGTCTCCTCTCTCTCATATTCAACTCGTCATCTTCCCATCTCCTTCCTCCTTTCTCCTTCCTACCTTCTCTTCCAGATCTCTTCCACCTCCCGTCTCTTCCCTTCCCTCATATCCTCTCCCCCTCCGCTCCCTTTCTCCTATTTTTCATCTACTCCTCCTTATCCTGCGTTATTCTTCCACCTTGATGTTTATTTTGTCCACTTGCCACAAAATTACACCTTCTAGCTGGTGGATGAAGTAACTGTGTCCAGGTAGGGCTGAGAAATGTTTGTAAATTCGCGAACGCAAGCTATCACTATCGGAACAGGATCTGGCAGCCGCGGTGTGGTATCCTGCCGCAGCAAGAACATTGATTGCTTGTTTTTGACTTTTTGTTCAGAGGTTCGAGAAAACTAGTCGCGGGAGCCCCACTTTACAGAAATTTCCCTTTTGCTCCAGCGTCGTAAAATTCATCTAACAATAAGCGGTACGCGTCCGGGCGAACGCGCTTCGCGAAACCATGGTATCGCGATATAAAGGTATCGCCCTTGCATTTTAGAAATATTTCTGTATTTCTGTATCGAGACACATTTGGCCAATGTATTTGTATAGAATTAAAGAAATATTCTTACGGTGTGTTGATTACATCATGATACCATACACCCATAAGTACCTCATAACCATTGTTGCCGGAACAACCTGACGAGTTTCTACCGTCGGGATATATATAATATGTGATTTTTAGCGGGATTTCGCGACTTGAATAATTTTCCATTTTCCTATCCGGTTCTCTTTTGAAAGCAGCCGATATTATCTATGCCTCAATGCTTTTCCGTTGCCCTCACAATACGATTATGCACCTCGTCGCGATCAGGGAATTCCGAACCATGAAATTGAGGGGCGTAGCCGCGACCGAGGTATAACGTTATCGGAAGGTAAATCCAGTTAGCTTTATCGCTGGCAGACCTTGCCAAGATTTGCTGGTTTGCCAACAGTTGTAGAATATTTGCGCTCATATTCGTCAAGGTTTCACTGGGGTTGGTTAATCGAACCATATTTAGCCCATCACCTGTATTACAAGATCGGCAAATATTTTTTCCAAAAGATGGCCTCGCCAAAAGCAGTTCGAAAAAGTATTTCAATGTTTGTATTCTTGTATTTTGGAGACTATTTAAAGCATTTACAAGAGTATCCTTGAGATATCCTGTTACGCCATAGCGAAATATACCTAGGGTTGTTCGTTTTCGGAGGAGGATAAGGAATAAACGTCCCTCTAAAGCCGTTAGCCCTGGGGAACAGTTTTAATTCCAGGACCCCTTGAGTCCGTCCGACTTCTTGGGCTCTCTTCACCAGCCAAAACTTATATTCAGTGTCCGAGCTGGACAGTGCTCTCTCCCAGTGCTCAAGGGAGGGGAAAGGTAGGTGTGCAGGTGGGGGTTCTTGTCAAAGCACCACATAACATGGTATAGGGTGCCCGGAGCTTTGCGGAAGCGGCATTGCGAGTAGAGGGTGGATCAAGAATGCGGGACAAGAATGCGAGTTGAGTGGGAAATGTGTTCGTTTGGATGCCTCGGAGGTGGCGTTCTTGTTCTTTAAGGTTTTATATATATATTTTTTTAAATCGGGTGGTAAAAATCGGGGGCTACTTTTAAAACTGATAATCAGGGCGAATACTGTTCTTTTCACTACCCTTATGAAATTGGGGTTTTTTCGAGTTAAATCTACAGATGCACTGAGATATTCACTTCGTTTATTTTAGAATGTATACCCCGAGCTTCTTAACTTTAACGCGTTAAAACTGGCGTTTGTTTCAAGCTGGTAATGAGGGTGACGTCACGGTTTTCTAGCATATGCTCTCCGAAATTTAGCCTCTGTTTGGAAATGAATCAGTAATGATGACAGTAGGGAGCATTCATAACTTCTAAGAAATGAAAGATTTTATTCACGAAAACGCGACCAATGATTTTTCACTCATCCTTGTTTATATATACATTATCATCTGCATGCGCAACAAATGTCGGTCTCCAGTCCAGACCTGCCCGTTCATTGAACGTGTCTCAACAGGGAGAAAGACCTCTCGACATCGCAGCTTCCATTATCTAGGCACAACAATGTTAGTGCAGGATTTTCTAGCCTGGAGTAGCGAGCGGTAGAGTCATGTCAATACTCGATGAGTTCCAAACCTGTGTTTGTGGGGCTTGCTTCCAGCAAGTACTGATTGTGAACGGCGGACTCTCAGCGCACGCTTTTCGAAATCGCTACTTTGAAAAGCTCCGTTCAGGGAGAAATCGAATTTGGCCCGAATCCGCTGAAGCATGTTCGGGGTGTAAAAATCGAGTAAAATCGGGTTTTACCCGGAAACGAACAACCCTAAATGTACCCCAGTGTCTCTACTTTACACTTGCAGCGAATGCACCATGATATTTATATTCCAGGACGATTATTGGGGTATCTCTGCCCAGCCTCGTGTCAGACCCGCTCCATCCACAGACCACCTCTCCCTCCTTCCTATTGAGTCACACCATCTACAAGACATACCACCTCGGAGCCCATATAACCGGAATATATTCACTCATTCATGTATAAGCATGGCGCTTTTAGCTGGGAAAATTTCATACCCTGATGTCGTTGCTCTAAGAGCAACAACACCCCCCCCCCTTCTCCCTTCCCCCCCCCCCCCCAAAAAAAAAAAGCAGTGGGGTACTTACTGGAAAAAATTAAAGAATTTTGAATAAAATACACGACATAATTTCCTTCTTCTTCCCGCATGTGGTCTATCTTTTCCCGTGCAATGCTCAATTTTGACCAAACAGTATTTGCCCGATAGTTTTTAAATTTCCCGCATTTTCACGGCAACCTGCCCTACAGCGGAGTTTACGCCGAAGGCAGCAAACACTTACGTGAGCAGACTGAATGTGAAGTGGCTTTCATTTCTCTTCAAATCGGTGAGGGCTGGGATCAATAGCTCGACAGACCTCACAAAGTCCCAGACCCCGGGATAGCCATTTGAATAGCAGTGATGCTGGGGCAGGAACACGCTCGGGTAGAATTCAAAAAAAAAAATCAGTTTAAATTTACCGCGTTCCACTGCTCCAAGTCGGGTGCCTCGATGCCAGCACTGTCGTGCGGCGGACACGCGCGTGAATCGAGGCACCCTACTACAACGTTTATAGACCATGCAGCGGAACGTGGAACCTATATAGTGGAACCTTTCGTTGCTGTTGCAGATTGATTTTTTTAAATGCCGCCAGGTAGCGCGGGCAACAGCAGGCAGCGTTTTTCTGCAGTTGATGTAGTATTTTATTTGCTATCGCAAAACCCAAGCATCCGTGAATTTTTAATAAAAGAACCACGCAAGGCTAGGTCCACCCGTCAATAAACATCACCACCACCACCACCATTAATAAAAGAACACTTCAAATACTACTGACGTATTGATTTTCTGCCTTGTTCTTGTTCAACAAGGTTGACAAGTTTGAACATTAACACCGGACTTGAACGTTTAGGGCGGTGCACAGGTATATAAGGCTATTGCGCAGTTTCTTTTCCACTTTGGCCAGATGGCTTAATCGAGTCACAGACAGACAGACAGACAGACAGACAGACAGAGAGACAGACAGACAGACCAGAACTTCTGCGTTTAAGAAGCCCAAGAAAGGCTATCGTCTTTAAAAAGAAGTAGGGCTCCCATCCTGTTAATAGCGCATTGCTGCTGCCCATGTTCGCTGTGGGACTCGCACACGTGGACACACAGCGAGGGATTTACACACTCGAGCACACGCGCACGCGTTCACTCAAAGAACAAAAATTCGTCTTTTTCTTCATCACCGACCTCAGCTCGTTCCTGGTTCTTTTCCTTGTGTCATTTCTGCTCGTAGGATGCCCTTATTCGAAAATTGCTTAAGATTCAGTTGGCCAGCTCAAGCAATTCTGAACAATATTCTGTGCAAAATTTCAGCTTTCTTTTCTGCAAGCCCAAGAAATACTTAGGATCCCGCTGCTGCATTGGTGCACAGAAGTTTCAATATAGGAGCGCACTGTGACCACTTAGGGTTTTTTTTTTTTTTTTGCACTGAAGAAGTGTTACCAGGATACCGCTGAGGTACGATGCACACTTGTGGAGGGCTACGGATTAATAAGGGCAGTTGAATATTTCTAACCCGTGCTGATCAGGGGCGTTTTTTTTTTTCTTGCTTGACAACCTAATGGTTTCATTTTTAATTCATTTGTGGACTTAATTTATCACACCGCAATACTTGAACTGCCTTTTGCTTTTCATGGCTCACAAACTGAGGACAAACATGGCACAACACCTAGTGACTTAAAACTTGCTGTTTACGTTGAGCAAAAAGTGTCCATAAACTAAAGCTTTCGTGGCTACATTAACTTCGCTGAACTGTTAAGGGGAAAAGGTGTGGGAAGGTTGTCGGGGGAAGGGTGTTACTTTTAAGACGGTTACAATTCCTAAACCAGGCCTTGGTCGGTGCACCACTGAGAGCACAAGAGGGCACTCAGGTTTAGGCTTTTTACTTTGTTCATTCGAGCGTTGTTTTTCACCGCATTGATATACACCAAAAGATCCGCCATACGCTATTTCTTTTTTCAGTAACTTGTGTATTTTAGATTACAAGATGAGGACGAAGACAAATAATAATAAGCAAATTATTAAGCTCTTCTTTTCTGCTCAAAAGTATCCCAAATATGCATTGCCAACAGGCCCAAACTGCACCTTTGGCCTCTGGGTTGCATCATTGAAAAAAATGAATAAAGAAATTGCTCATGGTCTCAATTAAACTTTGCTAGCGTTGTTTGCCCATGCGTTAAACGCTTAAAAAATTTATTCCTCGTCAGCGCAGCGATGTATTTGTTGACGAATCCAGCGTACCGGCATGTTTACTTAGGACAACTTGTTCATTTAGAAAAAGCTGCTGACTACAATGCGTATTGCAAACTCAGCCGCATGCACGCCCATGCTCTTTGTTGTATGAGAGACAGAGAGAGAGAGAGAGCGACGACTTCACTGAAGAATATTTCTAAGCTGAGGGTTAATTGACGTATTCTTGCGAGGTTTTGGCCATTACTACACCAGGGTGGCCAATCCTGCACTTGTGAGGGAGTGCGTTACCAGCAATGGTCGCCGGTATCAGGCCGCACTCCGTGCCTTTTTCTGCAATTCCATCAACACGCAGATTTTTCTTTCTTTTTTTATCCGGTTAGAATTGCACGGTACCGGGATTCAAACCATGGTCCTTCTGCACGCGAGGGGGATGCTCTACCTCTGCACCACCGCAGCATTACGTAAGAATACTAGAGGTATCTACAATGGGTCCACAGATACCATAGCCCTCCATAAGGAGAGCAGTAAAATAACCATGGGGAAGGGCGTCAGACAAGGAGACACAATCTATCCAATGTTATTCACAGCATGTTTACAAGAGGTATTCAGAACATTGGATTGGGAACAGGTGGGAGTAAGGGCTAATGGAGAATACCACAGTAAGCTCAGATTTGCTGGTTACGTTGCCTTGCTAGGTAACTCGGGGGACGAATTGCAAAGGATGCTATTCGCACTGGACAAGCAGAGTAGAGCCGTGGGCCTGAAAATTAATATGCATAAAACTAAAGTAATGCTCAATAGCCTCGAAAGAGCACAGCGGTTTGCGATAGGTGGCGAGGCAGTGCAAGTGGTAAGCGAATAAATCTACTTAGGCCAAGTAGCGACCCTGGATCCTAACCATGAGGCAGAGATAATTACAAGGATAAGAATGAGGTGGAGTGCATTCGGCAGGCATTCTCAGATAAAGAATGGCAGCCTACCATTTTCCCTGAAGAGGAAAATGTATAACAGCTGCATCTTACCTGTACTCACCTACGGGGCAGAAACTTGGAGACTCACTAAAAGGGTTCAACTTAAATTGAGGACGACTCAGCGAGCAATGGAACGGAAGATGATAGGTGTAACGTTAAAGGGGCCCTAAATAGGCTGCCAAATGTTACGATTTTGCGTGCGCAGTCACTGGAGTACTATCCAAGGAACGTCATGCCGCAAAAATTGTTTAAATGCGTTAAGTATTAGCCGAGTTATCGCTCATTAAAAGGGGCCACCCATAAGGCCTGGGGCGCTCCTCCTCTAGTAGCTCCTCCGAAGCACTGTGGAAGCCGCGACGTCATCGACCCGGCGCAAGACCACCGAGAGAAACAGGGCAATCCATCACCCTCCTTGATGTACGTGCAGTCATTGGCTGCGCCAAGCCCTGCGCGCACTTTTTTTTTTTTAGCACTCGACGCGCATGCTCCGCCCACCAGATTCCGGTTGCACGGTGAGCGCTGTCGCTGTGGTTCACGTTCGCGGCGCCGCACTGGGCAGTGTCTCGTGCGTCATAGTGGCGCGTCAGAGCCGGAAAGAACTGCGTCAGAGCGCGCAAGTGTGGCGGCAAGGTATGGTTGGTGAGCCAGGAGAGAAAGTGAAATCTTTTTTTCGTGTTTGTGCGGCCCCTGCTTTACGCAGAGTTGTAATATTTGGTACACGTTGTCGTGAAGGGGTACTCTAGCGATTGCGCGATTGAAATGGCGACCTTCGGAAGCCTATTTAGGGCCCCTTTAAGGGACATGAAGACAACGGTGTGGGTCAGGGAACAAACGTGTGGTAAAGACATATTAGTAGAAATTAAGAAGAAATGGACGTGGTGGGCAGGGCATGTAATGCGAAGGCAAGGTAAGCGTTGGTCATTAATGGCAACAGAAGGGATTCCTAGAGAAGGCAAGTGTGGCAGGGGGCGGCAGAAAGTTAGGTGGGTAGGTGAGTTCAAGAAGCTTGCGGGGATACATTGGTCGCTGTTAGCACAGACCGGGATAATTGAAGAGCTATGGGAGAGGCCTTTGCCCTGCAGTGGGCGTAGACAGGCTGATGATAATGATGACTTCTAAGCTAGGCGGCTGGCCAGCAGCCTTAGCTGTGCGGCGTCCTTTGTAGTTCTGGCTGTGCCTCTGGGTCAGAGCAGCTCAACGCTGCCTCTCAGAGCTCCGAGAAATTGACTTGTGAGAAAATCATTTGGACGGGCTCACATAAGATGTTTTATCGTATCCTTGTCTCAGCATAATGGGCAAAAGAAATGAGATGTAGTGGTGGGTGTAAATGATGAAGAGGAGCCCTATTGGGAAGGTATTCCGTCTGTGTGAGCCTCCATAGTCACTAAGGTGTGAAGATGGGCAAGTTGGTTTACAATCATGGCGAAAAGCGGCGCACAGAAACGGAACGGCAGACAAGAACGGGTGTTTGTCTCTTTCTTGTCTCCGTTCCGTTTCTGTGCGCTGTTTTCCTTTCCTCCATAGTCACTCTTCCGTTCAAGTGAGTGAGAAATAAGCCGGGAGATACCTAAGTCATAGAAGTTCACCGTATTGGCCAACTTAATTGAGTAGCTAACAGCACCCCACCCCCCTGAACCCTCGGCGACCAAGACCCCTAAATCGCTGGAAATCCCCGCCAACATCAAAGTCCGCCCCCTCCACCAAAATATGCGCATCTGAAATTATGCTTCTAGCAGCCCCTCACCTTAGGCCCCAGACCTTCTCCTCTAAAACCCACCTACTACCAAAGTGGAGCTGATTAGGACTCCGGCCCACACCGGGCTTGGGGTCAACGAAGCGGCACACACGACAGCCCGAGTACTCCACATCTGCAGCCTCTCTCCTCAAGTGCACCCGAATTTCTAAGCGACGAAACTGCCTCGGGCGGAGATTGCCGATGTTCACACCAATGTTGATACTGCGGTCATGTAGATGTTTAAAAAGAACTATCAAAGAACGTTTTTGATAGTCTCCTGGGAGTCGGAGATGCCTGTATCCGCCGGTACTGCACAATAGCGATGATTTTCCAAGAGCATTATATATATATATATATATATATATATATATATATATATATATATATATATATATATATATATATATATATATATATATATATATATATATATATATATATATATACAGGGTGTTGCGACGATAACTGGAACACTTTAAAAATTTTTCCTGAGCGATCCGCCGCTCTGTTCGCGCTCAAACTTCACACAAAGGTCGCATTTTGTGGTCTATTTTGTTTGACACCGGGAACAACAACGGTACTTACCTGTTTATTCTGAAAATAAATAAAAACGATTTTCGCCTATGGGAAAATGGCCGCTGATTTGGACGTGCGACCCAGCGCAAGTTGATGTTGGAACGACGGAACCACCTGCAGAGTGAAACGCATGTTTGGGATTCACGTACGGAGCCAAATGGTGCAGCAGACGATCAGAAAATGCACCTAGAAATGAGCTAACAGACGATCAGAAAACCCGGTTTTCTGGCTCGCACGTCCAAATCGCCGCCATTTTCCCATAGGCGAAAATCGTTTTTATTTATTTTCAGAATAAACAGGTAACTACCGTTGTTGTTCCCGGTGTCAAACAAAATAGACCACAAAATGCGACCTTTGTGTGAAGTTTGAGTGTGAACAGAGCGGCGGATCGCTCAGGAAAAATTTTTAAAGTGTTCCAGTTATCGTCGCAACACACTGTATATATATATATATATATATATATATATATATGATACCCCAGACGTCGAAAACGGCTTTAAAAAGCCACACCAAAAAAAAAAATGGCGCAGCTTGCACTTAGGTGCAAGTCTGGAGACACAGCAGAGCTGGCGGTCGACCTAACTTCTCCCCACACTGACAGCGGATCTCAGGAGAGAGGGAGCAGCCGGACCCCAGCAGTGCAAAGCCGTTTTGGACGGCACTGTAAAGCAAAGCCCATTAAACCATGTACAGTGTTTTATTCAGTAGCAATCGTAGTCATCCCTTTCGTCGTCGTCTTCCGACGGCACAGTCGCGTAGGGCAAATCCTCTTGTAGCGCGTCCTCGCCTTGGTGGACCTCCACTTCTTCGTCAGCTGGTCCGGCGGCCGTCTCCACGTGAGGTGATGGTGGTCGCTAATAAACTATCGCATACGCACTCAGGGATATTAGTTAAGACAACTTTTTTGCATTAAAAAAACAGAAAAGGCAAAACAGTACAGCCGAAGAAAGGATTTAGGGTTGTGAAGGGATGGCTTGACAGATTCGTCGTCATCGTCATCGGCGCGGCGGACCCGTGGTGCGCCGGTCGCTACACGACGACGACACCGAAATCGGGAGCTCCTCATGTGGAGTGAGCCCACGCGCAAGACTATATAGACGATGCGGGACGGTCGCAGCGAGGCACGCGCTCACGTGCGCTCGGGGTTTTAGACTTCTCCAATGTCACGATGGCATATCTAGGGAAAGTGGTTATGCGGCTGCCGGGAGCCTCCCCAGGGCCCGATAGTGTCTCTACTCCCGCGATAAAGCTACTGTTTGAAGAGTCTCCTAACGATTTGTTAATTGCAAAAGTTGTCCCCCTTCTAAAAAAACCCAGCCTAGGTACTGTTCCGGACAATATTCGTCCAATCGCACTGACATACAACATGGGGAAATTGATATAGAGAATTTTGCACGGACATTTAATCCGGTTTCTGTCTAGTAATAATATACTTAGCCCACACAGAATTGGCTTCCGTCCGGGTTACTCCATTTGGTCAGCACATGTTGACTTGGAAAGCCGTATCCAGTTTGCGCGCAGAAATAAACAAGTAGGCGCCCTTGTCACCTTGGATGTTGCGAAAGCGCACGACAGCGTGGAATATAGTGTCCTGATAGCCAAACTTACGAAGTGTGGGTTACCCCCGTACATCCGTTCATGGATTCAGCAATTTTTAACTGATCGTAAGTTCTTTTGCTCACAAAATGGTTTTAAGTCATCGACTCTATCTCAGACACGGGGCGTCCCTCAAGGATCGGTCCCATCCCCCATACCATTTAATATATTACTGAGTTCCATTCCAATAAACCAGGAAATTTGTACCTACGTTTAAGCAGACGATATAGCCTTTTTTTTTTTTCTGCGGCTCGAGACATTCATGTCCTGTATCAAACGTTACAAGCCTATTTGTGTTCAATCGAAAGATGAACGGCAAACATAAAATTGTGCATCAATGTTAAGAAGTGTGCTGTACTTGCGTTCCCGGTATCCACCCCGGTGAGCCTATGCCTGACGTGTCGGGAAGAGACTATCCCTCAGGTGGCTTCCTTAAAGTACTCGGGTGTCATTTATGATAGTGCACAGGATTGGCGCCCCCATATCAATCATATCGGGACCAAAGGAGAACGGGCATTTGGATTGTTGCGGAGAATCAGCAACAGGAGCCTTGGAATGAGAAGGGACCAGTGGCAGTCCCAATTGGGGGGGGGGGGGGGGGGGGGGGGGGGGGGCGAAGGGGGTGATCGCTCTTTACAAAGAGGTCCTCGGCTTTTTACTTTTTTTGTTTTTTAAAGCATACCGCTTGTGCGAGGTCGCAAACGTGTTGCGACCGTCAGAAATGCGGGCTCGAGCCAGCCGTTGTACCGCCTAAGGGGAGCCAAAAACCGCTGTGCCGCTAAGTGATTGTGCGCAAGCGGGTTGCTCCGCATACGCGCGCACGCCGTCATGGTTATCACCTCCTCCGAAAAGCTGGGGCAAGGCGGGGAGCAGTTCTTTATTCCCCCCCCCCCCTTTCCTCCCCCCAATAATTCGCACCCCCCAAAAAATTCGCCCTCTCCAAAACCAGTCTCTGGGACCTCTACTGGAAGGGGCACACTACTTTTCATTTACAAGGGGTACATGCGCCCCATATTAGAGTTTGGCTGCGTACTCTTTTCTGGCTCAGCCGTTTACAAACGCAACCAGCTTAGTATATTGGAGCGACGTGCCCTAAGATTGTGCCTCGGCATCCCAAGGTGCGTGGCCAATAACATCTTGTATCTGGAGGCACGCATGTCGTGTCTAGAGTCGCGGTTTCAACTCTTAACTGTGCTGACCATTATGAGGATTTTTGAATCGCCACAAAGCCGTTTTTTTTTCGTTGCTGGTAGCTCGGCCTGCACTGTTTTTCAACTCTTGGTATCCTCGGCACATTCGTCCTGAGTGTGTTTACGCCCAGGCATTACTTTCTCCATTGAAAATCAACATTACGACAGTAATGCAGATGCCCTGTGAGGTCCCTCCAGCGCCTTTAACTTTTCATAATATTTTTACCAATAACGCCAAATTGCTTTCGTCAAGACTACTTACAGGAATCCTGAACGACCACTTGGCAAGATTGAATGGTTACGTAATTGTGGCAACTGATGCATCGCAACGTGAGGGCAGGTGTGGGCATTTTTAGTCCACAGCTTAACTGGGCAGTCTCGCTGCGGTTGCCAGACTTCACTCCAATATTTCAAGCCGAATTCTTAGCGGTAGTACTGGCTTTAAAAGAAGTTCCTCCACAGCACTTGAATATAGTTATAATTACTGACTCTCTGTCGGTCTGTTCCGCTTTGGCTTCGTCTGAAAATTCACCCCTGATTCGTGCATTCAACTTTCTTGTGCCTTCCCATTTGCGGGACATCTGCCTCATTTGGGTTCCCGGACACAAAGGTTTACTCCTTAATGAAGAGGCTGATTCCTTGGCGCGATCGTCTTTGGACGGCCCTTCGGTTGATCTTTGCCCTGTTCCGGCTGGTGTAGCAGGAGCAAGGTTCCGTAGATATCAGTGCCTAATGAATACTCAGGAAGGGGTAATCATTAATTTTGAAGAG
This sequence comes from Haemaphysalis longicornis, assembly GCF_048455015.1. Classification (NCBI taxonomy): domain Eukaryota; kingdom Metazoa; phylum Arthropoda; class Arachnida; order Ixodida; family Ixodidae; genus Haemaphysalis; species Haemaphysalis longicornis. The sequence goes on along the minus strand of NW_027526361.1, from coordinate 13,689,456 downwards.
TATGCCCATTTAAAACATGATTGGAATCCCCGTTTGTGTGAATCTCGTCAATGCGAGGTCACATTAACCAACTTCAGATGTAGGGTCCCCCAGCTGTACTTCTATGTGCACAGGTCTGGTTTCGCCTCTTCCGCCCTATGCGCTATTTGCGGCGAACATGAGACACTAGATCACTTCTTATTACATTGCCGCGGTTTTTCAATGATCAGATAACGTCACCTTATCAGGCCATTACAACGAATTGGACTTCCTATCTTCATGCCCGTACTACTGCCGCTAGGGGCCACATCACTGGGATATTGTCACAGAGGGGTGGCTGCAGCCATTCCTGCATATGTGTCCGAGACCAGGCGTCTGCCCTGTTAGCCTTTATTATCACGGGCATGTTTTCTCAAATTCAACCGCAACTTTCAAGTTTTAGCCAATTCTTCCTTCTAATGTCGCGTTGTTACTGGACGCCAACAGATGGGTGTCTACCTTTAAGTTGTGAGCGGGCGAATTAGCCCCCTTCTTGCCCGATTCCTGGCCAATCCCCGCGTGGGTATGCGCCATAAATCGTGGAACAACAACAACAACAATTTTCTGTCTACGCCGGACGGATTTGGGTCTGCCTAAACAGCTCTGCTGTTAAAAATCGACGCAGAGAAACACCCCAGGCCTCGCCAAAATATGCTTCAATATAAAATGAGGCGTGGATTCTCGCCAACAAGGGGACGCCAAGTCTCATAACGTAGACGGCCAAACCTCCGCGAGCTATTGTTGGTGCGCAGTGCACAGTGGCAGCTCTTGCATCACAGGGGACGGCTCCCCGCCGTGAGCCGCGGCATGTCCTGCAAGGGACGCTGCAGCGGCGCTGGTGTCATATTGGCAACCGGCTGCGCAGTCAGTGCCGCTCGCACTGAAACCCACGTCTTGCTCGCGGCCCAGCGTGCCGCGCTGCCCTTTCACCCCGCGCGACGCGGCGGCTAATTGCTGGCAAATGGCGCATACGACTGACAGCCGCCCTCCCCCAGAGCCAGAGAAGCGTGTCGTGCCCTTCGCAGTGCTTTCGCATGTAGCCGAGCCTGTTTGGGCGTCTCCTCAGGAGAGAGAGAACAAACTTTATTTCCGCAGGACCTAAGTCCAGGTCCTAATTTCAAAGTTCAATTCACCGGATCCACGTAGTACTCCAGAATGTCCGTGCGGATCAGAGGGATGCGCCCAAACCTGCAATGGCACGAATGGGGGTGGGCCCCCGTCAGATGCCTGGGTGCGATATTAGCCTGAAGCTAGACGGCTCCGTCTGTTGCGTTCGTTGAATCTCCTTTTAATAATAATGATAATAATCTCTATTTTCGCCAAAAGAAACTGGAAGGTCTTCCGGGCTAAAAGCTGCTCCTGGCGGCTTGACATTGGCTTGGCTTGGAAACGCTCACTTGGCAGTGTTCTAGAACATAAAAAAAATCACTCATAATAAAATAAAATGAAAAAGGACATCCTTGGTACGTATTTATACAAAACTACAAACTAAAATACTCCACACCTGGAGTGGATTTCAAGCGAAATGTTGCGTAAAGCCATCACTACTCATCTTGCGAACTACGCCTCGGGCCATTAAATTCAGCCCTATCGTCAAAAACTCTCAGCATCCCACTGCTAAGAAACCTTCCAAATGAACCCGAGCCTGGACTACGACGGATACCTGAATGGCCGGATCACGGAAAAAAAATGAACCAAACATTAATCTTGCCCTGAAAGAACACCGGCTGAATAATTTTAAGCCTGTTGATTTCAGCAAAGCTTTCGATTCCCTCTATTATTTATTTTAGAGCAAAAGTTTTTTTTTTTTGCAGGGCGTTCGTAGTGTATAGCATTAGCTTTAGTGAAATCATGATTAGAAGACAGATGTCGGTGCCTGTGTGCATTGTGTAAGATTGTAGTACTGCGATCGGTCATTACAAACAGCGGCCGAGTCAAGTATTGAACGCAGTTAGAATCAGTTTTGAAGCGAGACCGGCACAGTTTCCTCGCAAGGTCGCCGGGCGGTTTCCTGTTGCGATACGTGTTCAAGTTCACTAAAATACCTCGCAGTCTTTTCTCACCCGTTGTTAGAGGTATACAGCCGACAGGGAGAGCTAAATTACCTTGTTGCGCACTGCAAGGAAAGTACGGTTGGGTGGAAGGCATTTAACCGCGATCATTTGCGAATGACAATTTACAGCAATTTCGAAATTGGTGCTCCAGAGTTACGCTCTTAAAAAAAAGGTCGTGGCACTTACTAACAGAACACTAACCAGTTACTTGTCTCAGTACTGACTAGGTACGTAGTTGCTTTTACTAACTGGTCATGCATGACCTAGTAAAAAGCTACGCGTAACAATGTGGATCTGCTGAGTGCGCAGCGCGACATAGACCCATTCATCACGCACATATCACACGTGGACAATCAACAAATGAATTCAGCAAGAAATCCAATGGGATGCACGAGGAGATCGAGTAGGTATTACTTAGTTACCTTAGTAATACATCTGCTCTTCTTGCTTTTATAGCCAGCAGCGGAAAGTCCCCGGAGTCGGTGGGCTTGACGTAAAAATCAAATATTTTAGCGATAATTTTAGAACAATGCATTTTAATGTGAGTATATACAAGACAGCATGTGGATTTGCAAAAATTGTTAAATCGTGATTTCGTGTGGAAAAATAGCTGTATTTATTATGTTCAATATTTCATAGAATTTGTTACTGCAGTGAATGCTAGTATCAAACCAGCAGCAGTTACTAAGTGCACGATCTGGACTAGTAACGGTTCCACACTTAGTGGCAGGACCTACGTACCGTTCTGGTGGGTAGTAAACCCCGTAAGGAGTAAGTAAATACTGCCGTTACTACCGTTTGACGAGATTTTTCGTTAAGAGTGTACGGCATCACAGCGTATGATTTGGCTTTGGTATATCTACTTTTGAACAGTCCTAACGCTAGTTTGTCACCGCATTCTTCCCCACGCAATTGTACGAGAGCCCCAGCATGGCATACTCACTAATCCAACGCCACATCTCCGACCTCAATTATTTCCTGGCGTTTTATTTGTCAATATTGGAGAACCACGCCACGCCGCAACACACCGGAGGCTCACCCCGAAGTGCACGCACTTGCAACTTTACTACGTTAGGCGTTGTGTTGCTGTCCGCAAGGACGCAGGTTCGATCACGTACGCTGTGGGTGCTTTTCTGGTGGAGGCGAAAAGCGAGAACGTCCGTGTGTCAAAATTTGAGCTCCCAAGTGGTCCAAATTAATCCGCAGCCCTCTACTACGGCGCGCCTTATAGCCAAGCTTGGGCGCGTTAAACCCCATAATTTGAACTTTTTGCAACTTTGCCATGCTGGGAAGGGAAGCCGGAGTTCCAAGAGCACGTTGCGTGCAGGACAATGCGTTCTCTAAACGCTACAGCAATGGGACCTGCTAATTGGGATGATTACCGGCTTCCCGTTTGGCTCGTGGTGGCCAATGTGCCACTTTGTCATTAAATCTAGTACACCTATCTATACCTTAAGAGTACCGTCCTGATTTGGGCGTTGGGGTCAGTGACAGGCCGAAGAAAGTTAATTTTAGTTGGTAAAATCAGGTGGTTCTGTCTAATTATCCGTATTCTAATATAAAAGATTAGTCACTTCCGCAGCGTTCGAATTTATTTCCTGCGTATTATACCTAAATCTAGGGCTTTAGAAATACGTAAATCTCCCTCACATAGATTAGAATGGATGCTATCGCATTCTGGAATCGAAAACCGCGTTTTGCATTCCCGTTTCTCTTCCCGTATTCGTTCCTCCGTGCCCTGCTTCTTTTTGGTTACCCTGGCTGTCTTTGACTCTCCACTGTTCTTTAGATGTTTCTCCTCAAGCTTTCTTATCCACTCCGTGTCCGCGCTTTTCGTGTAGAGGTACCTAAGCACGTTAGCTGTCCACTCACGTGGATGCGTTGCTCTCAATCGCTCATCCTCACATATTTTACTCTGAGCTTCTCGAACTTCAAACGACACGCCCCCTATATCTCCCTGCACTGCTGCGTTAGTTGCTTTACTATGAGTTTCTAGAGACAACACACCTACTGGTTTACTTCAAGGCATGATAGAGAGTTTGATTTTAAATAGAGTACTGCATTCGCAAATGGGAGTCCCGGAATGATTCCACCTTTCAAAATTCCTCGCACTACTTCGTATTTGTTATACCACCGCAGAGCTCTATCCTTCATCATAGCTACATTTCGCTTTCCCTTTCTTTTAACTTATTCCTCGTGAGTTCTTAAAAAGTGTTTTTTCTTCGTTTATCCACACTATTAAATATTTGTAATTCTTGATTCTGGGTAATTCGCCTTGCTGTATTGACATTGCGTCGGCCTTACTGTCGTTGAAAGCCATTAGTCCTGACTTTTTGGTGCTGAAATCTAACCCCGCGGGTTTGTGGCTTCGTGCCCTCAAATATCTGCAAGCAGTTGCATATCTTTCTGGTTATTAGCTAAATGAAGAATGTCGTATGCGTGTAGCATTCCTGGGGCACGCTGCTTTACCATTTTGCCTTGACACTTGTGTATTAACTGTCTTCCATTTTCTTTATTGACCCTGCCATGTAAAGCGCAAACAGTATTGGACTCAAAGGGCGTCCTTGTTTCAATGCTCAACGGGTGTTGACCAGCTTCGCAGCCCTGGTGCACCCTATTCGTTTGGCAAATTGGCATAGGGAACTTGCCTCATCATCTACGCCCCGGGGTTTCAGCACTCCCCACAGAGGTTTTCGGTTATGCATCTTCATTATGCAAAAAATGTTACCCATAATGATCTATTCTGAGCTTTCGAAATTCCAGTTAGTGTGTTAGCACAAACAATTGTCATCCGTGCGCCCGTATTGTCTATATCCATTGTGCACCTGGAGGATTTCTTTTTTTTAGTTTATGCTTGAACATCTGATTTCATTGCTTGCAGTACGAATCTGTACACCACTGGTGTTACTGTAGGCGGCCTGTAGGAAACAATACTGGTTTTGTTGCCTTTGCTTTTATATATTAAATTCACCCTACCCTGGGGCCAATGCTCACGTATTCGCTTGGTTTGTTCACATTATTTAGTGCTCTGGTCGATGACACCTTACTTTTTGGCCCAGGCATGTTTATCAGCTGCATTAATATTCCGTCAGGGCCAACTGCTGTTTGGGGGAAACCTTTTGCTCTGCTTTTTTCCAGTCGAGATTTCTCCCGTTTCTTTCGCATTTTAAGCCAGCTTGCTCCATATAGTGAATCGCCCGCTAGACACTTCTCAACAAAGCCACATGACGTTTTGCAATCATTAAGGATTTACGTGGCGTTTCCCTATTACGGCTTTGCGATGACGGCAGGGTTTTTGCCCAATGAGCCGAATACTGCTCCGCGTTCAAAAGCAATCACGCCTGATTTCAAATTAGGCGTCAATATCTTGCCCCTATTATTACTACATACGTACACCAGTGTAGTTGCAAGCTCTCTTGCGTCAATTTTTCGCAATTTTATCCCTCCTGCGCGGTAGGTAACCTGGGTGACGGCACAATTTGTGCCAACTCTTAATTTGCGTCCTTTTCAGAAAAACGTATTGCACAAGTTGGGGTTTTCAGAACCCGTAGCGAACAACACCACTTCGGCAAACATCAACATGCAAATATACTACTCATAATGGCAGTTGCCGAAGTTTCCCTCGGGTGCACGTGGAAAGTTTCCACAAACTTTGGCTGTGGTTAACAGGTTGGTTCAGTGCGATGCGCCGACGTCAGTGTGCGCAGAACGGCCTCTGGCAGTAATCAAACGTGGTGTGCGCCAATCCGATAGCAGTGACTCATCATCGGGCGTAAGCAGTTCCGCGGGGCTCTTCCCAAGAAATTCACGCAAACGCACCAGGGAACGAAAAGTGGTGGATGCAAAAGAAAGCAGCTACCCCAATCTCGCACGCAACCCTTGACGTAAGCCGTCCCGGCGTCCAATGGCCCGTCTCCGCCAGCGAGAAGACGGGGCGAGGCGGAAAGACGCGGTCCGTGAAATGGCCGCGAAGACCTTGGGCACCTGTCTCTTGTCCTTTTTATTCTTCTTGTCTTCCTTGATACTACGTCCCGCCGGTGACTTGTTGCGCTAACGGCAGCTCTTTTTTTTTTCATTTATTTATTTCTCTCTTACTACTCGGCTGGTTCCCTTCATGCTTTTTAGATACGGGCAACTCCCCTCTCACCACGCACTACGACCGGCGGTAAACGGGAAGGCGTAGTGGCCGCTGCCTGGTTTTCACATTAGGAACAGTGCACACCCGTCTTGCACAAGAGGAATTCCCGAAGCACGAGAACCGGCCTTAGCACCCACCCCTGTCACCGCTGGGCGAAAACAAAGCAAACGCACAAGCATGCGAATGGTTTTGCACAGTGCAAGGCGTCACTGCCAGCCCTCCTCGTCGTTTTACTCTCTACACGGCATATGAAATGAGTGGAAAAGCAGCGGCACCAGGGCGTCTTGGCGAGCTACGTCCGCTCCGCGGTGACGCGTCCCGTGTGGCGCAAGTGGGCGAGGGCGGCGGCGAGAGTGGCGCGCAGCCCCCTCGCCGCTGTTTACCGATTCTCCCCCTGGAGACCGGTATATAAGCGACTGGCTGCTCCAGGCATCCACATCGAGTCCCAGGAGAACACACAACCAAATCTTAGCGAAAGACCCGCGCAAGCACCTAATTCAATATGAGGACCTTCGCCCTGTTCGCTGCCGTCTTGGCCGTCGGTAAGTGACACCTCCGCTAAGTGGCGTCTCTAATTAGCATCATCACGTGCTTCACTCGTGTTTAACTTGAGGTTAACCCCATTCCTGAGTTTATCCTTCCCCCCAAGGCCCGAGGCAGACAGACCACACCTGTCGGTACAGTGGATAGAAAATTATATCAGAAATGCGACCGCACAGGAAGAAGAAAAAAATCTTTATCAGACTTGTTTGGATGACAGTGTTTCAGAGCTTGCATGCTGTCTCCATCTTCAGTGGTATCCAGCTAAAAAAAATTATCCCAATGCACCAGCTTTGACAGTCGCGGGTTTTCACGGAGGATAGTCAACCCGCTTCAAAGTGGTATAGATACAGATCCAGTTAAAAAAAAATAATGAAGCTTTTAAGCGACATTGCAAGCCTTGAGTCCGTATTGCCGCGCTGTGAACAAGCTCGTGCGCAAAAGGCCACTCCCGAACTCGGCGCCAGACAGAGCGCACTTTCGGTTTCCAATTGGTCCTGGCTTCTTCGTGCATGCGTGTGTGTCCCCCGGGAGAGATTTACCTTGGCCAGAAGCTGGTATCGACCGCGTGATCAGCGCTCAAAGCCCGTCCGGCTGGTGCTTTACTTTCACGCCGCGTACCGCAGGGTTGTGTTTTATTCCCTGCAGACTTTCCTCGGCCGTGTTTCCCCGGAGAGAAAGGCGAGATGTTAAGCCGATAGAGAGGGGGGCCCTCTTCTCTCGTTTCCTCGCGCCGCCCGGGCAGGCAGGCAGCAGCGGCTGTCCCAGTAACCCCAAAGCAGCGACGAGAGGAACGCAAAAAACGAAAAACTTCCTTTCTTGCTCTCGCTCCAGCGAAGGGAGAAATAGATGGTTGAAAAGTAAGAGGAACCCCGACACGGCATCTGCTTCGCCCGCTGCAGAAAAAGTGCTCCCTCCTTTTGTCGGCCCGCGCCGGGCCTGCCCCCCGCGACCACGTGTCATCACCTCGCGGCCGCGTCTTCTACCAGGAAGCTTTCTCGTCGTCTCCGCATGTCAGCGCGAAAATCGCCGTTTAAACGGTGCTTCTAGCGGTCACGGTGATAGTGAAACCACATTCGCGTTCGCAGTGCACTTGATTATGCAAAAACAAACAAACAAACAAGAATGATAGGCTGCGTGCGCTTAGCGATGCACTCGAAGCGTTTCCTCGCGTGAGGACGAAAGAGGAGAGAATGAGCGGGAATTTGAAAATAGCCCAGTTAGTTCCACGTTGGTCGCCGCCATGCGCGCGCCCCCCTGATCGCCCTAGGTGGTCGGCAGAGCCAGTCGAGACGTGGAGAGCACCTTGAACTCAAACGGGATTCGGCGAACGTGCGTGCACTGCCGAGCGTAGTGTTGCAAGAGTGAGCGATTTCAATCTCCGTTCGGCGCTCCCCACGGTCAGGCGTACGGCAACAGCTACGCTTCGGAAGGGCCGCTTTTGTCGCCAGGGTCGATCAAAAAGCCCCAGACGTCTATCACGCCGATCTAGATGCAAGCCAGCCAGAACAGCCCGCCTAGCTGAATACCCGCCGGCCGCCTTTTCGCTCCCAGACGCACGCCAATTCTTTGATTCCTCAGGTTAACTCGAAGCGAAAGCGAAATCTCCTGCGGCAATGCGGGCGCGTGCACGGAGGGGCGATGTTGAGCGTGCCTTGTACACAAGAAACTTACCTGCGCTACGCTGAATTGACCGCCGATGATCCGGTTTAGATTTGTTTTATATGCGTGCTGGGATGTCTTATCGTTTGAGTGTGTCACGTCAAGTGCCGGCTCTACACCCCCTACGGAATGAGAACTGTGCCAGGTACAACAACGATACTTCATGAATTCACACTAGCTATTGCTGTTTCTTATCGACAAAATAGGCACTATGACGAACGCTCATTTGCGGCGCAAACAAAAAAGGGGATATTTAAACTGCTTTTACACGGCTCTAAAGGTGATAAAACGTGTACATTCAGTGAAGGAGAATAAATGAGCACGACAGTATGACTACACATTTTGACAGGCATGTGCAGTGAAATGAATCGCATTAGCATAAATTTCATTTCATTTCATTTCATTTCATTTATTCGTACTTAAGGGCTAGGAGGCATTACAAATAAAAGCTTGAATTCACTGTTTTTCGAGAGTTTTGTTACAGGGGTATTTTAAAGATGACCGATACAAAAATGATTTCACTATTGGGGAAAATGTCGAAGATGCGAGTCTAGTTGGTCATTTCGAGCTCGCAGGTAGCGCCCCACTGTTAACAGCAACGCTCCCAAGCTTTTTTCGCGACATGTCTCGCCAGAGAATCTCTATGTAGGCCGCCGCTGCCGCGTATTTTTAGACAAAAGGTCGCATTTGGGCAGGAAGGGAGACCACAGCCGCCAAGCAAACACGACAAATAGCGCACTCTAGCGACGCCGAGATAAGCTCCTTCTCGCACAAAAATGCGAGAAGGAGGGGTCAAGCAGTGCTCGGGTCTCAAACTTTGCTCCGGAGGGGGCGAAAGGAAGGGGAGGCAACAAAGCCTCTTGAGCCGCCGAAGGAGGACCGAGCACAATGGGCACACCGCGGCCAATTTTGCCGGAATGCTTGCTGTCAAGCGTCAGAGGTCGAGAAAGCGGCGGTGCTTGACCCCCGCGAAGTGGCGAGAGCCCTTCCTTCCGCTAAGCATGCCTTCTTTGTTGCCCCGCAGCTGGCTACCAGGTGAACGCCGAGTCGTGCAACTGCCACCTGCGTGAGCTGGACCTGTGCGCGGCCACCCTGCTGCTGTTCAACCAGAACCCGTCCGGCGTGGCCACCACCGACGCCGAGGTCGACAAGCAGTGCGGCTTCCTCAAGGAGTCCCAGGACTGCTTCAGGAACTTCACCTCTCGCTGCGCCACCCCCCTGCAGAGGGAACTCATCGGATTTGTCGCCGAGGGCTCGCAGGAACTCTTCAAGCAGTTCTGCACCAAGGGAACCGAAGTCAGGACCAGTGAGTATACACATTCCTCGGGCCCGGCCTACCCTCGCTTTTCCCCTCTGCGACAGCTTTTCCTGCCTCGCGCGCTTCACGTGTTTTTCCGCAGTCGTAAAAAGCCGTCCAAGGATTAGTCTCCGTTTGAGCGCCTTTTGTTGCTCCGCCCCTCGGAGCACTGTTCTCTCGCCAACCGGCTGCTCTCTTAGCAGAGCCTTCTCTTGCTATCTTCACCTGTGCACTAAGCAGTGAAGCACTACACTACGTGACGATGAAAAATACAGATGAGGGATACCGATACGGCTACTTGACATTGTTTCGTAAGAGTAGAAGGATTACGGCTTGAACCTACGGGAAAAGCCATTAAGGATGTGCATCGATTTCAAATTTTAGCACGTTTTATCGGCAAGGGTTAAAGAGATGATTCATCAGTTGATCGACTGATCAAGTGCAAAAATTCGTGAGGAATTATTCCGGCTAAAAGGCTAAATTTCACCGCTTTTTTTGTTGATAGAATGCATTTGCTCTTGTTCGCATTCATTTGGCCGCGATGAGAACATCATCACATGGCAATGGCTGGGTTGCATATCAGCATTTTTTTAATTGGACCACCGCTAGCCATCATTGCAAGGGTCCGAAATTATCGCCTGCTAACTCTTCGAGAGTTATATTATGAAGCATCACAACGGCGATGTTTATGAGTTCATGCTTGCACAGTTTCTAGAAGCTATAGGCGATCGTGGCTTAACTTTTTCTTCGTTCAACTGCAAACTTGCGGTTTTAAATGGCACCTGCAACAATTTTCATCATCTGAACTGATTTTAGAACAAGGTCAATAAGCGCGTTTAGTACATAGCATAAGTGGCGATGAAGTAGCCGAACCAAATAATAAAGCCACGTGCACATCCCATAACTTAAAATTCGTTGAAAAGAGAAGATCTCGCTCTCTTTCTGTCTTCTTCAAAGTCTGAGCATTGTTTATGGGCTGTCAAAAACTCGATATCTCCGCTATCGAACGGCTTCCTTTTAGTTATAGCAATATACGCATTCGATAGCCACTTTAAAGAACACCGCAATAAAAGCAATGCAGAGACTAGAAGAAGTATCTGCTGCGGCGAGAAAATTACGCGGTGCCGCTCTGAGATGACGATAACTGTAAATTTCAAATTATTTCCAGGCGGAAAGGAAAGACTGAAAGCGTTTATCGGTAATACTACAGCGCGGAGTTAATGGTTGCTTTCTTTCCCTCTCTATTTGTTGCTTTCGGTTCGAACTCGTAGCGAAAACTACGCCAATTAAATGGTTTAACATTATTAATCTCTCAAGTCCTTTGTGATATTGGCGTTGACTTTGATTTCCATGTGATGCCAGGTATTGTAAACTGAACAAGAGGCACTCCCCTGTGAACAAAAACCCTTCATAAAGAATGGCAAGTCCAGTTACCCACCCCCTACGGCTGTGCCACTGACTGGCGACACCCGAAATCCCTCAATCGGCAATTCATTCTGTCTGCGTAACAGCCCGGACGTTTACCTCATATTAGTATTGTTGGGACGCATTATAATTTTTTTTTCCATGGTGTGTCATACTGTGACGGGGAAATGAGCACTTCGATTATCTTCTGGGGTGAGTCAAATGCTCATACGGTGGCGTTCTCTCGCAGACTACCTGAAGCACGCTCCGTGCCTGGGCCAGACCCTCCCCGACCAGAAGAAGTGCCTCACTGACATCCAGGCCGGTCTTGAGAAGATCTCCACCGTTCCCTTCAACGACCGTGTCCCCGCTGCCTGCTGGTACGTCTTTACGTCCCCTCTGTCCCGGTACCTCACCCTGGCACATGGCAGGACCGCGTTCGCCTGTCCTTCCCTCGACTGGCGAGTAGAATAGCCCTGAATGTGAGAGACCAGGATTGTGGCAGGCGGTGACAGTTACAGTAGTAAATGCTTTTTTATCGCCGAGGGCGAAGCCAAAGACTTAACCGATCTGAGTCCCTGCTAAACTCGCAAATGGAGTGCATATTAGTTATTCAAACGGAGCAGAACCACAACGTTTCCATGTGAGGGGCAAAGGCGTCCAGAAGAAGCGCTTGACTGTGTGGTTCACCGTGCCGTGCCCCTTTCCTTGCAGCATGTACAACCGGTACCAGGGCTGCACCCGCAAGGTCGTGTCCAGCAAGTGCGGTGAGCAGGCCATCGAGTTCGGCGAGATCCTGGTCAAGATGGCCGCGTCCGACCTTCCCAACGTGGTGTGCACCTCGTACGGCGAGTCCAACGCCCGCTGCAACACCCTGCTGCCGCCGCCCGGCACCAAGCCCTCCGGCAAGCCCACCTCGGTGCTTTCCCGGCTCTTCTCCGCCTACCTGGGCAACTAGGAGACTACCTGAACCGCCGGCGCGGAACCTGCGGGATTGGGCCACGCCCGGCACCACCACCGAGAATAGTACTACTGCGCGCTGGAGCAAAAAACGAAACATTCTCGAAATCTGGGACCAGTGTTCCTGTACAATGGCATTTAGTGTTGGCGTCCGGGAGTAGATAGCCCCGGCGCGAATGAGCGCTGCAAAAATGCAAAAACAAGTGCAAAAAAAAAAAAACAACAAAAACGACATACAAACAGAACGCGGTTGAAAAGCAAATGTTCTTTTTTATGGCTGGTCTTGCCAACTGCGTGATCTCAAAAAAAGAAAAAAAAAAGAGAAGGTGTTGACGTCACGCAAGCTAACCTACAGTCCCAGCAAAGGTGTGCAAGAATGAGCGACGCGGTTTGCGAGTTTGTGGCCGCCATGTTGACCAGTGTGTGCCTCGGTCAGGATTCCTACCGCTGTAGGACTATGCGTGAATAAAATTCCTAATGTTATTACTGTTTTTCAACCCCGGCCTTCACTGTCACTCTGCATGAACCCTGCCTGTGGAAGCGAGCGGGCTGAAGGGGAGGAAGACACTGCACTGAATTCGGTCGCGGTCAGTGCGGAGCGGGCGATGGACATTTTAGCTGCCCCATTTGCATCACGACTGAAGAGTGTGGCATCACGGGGATTCTTATTCAAAGTTTCAAAGTTTATTTCAAAAAATGCAATAATGTGCGATTACATAATGTAAGTATACAAGAGAAGGTCCCAAGGTAAGAAACCGTGGGCGGGACCTCCTTACAGAAGATGAGCTCGATGGGCTCGAAGAAACCCGATTCTTCTGAACCACTTTGCTAAAATGCAGCATAAAATACAAATTCATTCCAAGCACAAAATTTGGGTCACATAACAGCAGCAGCAACATCGCTAGAGCAGTAGCGGCTAGCCAGACCTTCGCACAAGTATAGCGTCACAAATTGGGGGACGCCGCGGCCTTGCAGCTAAGTCAACGCAGCCGCACTTGCATTGCGAGTTCGGCGATAATAAATTCGGAAAATTCGTACCCATCGAGATGTCTATAACGAAGCTTATTTGCCATATTAGCAGTACAGTTATGGAAGAGGACTGGGGAAACGTTTTGTCGTGCCACGGCCGGACTCGACTCCCTTTCCGCGCTCCCGGCCGTGATCGTGCCGACAAAAAAAAAAAAAAAAGTGGCGCCCTTAGTTCAAAAAGCGTCAGAAGCTGACGTTGAACCCCTGTTGTGGACTTGCTGCAACACCTCCGAGGCACAGGGCTCCATCCTGGGAGACCCCCTGATCTTAATGGGGAGCCCAGCACCGGTCTCTTCTTGGATTTTCGCGTAAAACCGGTGCAATGTTGTACCTTTAAAGCTCCCTCTTATACCGTAGGGCAATCATTCGCAATAATAATAATAAAAAAAAATGCGGCGCACTTCTCCAACTTGTATGGCCTGGTTGATCAGGCGTCGCTACTCCTCCGGGCGCAGGCCAGTCAGTGCACTTTCACACCGCTCAGACGGGAGGACGGGATATGGTATAGGCGGAACCATACAAGCTGGGCAGTGGCGGGGATACTGCAGGAGTGGCACTGGTAGGAGAAGGCGGTGGGGGAGATGTACGGCAGTATGGTGGAGTTGAAATAGGTGCCGGTCGTAATGTGTGTCACGTTCAGTCCTCGGCAGTAGTGAGAGAGAAATGGGGAGGAGGGTAGCAGACGTGACTGCGGCGATAGTGAAAAAGGAGATGAGTATGTCTGAGAAGGAAACGCTGGGTGTAAGGTGCGGATGTCGTGTCGCCTGTCCTGGGACGGGAAACCTGGAGGTTGTGTCCGGGGGCAGTGGTACTCCCTGGGCACTCCTCACTCCTTGGGGGGAAGGTGGGCCCGAGTTCCCACACCCTATTTATGGTGCTGGGTGTCGTGAGGGAACGAAGGATCATGAATGGCTGGTGCGCGATGCGGCCTAGACGGCAGTACCGGCAGGCCTGCTGATAGTCTGATATGAGAGTGGAGCGCGCCGCCATTCTTGCAGGGGTGGTAGCCGCTAAGGCTATGGTGATTGCTGCTGTTGTTGCGGAAGGTAAACTTACCAAGGTGAGCATAGTCCCCGTGGATTACGTGACTTCTAAAGTGGCACGGCGGCGGAATTGCAGTGAGCGATGTTTGTGTACCTGGTTGTCTAGTCGACTGGAGTAGCGTCGGTTGGGGTACACGAACCGAGTTTCACGGCGGTCTTTGTTATACTCGGGGTGCGCGCGGCGCGATGTTGGGGTTACTCTGATGAAGGTGCGTGCGGGCGGCGGAAGGGGCTGGAGTGTCTCGGCTGGTGGTGTAAAACGACCCAGGTCGCGGACAACTGTTCGGCCAGTGGGCGTCAGGGTGAGACAGTTGATTAACTTTCTGGGTTTCGATAAGTTCAGGAAGGGTGTTGTGTGCACCTAACTGGAGTATCTTTCGGGCGGGGGTGAATACCGGAAGGCCTAGGCCGATATTTCCGGATGAGCAAATCGGCGTTTGAGGTGGCTGATGAGCGAGGCTTAAATGAGGCAGCAGGTGTCTTGCTCACGAAGACCGTGCCAGTGTGTGCAAATGCGATTGAGGGGTTGTTTAAGTTCTGCGACTTCGAGGTGTACTTGCGTTGAGAGGGCAGCAACTGAGCGGTCAGCCTGGTATTCGGAGTGTCGAGATTCGAAAAATGGGGGTGCCTTGTATTGCAATTGTCGGATCTGGCGTGAATTCTCTGTGTGTGTGTGCGTGTTGGGGGGGCCCTCGAGTGCAAGCTCGGGGATAGGCACCGAAATATAAGGTGTGCGCGTGAGTCCTCTTGTAGCGAGCTATGTCAAAACGTTGTCAGGGGCCTACCGGAGAGAGTCGTGTTGGCCCAGTGCCCAGCAGAACCCCTGCGCATCCATATCGTGAGATGGATGCAATGTAAAACAAAAATGCCCCGCTCAAACTAAAATGGCCAATTAGAGCTATCATAATTTTATTCGGCAACAATTCTTTTCTTTGGGTTGGGACAGGGGGAGATGGAGAAGAGGCTGAAGGGTTAGCTCGTTTGTTAACGTTGCTAAGCATACGCTTCGAGAAAGGAGGCAACCATTGTTCTCCTTAACTAGAGTGCGACCATCTCCCGTACAGGTATAAAAGCCACATATCTGTGGCTGTACTGCACTTGGCTCCACAGAAAATTAAAACATTGCGCCCACCGGACTACACAAAATATAAGGATAGGACGACTGCTGGTTAGAATCTGCAATTTCGGTTGGGTAGACACGTTGCACAGCGAAGCTTGCGAAGCTGCTAGCCTCCCGCTAGTGGGGACTTTTTCTGGAATCCGTGTGCGTAAAGAAAATGGCAACTGAAAGGAGGTAGAGTGAATGAGCGAGTGAGTGAATCTTTCATTGGATCAAGGGAGGCGTGTTCTAATCAAGCACCGTATTCCAAGAGGGGATTCTTGTTTAGAGGCCTGCAAGTCTTCACCGGGATCGGCCTGAGCTAGACTACTCGCGCTAGACCACTCTCAATTGCAAAGGCGGCTATTTCTCGTGATAAAGATGCGCCTAATCCAGTGCGTGCTTCATGATGTAGGGTGTGTGGATTAATGTTTGTTAGGCTTTCTAGGCGCTATTTGGAAAAGTGTGGCCACGTCCATATACCAGGTGGTGGAGATCTGATTTGGCGTCAGTGTTACAGTAAGGTCATCGTGGGTGGGTGTTGAGGTATTTTGCCCCCATTTCTGAGTAATGTGCGGAGTGAGCGAAGAGAATGTACATGACATAGCCCCACTCATGCCCCCCCTCCCCCCCCCCAAGAAAAACAGCAAGGAAAACAAACAAAAGTAAAAACAATCCAAGAAGAGAATGAACCCGACACTCCGTCATAGAGGCCGCCTCCCCATTGGCCTGTTGACCACCGGGAGACGACCACGTGAACATGTGAAACGCCAAAGCTCCAGGGACACGAATACGGGCACAGCCAACCGCCGATCACGTGGGCACCACCCACCGGCAGACGCACCAGGTGTAGAACGACGAAGTAACGGAAGACGGAGGGTATAAGAACACGCAGCTTGGCCCCTTACAGCTTCGCTGGCGAGTTGATTTTGTACACAGGAATTGTTGGCTCCACAATATTGTTACGTGGCGGCAGGACACAGGAAATGAACCATGTATTTACACGATGTAGGCCATGAGAGAGCCCGCACAACGCTGGGTCTTCTTCTTCTCCGTATGTTGGGCCGATAGCTTTCTTCTTCCCGTGACACATCCCCCTCGTCGAAAGCGACCGGCCCGGTTGAAGCCGTAGTTATGTATATACAGATGCGGTGACGATGCGCGATGAGAGAAAAAGGGAAGAAGTCCTCGCCGCCACGGATGACGATGATCGTCGTGGTGAGCACTGGCCCCTAAACAGCATGTGTCCACCGGCGCACTGAAGCAACGTCCAAAGGCCTCGGAGACGCGCCGGAGTTCTGGGCAGGGGAACGGCGTTGTCTTCTGTTCAGGTCGCGGCTGGTCACGTCGGTTGGTCTCGGCAGGTCATAGGCTGGGGACACGGGGCTGGGGAATTGTGCGTCCATGGCTCATCGGGGCTGGGGCGGGCCGACGCGATCCAAGAGCCTTTGAGCGATGTTCTGTAGAAGCTGGGGCCAGGATGAGGATCAACTCCGCAACCCCCACCAAAACATGCTACGTGGCGGCAGGACGCAGGAAATGAACCATGGAAGATGAGAGCGATGTATTTACACTATATACACTATGTACGCCATGAGAGAGCCCGCACAGCGCTGGACTCAGCCGCCTATCTCCTATTCCCCGCTCAGGCGAAATTTTTATGAACAAATATATTGCAAATTCAGCGTACACACCTGAAACACTTCGCAAGTGGTATACCCCTCACCTGCCCCCTCGATGTCCTTACTGCCGTACCACCACTCCATCAGACCTCACACACCTAGTTTGGTGGTGCCCAGCTTTCGCCACGCACCGTACATTTAAATCTCCCCAACCCCATCCCGATCCACAACAAACTGATGCACAACTATTACATGAAATAGCGGGTTATTCAATTAAAAGCGGTCTGGCACGGGTTGTTTGAGCGGGTCCTCCCCCGAACGAACTGGTGTATGGGCACAAACCCTATTGCGATCACCATGAACTGGCCCATGAATTGCAGGTTTCAAGACCTGGCCCAGTTATTGAGTCTACTGAGAATGACCAGCATTTATTTGTTTATTTTCTCTTACCCTCCCTCCCCATTCCTTTCCCCCATCGTGACCAGTGGTCATCCTTTTCTATTAAAGGTTGTCTCTCTCTCTCTCTTCTTCTTCTCCGTATATGGGACATCTTGAAGGTAGCGCACTTAAACACCGACACTAGCGAAAGAAACGACAAACCACAGCGCTGTGGTTCTTTCGCTAGTGTTCGTGTTTAAGTGCGCTACCTTCAAGATGTCCCATATGCATTACCAACTAGCCCAGTTGTCACTTCTACAGTATAGTTCTTCTCCATATGTTGGGACGATAGCTTTCTTCTTCTTCCCGTGACAATATTTTACACCAAAAAGCAAACACGAAAAGTTTAGATGGGCGAATGCTCAGAAGGCTATGCACAAAGGCTGCAGTGAACCGTAGCTGTCCAAAGCGATGTCATCATCATCATCATCATCAGCCTGTCTACGCCCACTTCAGGGTAAAGTCCTCTCCCATTAATCTCCAATTATCCCGCTTCTGCGCTAACTGCGACCATTTTATCCCCGCGAACTTCTTGATCTCATCTGCCCATCTAACCTTCTGCCACCCCCTGCAACGCTTGCCTTCTCTAGAGATCCCACTATGTTACCCTTAATGACCAACGGTTATCTTGCCTTCGCATTACATGCCCTGCCGACGCCCATGTCTTCGTCTTAATTTCTACTAATATGTCGCTAACACGCGTTTGTTCTCTGATCCACTCCGCTCTCTTCTTGTCCCATAATGTTACACCTATCATCTTCCGTTCCATTGCTCGCTGAGTCGTCCTCAATTTAAGTTGAACCCTCTTAGTGAATATATATTCACGCAGTGATTACTTGCTGCCAGCAAAAGTGCTCGTCGCCGTCTGCTTCGTCGTCATCTGTGACGCAAGGCACTAGCGAAGACGATAAACGGGACTCGTCGCAGCCGTGTTCGTCGAAGCGTGGAGGGGACAGCCAGCGGCATGACGTAATAGTGTGAGGCACGAAAATGCAGACGGTCGAAAAGGCTTGATTGGGGATCGTAAAAAAAAAGAAACTTCACGGCAAAAGCAACTATATAGAAAAATATGAACTGAGTTGCAAACACTGTCTACTCACTTGATCCGTTTGAAGCCTAAAGTGTGCTCTTTTTCTTTCGTGCGGATTTACACGCCTCTTTTCTTCACGAGAAAAGTGCGACCAAATGTGCCATTTCTGTCACTACGTTTTCCTCGCTCACTCCACAGAGAAAGAAATGCTGATTCCATGACGTCGGTTTTGCACGACACACTGGCATACCTACGGGACGGAATTTAGCGGATTTCGGTTGCATTTAACCTATAAAAACCGCGTGTTAATCAAGAACCGGAACTTCAAAAACAGGAATAGCGTATTGCCCACTTAAGAAACCAGCGGGACGTGGGCGCCTGGTGTTCGAAATCTTGCGGGCTTAACAACGGCTGTAGACTTCCGCTGAATAGGGAAATGGATAATTAGGCGATTCGGTCTACAATATGCAGCCAGAAAAAAACAGTTGTCGAGTTCTCTTCAGAGTCCCTCGAAAGGAATGTGTCATTATGGAAACAGTGATGTAGTCTACGTGCACCTGCCGGTGCGTCCGCAACCACATGGACGAATCAGTCACGCGATCTAAAAGAGTGCCTCAGTTAAAGAGGCCCCTTCAAGGCAACCGCGATGACGAAGTCCCTGGCTCTCAAAGTGCACCGTATGGACAACAGGGATGACGTTACCTCGTGGCTGAGACTGGCGTCACAAGCCAAAATGTCGTCATCAGTGGTGTCGCTTTCAGTTGTGACCAGGGTGTCGAACCGGACTTTTTTCGGGTTCGGTTCGGGTTCGGGTTCAAGCCTTTCGGGTTCAGTTCCGGTTCGGTTCCGGAGAACCATTTCGTTCCGGTTCAAACCGGTTCGAACCGGTTCTAACCGGTTGTAACCGGTTCAAACGGGTTCAAACGGGTTCGGAGAGAAAAAAAAGCAGGGGTGTTTTTTGTGTTAAATTTTTTTTAGTGCTGCGTTTTCGTTTCATTGTAACGTCGGTATAAAAACAAATCCATATTGTATGTTTCTTTGCGCAAACGTTCTCATTTTGGCGATTCAAAAAGACCCTGCAACCCTTTTAATTTTTTCGAAATCTCAAATGCTTCCAGAACGTAGTCAACCAACACGTGCAATACTACGATTATATTATAAAGGGTGCAAAACACCTCAGCCAAAAATTACCGTTCCATATCTATTAGGCAACTAGGAAACTTGCTCAAAAGATTTTTCTCTCATTCCCTTCTTCGACCGCCGAGAGAGAGAGAGAGAGAACAACATTGATTGAAAGCCTGCAATTAGGAGCGAGCCCCGTATGGCCGAGCCTCTAAGACGCGGCCACGACGTCGAAAAACGCCCTTACAGCAGTGGAGGGGCTATTGGCCGGCTTTCCTTAAGCTGCAGCAATGAAAGCATTCGATAGCCACGTAATAAAATTGGACATGCTTGCACTATATAAGTCGCGCAAGGCCTGGAGGATTTCTTTCTGTGTAAGCACTGAAGGATACACTGCCACTTATCAGTAGGTTTGAAATTGTTTATTTACATGTTCCGTTGTCGCGTTTCACTGTGGTAGTAGTAGTCATCGTCAAACCCATCTATATCGTCGTCTTCCTCACGCATGACTGGCGGCCCAGGATCGCTTTGTCCGCACCCTTTCACATGTGTTCGAAAGTGGAGCGCGTCAACACGTGCTAGAACCAGTGGCAACCGGGTACGCGAACTATGCGTCTGTAGCGCGAGCTGTCTTGTGCATCCCCCTTGAGGCACGGTCGCACATGAACTGTTTTCTCAGTATTTTTTCCGAGCGCCACGCGCGAGCCTGGACGATGGCAAGCACTCCACGTAAGGCACCTGCTCACGCGCGTGGTTAGCGGCTGGAGTAACTACGACCCGGGGGTTTTCTGATGACGCCGCACACATTACAGCCAGCAACAGCAGCTTCGCTGTTCAAAATGGTGCAGCTTGCACTACTGACACAAGGCTGGAGAAACAGCGGAGCTGAGGGTCATCCTCGTTTTTTCGGATCTTGCTCTTTTCCTAAGTTTTGCTGGGCTCAACTCAGTTTTTTTGGTTTCCGGATGTTCTTGCTAGGCTAAGCTAAGCGTTGAAGGGTGAGGCCAAGTTTATTCGGTTTTTACAAGGCCGTTCCGGTCGGTCCCCAACACTGACAGCGGATCCCAGGGGGAAGAAGCCAGGTCGACCTTCAGATGCACTGTTTCTCCAGCCTTGCGCAACTAGTGTATCTGCGCCGATTTAGTTTTGCGTTTTAGTAGCCCGAAAAAGAGTCTCACCTTTAAGATGGTATATAGTAAAGGGTGCACCCACGCATATGTCCATTGTGCTAACACTCGAGCAGGCGCGAAAGCCGGCTTCACTGTTATACAATCCTCTCTGCGGTGGTGCACCAATTACGGGCAGTGCAGGTTTTGTTCTTTGTATTTTTTTTTTGCGGACGCCACAGAACCAGGTTCAAGCTTAAGTAGCTCCGCTGTCACAAGAAAGCCACAAAAGCAAGGCAGAAATGAAAGGCGTATCTGCTGCGACTGGCAAAGCAGGCAGCACCGCTCCGTGCTGCGATACCTAGATCTTTCGCAGTGCTTCCAGACGCGAAGGAAAGAGTGAACGCGTTTATCGGAAGTTTTGCCGAGTTCCTTTAACTGCACAATCAACTGCAAAATGTTTTTAATTGGAGGTCAATGATTCAACATTAACTTAAACGATATAAAAGGTTCACAGGGACAATTAAGGTTGCTTGTGTGTGTGAATGTGAAAGAAATACTCTTTATGACCGCAAATTTGTTTTTATTAATTCAGTTAGGTCATTTATATAATTCAATTTGAATTTTATTCTTGGCTCATAAACCCTCAGTTTCATAAACAAAAAAAAAAAGACTGACTATTACGATACACCCTAATGTGAAAGTTGAGGGAAGCACGAACTGCCGTCTTCTCGGCGACGGCGTATAGCGCCTGCGTTTCACGAAATAATCGCGTCATCAGCGAACACACGACGACTCGCGCTAAGTTCTGGCGTTCTCTCGTATGGCGCGGGCCGTCGCCGGGAGCATTATTCGCGCGGCTTCAGCATACCGCCCTCTCGCTCACACTTTTGCCATACTTTCATTTTCCACTTTCATGCTTGCTTTATCTTCGGTGGCCTCTCCGTTGTCTCGGTAACAACGAGGGTGACCCTGAGAGACTACGCAAAATGAGAGCAACAGGTGCTTAAACGCTGCTATCAAGAACGTGACTCTATGGAACTGCCGCGGTACCGCCTTGTGTTCTACTCCGCTCACCGACCACCTCGTCTTCAAATAAAGCATCCTCGCCGCAGTCTTCTGGCAGACAAGCATGTAGCCTCCTGGCCAGTGGGCCAGGATTTTTTTTTTTTTTTTTTTTTTTGGGGGGGGGGCGAGGCGAATAAAGAATCGCTCCCCTCCTTGCGCCAATTCTGTGGAGGTGGTGATAACCATGGAGGCATGTGCGCGTATGCGGTGCAACCCACTGGGATTTAACTTCGCGCAAGTGGAATGCTTAAAAAACTAAAAATAAGAAGCTGAGGACCTCTTTGGGGGGGGGACCGCCCCCTTCACCCCCCCACCTTCACCCCCCCCCCCCCCCCCCCCCCCCCCCCCTTGGGACCGCCACTGGCCTGAACCTTCTGGCAATGGGCACCTTCCCTGCAGGCTACCCATTGCCAGTCCGTCCACAAAGCAGGCGACCGCCCGTCTACCATATATATATTTTTTTGGTTCCATCGAGTGTCGCCGTGGTCCGGCTTTGCGTCCCACACCCCCTCCTGGGTGGCTGGTGACGGGCCGCCCCTCGTCTCCAAATCACGCATCCTCGCCGAAATCTCCCGGCTGGTGGGCAGGCAGGCAGACAGGTGTAATTTACTGACAAGCGGGCACCCTTTTGGCAGGACAGGCAATTTCTTTGGGTAGCAGAGAGCCTGCCCGACCGCCATCGTATTTAATACCATCAAAGAATCACACAAGCACGCCCGCACACACGCGTATTTTCGCAGAATAAGGCAAAAAATTTCGCATTAAAAAATTGGTTGATCTGCTACGCTTTTTAAGTACCTATAGTTTCCGCTGATCAAGTAACGGAAGCGCTTTGTATCATCGTCCGGCATACCCTTCCATCCAGGAAAAGATCCACTCCAACGCAAGGACAAGTGCACGCGTTGGGTGACATGCAGCTCGCGGAGCCCTAATCGCCAACTTCTGCAGTTAGGCCCAAAGTTTGCCTTTGAGCACCGTTTTTCAAAAAGTGGAAAAGGTTAGCTTATTGGCCCGTGCCATCGCTCCCCATGTTCCCGAGGGTGATAAGCAGCGCCGCATCGGGGAGTGCATGGGTGCCGTCGTGCGGCCCACAGTCAGGCCCGAAATAAGCTTCAACTGGAACGTTATGGTACATTACATGGTAAACAATGACCTGAAACTGCTATTAACGTGTGAAGAGGACCAATGCGTTATTTTACCGAAAGGTATGTTTTGTGAGCAGACTTTAAGAGCAGTGCATAAGAATTTGAGAGTGACAACACCGCTTGTTTGTTTCCCCCCCTTCCGTGTCTTAACCTAGTTTTTGCTCTGTTAGCCATCAGGGATTAGCACCAACTAGCCCAGCGTATACAACACTCCAGCAGTTGATGATGTCATTGGAGGCCTTCACAAGGGGGCAGGGATGCATTCGCATTAATAACACATTGAAAGTTTTACACAATATTAAACACCATGTACATGGGAACCACGATGAATAAGCCATGATATGTTGCCTCGGAATATACGTTCAAGCATAACTTATTCTTAATGCTAAAAGAAAATTGGGGAAATGAACAGCATCTAACACAAACTGATAGTATACACTCTTAGCCAAAAAGAACGAAAACAGGACTAACTACAGCTGTTAGTCCTCGCGAGCGACCGTTGCTCCTCAAGAGGAGTAACTGTGAGAGTGTGCGTGCTGTGTGCATAATTCGCGGAGTAAATGTTCGTCCCCGCCGATTTAGAGAGCAACGGGAGGACGAAACGCCGAGCAGTTACTCCCCCCTGTAATGGCGTCGCTGCTATGCGACCTGCCGCATATGTCTGTTCAGTCTCATATACGGACAACTTTACATTATATTGAGGGTTATAATAGGAAGAAAAACTGATGGTTTGTGCGACTACACACTATGCGCAATATTTGGTGGCGCTGTCAGGCGAGTGGTGAAAATAACTTCAGACACAAGGTAGACCACCATAATCAAAAACTAGAAATCAGAGCTTTGAAGCCCCGGAACCGATTCGGAACGGTTCCTTCGATTCGTTCCGGTTCGGGTTCAGTTCCAAAATGGCGGAACAAATACGGGTTCCGTTCAGTTCCGGTTCCGGGCAAAAATTCGGGTTCGGTTCCGGTTTTCGGTTCGGTTCCGGTTCCGGTTCGACACCCTGGTTGTGACCTCGTATGCACTTTTGGTGTAGCCTTCACCCATGACGTTGACGCCCTGCAGTGAAGCCACAGTACGTACAAAACTATACCCTGCCGCTGAGAAGAGGCTTGAACGAGCAATGTTCTCACTGAATTTCTGCTTTAAAACTAGAGCTGCGGAAAGTGGAACGTTACTGGTCACATCCTCGGCAGTGATCACTTTATTATAGAGACAGTAATTAAGCATACGACTAAAATCAAATACACCCCTGTCAGGCAACACTAGTCGAGTGGGACGAATTCTGATTTATCCGAAACAGCAGTGCAGATGACGCTCCAATATCAAACATAGACACGTGGGCGGAACAACTACTAATCGACATAAAAACCACCACAAAAAAGCTTGATCAGGACATCCCATCCCTAGCCATTTGATGCCAGGCTTGCCCACCTCTGGGAGACATATACCAAAGCATCCAGAAGCGCTGGCACAGACAAAAGCACAACCGCAAGCTTAAGTTACGCATGGCCTCACTGGAAAGGGAAATAGCGGCACACCCGACCGAGCTCGCGCGAGACCAATAATGGGACCAAATTTGCGGTCAGCTTCATTGAAATCTAGGGATGAAGAAAACATGGCAGCTCTTCAAACACCTAATCGATCCTAATCTCAGTAAAGCAGAGCAGAGAAACCGTATAACACAGTTCGTACATAATTACCCAGGATCCGATACCGAACTCGGTGTCAAAATTCGTGACTTGTATTTGCCCCCGAGCCCTAGCCCCCAGTTGTAAAATTACACAGGCCTCCCAAATTCTCAAATGGACCGAGACATCTCGGAAGCGGAGCTCAGGGCGGCCTTCGCAGAACTTCGCTCCAACTCAGCTCCTGGTTCGAACGGTGTAACTAATAATAAAGCACTCTGCAATCTGGATGACAAATCGATTGTCCACCTAACGCGTTAGTTACATGATCGAGTGCTGGAAATCAGGCACTCTACCTCGGTCGTGGAAACACGCCAAGGTAGTTCTGATTCCCAAGTCGAACAAACCTCTCGCACTCGAACATCTACGCCCTTAGGGGCGAAGCCCCTTAAGGTCTAAGACTGTTCCCCTCTACTGTCGTCGTCGTCGTCGTAATCATCGTCTCATGTCGTCACGGTACTAAAGCAGCGGGAAACTCGTTTACGCCACGCTCTAGAACGAGTGAAAGCCATAATAGTGTGGCTTACAGGTGCCCCAAAAGTAAAACAGAGCATGCGAGCGGCGGCGAAGCTTGTAAAAAGTGCACGTCCGCGCGCACTGTCGAATGTCCTTGCGCGCAGGCCAGGGGCCGGTCACTTCGGCCAGTTTCGGTATTGGAAATAAAGTGTCGCCATGACGCCAAACGAAAATTCAGCACTTTTGCATATGTGACTTTCTCTTTCCAACATACGCAGCAACAAAGTAAAGTGGTGCTATAATGTGTAGAAATGAAATGTGTTCGTGGCTATTTCCTTTCTAAAGCGAAGCTTCTTACCTTAACCCCCCAAGGGTTCTGTCGCGACCGTTGGTGTCAACAGAAAACTCCGGAGAACAAATAAACAGTTCCTGGCACCGCCAGGAATTGAACCTGCAACGAATAGAGAAACGGAGCGAGAGCCCGCTGCCCTACCGATTGAGCTACAAGCCCACTCTTTTTTTTGTGTGTGTGTGTGAAACAAGAACTTTATTTACACATAAATATACACGTTATGCCGAGTGTTACACATGGTTCAGGAGCAGCTCTGACAGCGGACGTGTCAGTTACAAGTTTTGAGTGGTAAGATGGCAACGAACGTAAATCCAGGAGAAGAAGAAAAAAAGGCAAAGAGAAACGAAACAAAAAAGGACAATGAGAACGGCAACACAGGCTATACAAAAACAAAGGTTGAAGGGATTCTGTGCGTTCTATTAGCTGGCGCTAATCTCTCTTGTACCTCAAAGGAGGGGCTGGTCAACGCAGATGCGCTGGCCTGTTAAAAGGAGCCATGAAGACAAAATACAAGTTGGGTTTATTAGAAAGACTGCTTAGTCCCGATAACAATGATACCAATATCATCGCAATCTTCGAACAAATAATGGAGATATTAAAGAAAACGTGTGAAGCCGTGGCGACCCCCTAGGCAATTTCCCGCAACTTTTCTATGACGTCACGGAACCTTGTTTGTGCGATTGGCGGCCGTCTAACTGACCTGTCGCGACGACACATGACTGGACGTCTGTAATGGGGCCTCTAGTTCCATTTGACCGCATCACTTGAATGCTAACGTGCAGTTAACGCACTGAAAATTATATTTTATTGTTGGCCCGTATGACATCATCGTTGCTCATAACACGTCACTGTGGCGCAAAATTTGAAAGTTTTTAAATACTTCTTGCTTTTTTTTTGTTAAAAAAACATCTTTTGTGGCTCTAATGGAGCTGAGTGAGATACTGAATCCTAGTTCTTTCAAATTAAGCGAACTTGTATTTTCTTTTCATGGCTCCTTTAAACTGTCCAATCACCTTTTTTTATTTGCTTAGACGTTTCCCTGTCTGCACCTTTCCTCATTTGTTTTATAGCGTTTCAGCGCGTGGCAACCTCGGGATATCTTCCTTCGCAGTTCCAGGTCACAGTCAGATGTGCCCAATGCGCTAACCCTCCTTTGGACCTCCCGCAGAAAGTGTCGCCATGCGGGTTGTGGGTGGAGGGCGCACTCCACTGCGTTTACCCTCGCTTTCCAGAGGGAGTGAAGTCCGATGGCTAGGACACAGTCACGGAAAGCGGGGGGGGGGGGGGGGGGGGGGGGGTCTGTGTCCACGCAGAGGAACTTGAGGCCCGGCCAAGTGACGTTCCACGATGTTCTGAAGCACGATTGTGTTTCGTGCCAGAAATACATCGCCGTGTTGCAGTCAAGGAATGCGTGTTCTGCAGTTTCCGGTTTGCCACACAGGAGGCATCCGGCGCCCCAGGGAAGGAAAAAGCCCCGCTCCTGCTGACGCGCCACTGCCGCGTGGAAACGGAAAAAAAATCTTTTGTGCCGACTGGGATAGGCGATTGCCTGACCCGCTTGAGCACATCGCCTCCACCCTGAGGGACCGGAGGCTGATGGTACAGAGGTGGTGGCAATGTCTGCGCTACTAAATCCCAGTATAACTTTCGCGGCTTCACAGCGAGCAGGTATTCCCAAGGAAAATACGTCGGCAGTGAAGCCACCGCGCTCGCTATCTCCCCGTAGAAACCGGTGATGCGAGAGCCGTGATCGACATGTACGCTGATGTGGCAAGCCACGGCCGCAAGTGGAAGGAGCCTAGGCATTGGATGGCCGCTTGAAGGAACGGGTCAACCTGGTCGCGGAAAAAATGAAGCGCTGGACCACGAGCTTCAGTTCTGCGTTTATCAGTACAATGCCTCCCCCTCCACGCTTCAGAAGAGATTCGTGCGGCGCATGGGCTCGTATTGTGACCGCCAAACAAACACCGCCCACGACCGGGGTAGCCTCTGTATCGAGCCGGCATCGATGGTGGTAATACGCGCTGCGTACAGAATCGCAGGGTAAGCCACCATGTTGCACAAGAGGGACATTGCGTAAATGGATATGTTCCGGTTCCTCCACGGGTGAAGCATCCATTCGGCCGCGTCAACTTTTGGTTTCCACCGAGGCGCCACCGCCTGGCCCACACCGATCTTTACCCCTAGATATGTCTCAACGTGATCCGACCACCGCATGTTGAAGCACTCGCGCGGTTTTCATTCCCAGCACCCCAACCAGGCTCCCTCGGATTTTGCAAGGTTCAGCTCTGCACCGGAGAAACGGCAGAACTGGTGTGTTAGTCGGAGTACTTCTCCGGCTTTGGCAGCTGTTGAGCCGACAAGGGCAACGTCGTCGGCATATGCCAGCACTCGGAGTTCCCGTCCGCCCATAACGAGTCCTTCGATTTTGCTGGGCGCAGCAACCATGCGGCACAGTGGTTCCAGATAAACAGCAAAAAGTAGTCGAGACATGGGACAGCCTTGGCGGACAGATATGTACCATGATGGGGGTTCCTACTTGCCCATTTACGATTATGCTCGTCGTTATTTGA
Source organism: Haemaphysalis longicornis (assembly GCF_048455015.1). Classification (NCBI taxonomy): domain Eukaryota; kingdom Metazoa; phylum Arthropoda; class Arachnida; order Ixodida; family Ixodidae; genus Haemaphysalis; species Haemaphysalis longicornis. Next base: position 13,661,612 of record NW_027526361.1, on the reverse strand, counting down.
GTGTAGCATATCTCGATCCACTCCATCATGGTGTCTCCTACTCCGCAGTGCGTTAGGAGTGCGAAAAGGCCGTTGTACCCTGTCGAATGCCTTCCTAAGGTCGAGCTGTATCTCTGCCAGTGGTGCTAACCCTAGCTCTCCCGCCTCACAAGGGGTCCTCATCCAGTGGAGGTTGGAATTAATTGATCTCCCTTTAAAACTGCAAGTCTGGTGTGGGCTCACCACCGTACTAAGGGCTGTTTCGAGTCGGTGGGCCAGTATCCGAGACAGGATTTTGTAGTCCGACGACAAAAGGGAAATCGGGAGGAAATCGGATGGGATTGAACCGGATTGTGGTGTTTTCGGCAGCAGGACCAGGTGGCTATTTCGCATGGAAGGAGGAAGTAGCTTTTTTTGCATTGTGTCCTCGAAAACTGAAGCGAGGACCGGGCTTAATTCTTTCTGAAAAGCCCACATGAGGACCGCGGAGACAGACGGTGCACTCACCGAGCACATCTGCGGGTTTACCCCCTGCGTTCTCGCTGAATGCCCCGTGATAGCGTCACGCGACCTCACGCACCGCTGTGCACTTCGGCCACGGCACGCGTAGCGGCCGCGTGCGCGCCTTGCGCATGCGCTAGGAGTTATAAAAATTAGAGGAAGCTCACACGAACGCATGGCATCTCACTTCTCCGTCTCTGCGGCCGATCTCGTCACCTCCGTCGGCGGTGGCAGAGACGGAGGAGAAGTGAGATCGTCTAACACCGGGTTTGAGCTTCATTTCATCTTATAAAAAAATTTCCACTCGTGTGCTTAAACTATACAACTCAACCAACCACCATTCATGAATCATGCATTTATTTAACCTTAGCATTGAATTCTCTTTGAAGCAATAAAGGGTGGGGTAAGTGCATTTTACTTGTCTCTGGTTTCACTCTTTGTACACCCACGTGTGTGAATTCAAGTGACGTCGCATGGGTAATCGTTGTGGGTGTCGTTTACAGCTTCGTTTTCCAACAACCTTCACTGGGTGGATTGGCGCACATTTTTTACAGCCTATTATTTATTTAGTCGCTTCGTTCGTTGCGCCAACGGGCGGCGATTTCGCTCTCGTCTCTTCTGCTGCCATCCTGTTCATCTGCTCCTGCCGCTCTCACTGTGCGCACGTGTAGAAGTTTTTTAGTATGCCTTGACGGGGAAAATTTTGGTGTCTGTGAGTGCGAACGGGCTCAAAATGTCAGAGAAACTGAGAGAAGGACACAAGGCGTGCTTCGCTGCAGTGTAGTGCTACAACTCGGGGAGGAATAGCACAGCGAAATTGGTCCGCCTCCCAGCGGACGGCGGGTAAGCACACCTTTAGTTGCGGAGTACCTTAGGACCGCACAATGTCCGTCCGCGTCCGTGCGCATGGCATTTACAATCGCAAAAAAAATCCCACCCCCTCCCCGAAGGGGATCGTGCGGAAATGCGAATGCATTGGGTGCACCGATGAGTGCGGTGCGAGTAATTATTATTAATGGCGTACTTAATGAAGAATCGCTATCAAGGCGCCAGGCGGGCGCTCCACTGCATTATATAGATTCCGAGCGCAGCGAGCGGAGAGAGGGTACGCGGAGAGGAGAGAGAGCCCGCCGAGCTCCGCGATGCGAGCGCCCTCACACGCCCGAGCGCGCTCCTCCTCTCCACTCACTCTCCGCTACTCCGCCCGAGCTCCGCGATGCGAGCGCCCTCACACGCCCGAGCGCGCTCCTCCTCTCCCCTTGCCCTCCGCTACTCCCGCCCGAGCTACCACCTGCTCCGGTTGCTAGGCGCGCCACAGCTGTTGCTAGGGGCGAGGAGGAGCGCGGAGAGATAACACCTGCGGGCGCACGCCGACGGAGCACGACAACCCCCGACTAAGAAATGCATTCGCATTTAAAAATGACACAGGCACCGGCAGGATTCGAGCCTGTGTCTGGTGGACCAGAGTTAGTGTCAGTCGTCTTACCCATTGGGCTGCGACCGTGAGTTAGTACCCGAGAGTCAAATGGCTTACTCCCTCGCCTGTAACAGTGCGGAGTACCTTAGGACCTCACAATCCGTCCGCGTCCATCCGTGCGCACATTAACACCAAGCGAAGATAAAGCGAAATTCGATTTGAGCCGTGAGTTGCAGTTTCATTTAGGGAATAGTCTAGGTGCAACTCACGGCTCAAATCGAATGACGGTAGGGGCGCAAATCGCATGTCACTCGGGGCGCAGCTTGGATGTCATTTCGAGTCCCCGTACTTCGCACCCTCGCCATCATCCACGGAGGGGAGATGCTGCCATTTTTTTTATTCATTGTGCCTATTTATTAAAACGTTATGAAGAAGCAAGCGCTATCCTTATCAAAAAAGCTGCAGGGCGAACCGAAAAATCTTCCGTTGTTGCTTTAGTGAATTTCTTTTTGTTCGGTACGCACTTTTCAGCAATGTTGTAAGCCCGTAAATTGCTACTGGTCGATAGTTTCTCATGAGTCGATTGATGCCAGCGGACGCGCAGACGGGAATTTCGCTTCGGTATCGGTTTGGTGAGCAGTTTTGTTCTTTTTCGGGGAGGGAGGGGGGGAGAGAGGTGGATATTGTGCCGGCAGCCAGCATTTTACCTTTCCTGGATATTGCGCCGGCAGCCGGCAAGTTATCTGTCCCAAAGATGGTGCCAGCTGTATTGCATTTGGTTAATAATGTGTTAAAAAACCACACGCTATATATTTTGCGCTACCGTTGGCTGGTCGCGACTATGTGACCATCGTGCCAGCATTTTTTTGCTGGCAGTCGGCATTTTACTACCTCCCGCACAGATGCACTTTTTCTTATGCATGCTTTGTTAGCGTATGTATTTTAATTAAACATCTAACCTAACCAATCCTACCAAACTAAAACTAGCCTAACCCAACCAGTAAAGGCAGGTGCTGCCCCAACCTAACCTAACCCAACACATAAAAGCAGGTCTCGACTAAATATTACAGACAGAATGCCGCAAAAGAACCGAGTTTGTTAATAAATAAACGCAGTGAAGGAGGCGAAGAAAATCATAAGGAACAAAGTTTAAAAAATAAAAAAACAAATATGGAAAAACATGGGTTCGAACGTACGACTTCACGACCAGAAACCAGATGTCGCAACCACTGCGCCACGCCAACTTTTTTTTCTTTGATGCATGAAAATTTTAGAAAAACTCAGAGAAAACAATTACATACAATACAGACACTAACAGACCGCAAAGGGTAAAGACATCAGTCTAAAAAAGATCAGCACCATTTCAAAACTCAGGCAAGCAAACACACGCATCCAAAAGAGGCAGCCACTCCGGTGGATCACTCTGCGCAGCATAAACGCTCCGCACCAACGCCGCCTGTTCCCGAAAGATGCACTTGGTCGGCTTAACGGGGTTCCGCATGCCGATCAGTCATGCGGCACTTCCACAAGCTAAACAACCCTAGGAGAACAAAAACGTCATATGGCACCCGATTAACATCTTCAAATGGCAAGAAGCGAGTGGTGTACGGGGTGATGTCAACGTCCTTTTTTAGCGTCCGCTGCAAAACGTCCCAGAAGAACACAGCGTCACGGCACAATAGAAAACAATGATCAGTTGTCTCTGGTTGATTGCATAAGCGACAATTGTCCTACCAAAGAATAGGCATTCCCTTTCCTGCAGCCATGTCTTAACGGGACCCGCCGCGGTGGCTCAGTGGCTAAGGCGTTGCGCTGCTGAGCACGAGGTCGCGGGTTCGATTCCCGGCCACGGCGGCCGCTTTTCTGATGGAGGCGAAAAGCAAAAACGCCCGTGTGTACGAGATTTCGGCGCACGTTAAAGATCCCCAGGTGGTCAAAATTAATCTGGAGCCCTCCACTACGTCGCGCCTCATCGACAGTGCTGGGACCTGACCAAACCCTTCTACAACGTTGGCCACGAGGCCATTCTCGAAGGCCTGCAGTTGATCAATCCTGTAGCACGCGCCTATAACAACATCAGAGACTGTCTCTCGGGCAGTACGGATATATCATACACGTATGTGACCTCGTCACCCCCATAATCTCGGTTGGAGGAAGGGGTGCTCATCAAGGAGCCTCATCAAGGAGACTAGAAAAATTCAGGGTCTCTATCATAACCTGTACGCGGATAACATCACTCTGTGGATCACCAGAGGTAGCGATGCCCAAATTTAGGAAATCATTCAGCTGGGCATCGACATCGTCACAGAGGAAAATGGCAGAGCGGGACTCTCTTGCTCTCCATCTAAATCCGAGCTTCTTTTATTTCCGTCACCGGCTCTAAGACCACCTCAGAAACCGAACAACAGGCTCCACATAAACGGCAAACCGATCCCAGAGGTCCCGATAACCCGAATCTTAGGACAAAGAATACAAAACAACCGAAAAAGTGAGTTCATAAACATATTGAACCGAGGCGGGTTATTAAAGAGGAAGAATGAAAGGAAAAAATCCAGCCTAGTAACTGTTTATCGAAGGATGACACCTCCACCTGGCTGGATGAAAATTGGAGAATATAGGAAAGAAGGAAACAATAAGTAAAGGTTGGAGAGAATAGTAGAGGTTAGAAAAGGATGTAAGAGATGGGTAGAAGAGGAGAGGAGTGAGTTCGTCACCACCGTTACTGCGACCGCCGTGCACGTACCATGCGCTTCGGTGCTTGGGGCTCGTATTTACACCCAAAGCGCTAACGGTCAAACAAGCCTTCCCCTTGCTTTGTGCACACGGCGCGAAAAGTTAGACACACACAACGCTCTTTCCAGAGTTCGTGAGGAGTCGCGGTAGTAGCGGCCCACGCTGAGTCCAGCAGAGGGGAGAGAGGAGGTCTCCAATGCGGCGTCTGTATCGCCGGGTCAAGCCTCGAGTTGCTGCGTCTGCCGCCACCGGAGCTTGAATCACGCTGACAGCGAGGCGCCTTTGCGCCGGCCGTTCCCAGGCACGTTGTAACGTGTTGAGATCTGTTGGCTGACGCTGCAAGCTTGTGTCACCGACAGGGAGGCGCCCACGCGGGAGGCATACGTAGTGGTGGCTCTGTCCCAAAGCACAAAAGCGCTGCACGAAGCCTGCAGCACAGCGGCGCGCTGATTCGTAATAGGACGCGGCAGAATACAGATTCGACGACGCATACACGATTGTAGCCGCGAACTACCGCAAGGAACTTCTCAATTCGGCCACCGCTCGATCCACCCGCCCAGAGACGGTGGAAGAGGCGGCCATTGCCCAAGCTCTAATGCTCGACCCCACTCCCAGCACGATCATTTCTGATTTTAAAGCTGTACTTCACCGGACGTATCTCACAGCCGGCACTCCAAATTTGACAGGAGCTCTGCCCGACCCCTAAAACAACCAGTTCTTCTGGCCTGGATGCCCGCGCATTCCTGCCTCAAAGGGAACGAGGCGGCCCACGAACACGATGCGGGCTGGGCCCAGCCTCGACCATGGGGACACTGGTATCGCCTGGTCTCTTTTAACAATGCACTACCGCCTCTCCCCCTTGATCTATCCTCCGGCGTACAAAACATTAAATAATTATAAGGCCCACACGTGGCGACTTCTTAAGACAGGCACCTTTCCAAATCCTGCCGTCCTGGCACACATCTGCCAACTCTATAGCCTACCTCGGCCTGCTGCTTATGTGGCGGTCATGCCACGCTATCCAACATCATCTGGGCTTGCCCAAGAAAGCCCTTTCCCGAAATACCCTCTGAGGAACGGTGGGAGGCCGCGCTGCGCAGGCCCGTTTGGATGCCACGGTTGGTGAGGTAGCTGATCGGTTCACGCTGACAAGCCATCAACGCGACCTAACCACCAGCATCGCTTTCAAGATGCATGATCACTGACATTCCCCGAAATGGAGTTTATTCTCTCTCCCTCACTGAATATAACCAATCTCATTATGTAATCAACTGTACAATCAAAGACTCCCTTGCTTCACTTGCCACTATGTCTTTGTCAAAAGACTGCCCACCGATTTGTTCGTTTCCAATCTTTTTTACGGCAGTTGGCTAGCGTGCTGGCCGGATGTCTTTATTTGGACTTTTTGCGCGCATTGTATCATTTCAGATGTCGATTTTTGAGGTTATTTTACAATAACTTCCCTCCTTGAGTATCAACCGCTCAACGGTTACTACCCCATTAATGAGACATCATGTTATCATTACATATAGGTCTCATCATGACACATATATAATATAAAATAAATTATATGTGCACATATGCCGCAAAAGCTTGCAAACGTCATCACCCCCCTCCCCCCTCGCCCGACTATAATGAGTCGTTAATCACTGGTCGTGCTCCAACGGTCGACTTACGAAGGAACCCAAAAGCGATTATGCATTGACCGTTCAACCGAATGTATACACACGGTATACATGCCTATACGCTCCGTAGATGCCGAATGGGCACTTCCTACAAAACCCAACAACACACCAGCGGAAAATTTTACTAGTAAAAAGCAGTCCAATGTGTACTAAATAGACTTTACACGTCATCAAACGCGCAGATGCGCAAAGACGACGAAGCAAGCGATTCACGCCACGTAACATGCTTTTCCATCCTACATTGTGGAAGGCTATGGATACAGCAACGACTGCCATGAAGAGGTTGTGCGCAGTCGCTGTGGCTTCCGTCCGACCAACGAGGACGTAAAATAATCGCCAAGGGTATCGCACTGAGGCTGCAACAAGAGAGAGGGCGAGCGAAAGCCAAGGACGGGAAAACCTTTTGTTTCTCGGCCCATCCCGCATTTCCGAAGACAACACAACAATTATGGTAATTTCTTCCATCGGACAACGGCGCAAGTCACCGAGCGTGCCGCCCCTTGACGACACTTCCGTTCTTGTTGTTGTTGTTTTCACTGCCGAATTCGGATGGCAGGCTACCCGCGAATTCAACATCATGACGGCCAAAGCCATGGTGGAACGGAATGAAATCGCGTGGCCATCCATGAAATCGGCTGCATGAAACACTGAGCAGCATTTACTCTCGTCTACGGTACTATGCATGCACTGCATAACTCTGCGAGGTCCATGAACTACACAGAGGCCACGACCATCTGTCAAACTTGGCAGCAAGCATGCCAAGTTTGACAGATGGTCGTGGTCTCTGTGTAGTTCATTAGTGTCTTTCAACCAAAATAATTAATTTTTGTAGAACCACCTCTGCTTAAGTTGCTACCGGGACCTCGCGAAACGGTAGAATCACCCGGCCTAACCTGCTATAGAACAACTCAGCATAGAACATTTCCGCTTCTCTCACATCTCATACATGTTGTGCGTAATACTAACTCTTTCGTTTCTGAGGGCATACTTTCTGAATTTGCCAATAGCAAGCTTCCCTTTTCTAACGCTCTTTTGTTTAATATTTGCCACGTCACTAACCTTAATTCTATCAATTAATCCCGACAGCGCCTGCTCTAACTTAAGAGCAAAATAGTCTGATTAAAATTTTCAGGCAGACATAGAATGCCAATTTTTCTACCACGAAAACAAAGCATCGGTGGCCATCATAAATGTTGATTGATTGATTGATTTTAGTGTTTACCGCGCCAACGCAACGCAGGCGATAAGACGCGCCGTAGTGGAGGGCTCCGGATTAATTTCGACCACCTGTGGATCTTCAACAGTTAATGTAAATGTATTGTGCGATGTAGCACGTTGGATTCTTTGTAAAAGCATGCATGCACTTCCACCTTTTATTCCGTCACGCCAAATCGCCGACAATCCTTTTATTGCTGCTTGTAAAAATAAAACAAGGAGCGTTATCTTATGCTCAATCCTTTCTAACTTATACAAGCCGTCGAATCACAATTAATTCGGCTCGTAAATAGCTTTAAACGGCACCCTGCGCTGCTGTTCTGGGGCTCGGAAAATAGAGTGCCCGCGTACGCGTCCATAACGCAACGCGTTAGGCTCGTATCAATAAAAGGCCAGGGGGTCTTCATATTTTGAGATGATTTTTTTTACTGCACTTTGCAAGATGCCTTGCCAACAACCCTTTTATGTAGAGTAGTGGGGCCTACATTAAGGGGGCTCAGTGTGATATCAGTCACATATGGGGCTCCTCGATTTTTAGTCACGGACTCGCAGCGGAAATCCACGGTTAGTCCGAGGATTCTGCTCGCCGTAGGAACATATCTAAATTAAAGCCGTTCCACTCAATGCGAAAGCTGTCGGAAGTGCAGAGCAGTGATTCGCCATAATGGGCGGTGGCGCCGTTATCCGCACACTGCTACCACCCATCACGCTCTTCGCCGCCCTGTCTCGCTACTCTCCCGATGAAAACGAAATTCAAATTTCCCGCTTCGCAATGCTCGCGCGCCACCTGCCTGAAACTGCGCCAGCGGCGAGTTCTGTTCTTTTTGTAATTGCTTTAATTTCGTATGCTGGCGCGGTTTTGCGTCATTTCGAACGCGTAATTTTTTTCTTGCGCGGCTGGAGCCTTTCTGCGTCATTTCGAACGCGCCATTTTTTTCCTGCGCGGCCGCTTTTTTCAAATCATTTAGTCAAGAGCGCTCGTTGGGCTGGTTTTTACACCAGCCCAACGAGCGCTCTTGACTAAATGAACGCGGGGGCCGCAATGTACCTGTAGTTTTCTTTGCGCTACGCAACGGGAAGATGTATGACAAGCGCCAGTAGTTCACGAGGTTCGAACGGTTATGACTATTTAAACCGCGTAGTTTTCGAAGCCTCAGCGTGACCCCCTGACGAAGGTACACCAGGCTCTACTTGGGTCCGTTATCTCGCTGCTTCACCTGATTCTGACAGTCGCTTGACAGCGACCGTTAGCGAGCTACTACAAGGCGAGCCCATAAAGTGTTCTGCACTTACAACGAATACCAGATAGCGTATCGGAAAGAGTCCCCGAGAGGTCTGGGGCTGGTGAACGGAAAGTCTAAGTGGAATTGGCCTTTCAAGTTGGCTTTCTTATACTGCTTCCCGTATTGCAGTGAAGCCGATTTATAAAAGGTACGCTGTTGGCGCCGAACCTTTACATAAAGTAAATCTATAAATGGATTAAATAAAGCCGGTGGCAATATCACAAACGGGTTTAGACGTGGCATTTAGTTCTTTATGGCAGAGATCTAAGAATAATACACTGTAGCTTATGTTTTAAGTAGTGTTTCGCTAGTTTAGAGTGATTTTTAATGCGAAAGCATTAAACGCGCCGTCAACTGAGAATTCGGCGTCCCGCGTTGGCGCGACCAAAAAAGAAAGCACAATATAAAGCAAAAAAAGAAACTAAGTGTGTCTGGGACTTGCAGCACCACCGGGCCTTCGCTTTCTAACAAAAGTGCTCCCAGTGAATGCACTGTAGATTTCGACTTAGACACGTGCATTACAGACATGTACCAAGTGCTCTCTACACGGGTAATTTGAGCATGCTAATTTCAAAAGCAGCAAATCCCGTTTACACTAGCAGTGAATATATGTATGGCTTACTAGGGCGAAGGAAACGAAAGAGAAAAATAAAACAACCGCCTTCCTAATACCCAAAGGAGGAGGAAAGAGAAAACGTTGACACGCAACGGGAAAGATCCACGAGTAGGGTAATGAGAGTGCACTGGAGGCCTACAGGAGTATTTAGAGCATGCTAATCACGAAAGCAGCAAAGCATGTGTGCACACAGCTAACCATGGACAAATGGCCAAGCCTCTTCCATCATTGTAACAAGGGGATTGGTGCAACAAGTAAAATACCGTAAGGATGATTATATATTGATTTTTTTTTTGCAATCCCACAGGAAAGCAGTCGTGTCTCCATAACTTTTTTATTCAATTTTTAAATGCTACAGTGCTCATTGATAAACACTTTAATGCAGCCCTTGGCCCAAAAACCTCGATAACCCCTGGTTTAGGCCCCAGTTGCTGGTGAGCAAAGGTACACACAGGTTTCAATAGATGGCCTCGGACGCTGGCACTGCAGAAGTTTCTTTCAAGCAATGCAACACCCTGCTTCCCCGACAAGCATAAAGAGGAGAGAATGTTGTATTGTACAGACAAGGTTCACTTATTAGTCTGCTGAACTTGTTCGGCCAGGCAGCCTTCTTAAGAGACAGCTCGAAGTTTGAAAACAACTGCTTCAAAAGCTTTAAGGTCCCCTGAAACAGTTATTTCAACAGCTGAAGCACTTCTGAAACTTAGAGGATAAATTGATTGATTACCTAGGTGTCCCCAGAAACGTCCCAGCTATTTAGATTACATGCACTGCAGACAACTTTCAAGAGTGTTCTTCCTTCCTTGCATTTTTCAGCCTGCCTGTCGTATTGTCAGGGGGCTTATAACCACTATCGGTTGGCCGCTGTTCTAATGGTTTATAGCGAGGCCTCACCATTACAGTTGCCAACCGTTTATTCGGAAACCTTCGCGGCATGGCCACTTGTCCCATTGAAGTACATGTATATCCACGACCGATAGTTTGGACGCCGCACAGCACGGCGTTCAATTTTTCGGACTCCAGCTTGGTGCTCTTGGAATTTTCGCCGCTGAATACCCCCAGTGTGTGGCAGCCCATGGACCAAGGTGTCGTAAAGAACTTGAAGCTGCACTACTGATTGCACCTTCTGAATCGTGCACTGTTGCGTGTGGACAGTGACAAAAGCCACGTTGTGGATGTGCTGTCGGCTATCAGCATCCCATCTGATGCTTGGGGGGCAGTGACGCAGGACATGATACACAACTGCTTTTGGCATGTGGGATTTGTGGTGGGCTGTGAGAACGAGCATAGTGACACAGTCCTGAACCCCACAGCTGAGATGCCGCCTGCCGCAGCATCCGGCATTTTCGATGACCTCCGTGCTAATGTGTCAATGTTGGAGCGGCTACGTTTGAAAATTTCAAAAACATACATACTGCCGTAATGCCGTGTGCCAAGTTGGATGATGACGAAAGCGTACGGCAGGTCCTCGAACCGGCACAGGTGGACAGCGACTCCGATGACGACGTGCCACCAATGCCAGAAGCATCAAATACTGATCTATCTAGCACGAGCCCTTACGGTGGTACTGTCTGCCTGCAGTGACAAACAAATGCTGGCAGAAATACAGGCGGACTTAGTCGTGCATAGGCGTGCATCTGTACAGACGCACATACACACGTTTTTTTGGCCGTTGGGTCAATGAATTTTTTTTTTTTTTTTTTTCAGCGAATCCTTTTTTCAGACTCCTGATTATTTGGACTTATCGGTGGCTCCCGTCAAGACTGAAAAAATGGTCGGCGACTGTAATTATCAGCACGAGCACTCAACATTCCAGAGAGCATGCGACCAAGTTCTGTTTATCGGCACTATTTATAGTTGTCACTACAAATGATCATATTTTATCCAAAATGTGTACACGACTGGTTAGCGCTAATGAATGAGACTATGGGCCGACACTTTACACACTGGTGAGTAAGCGAAGAAGAATGAAGAACATTATTCGGTGTCACTGCATCAAGTAGAATGTTTATTTTGTACAGGCAGCAATGGGATGGATAAATGCCACCCTAGCTCGTGAAAAGTCCCGTGCAGGACTGGCACACAGAATCAGACCTTCTGGATGACAAAGAACGATCACAATTGTATCAGCGGTCTTTTCCTGTCGCCATCTGAAACAGTAATAGATAATATTTCACATACTTATCACCTCAAATAAACGTTTCTATGACAACTTGATGTTGGCATGCACAGTGCCATTCAATTATGCTGTTTTCCACCTGACAAACAAGGATGCTTGTTTGGGCATAATTTTGCGTGGTGCACTTCTTTTCTTGAGTACATGGGCACTCCAACACTCTACCCATATTCCTCCTTGGCCTCATTCAAGTACAATTACTCAGTGCTACCCAATGCCCTTTCCACTTGCTAACTAACTGTTGCAACTGTAGTGTATCTTTGCCCGTTTGTAACACAGCTTTAATACATTGCATCGTTCCCTGCACTGAGCTAGCGAGCATAGCAAGATATCAATTGGCCCCCTGGTGGGAGACAGAGCCGGGGGGCCGCCAACAGACACACCACACCCACCTTGCCCCCATCAAAACTTGAGATTCCCAATGGACGGCAGCTCTGGCAGCTTGATGTCCTTGATCTGCTGGGGCAGGTTCATGTTCTTCACAGCCGACACGGCTCTTGCTGGAGCCGCTGAGAGACCCGCCTGCAAGCATCAAAGTCTCCATATCTCAGCATGAGCGGGAGTTCACAATCATACAGCTGACCTGCCACAACGCCTAGTGTTCCTGTAATGTACGGAACACAACTCTGCCAATGACCAAGAGGACCTGCCAACGGAGTTGCATGGTGGCACTGGTTGAGAATGACACCCCACCATCCTGCAATGGCCACGATGCTACACTGGGGGGAATACAGCTTTCAGTTTTCATTAAGGGGAGATGCTCCTCAAAAAGTTTTTCGCACAAGTTTTCAGTTTTGAGATTTTGCCAGTAAAATTATTTTTGTACATTCAGCGACAACTTTGCCAGAGAGCAAGGCAAAATTTGAGCGAGAAGGTAGTAAAAATTCTATTTTATTCAGTCCCGGCTTGAGAGAGTGTTATTTTTGTCACATATCAGCAGCTTTCGATTGTCTGTATCTCGAGAATGCTGGCGTCGACCGCCATTGCCATTTGCTCGGAGAGGTAGAGTAAGCCTTCTTCTAGCCCATGGCCCCTCCCAAAGTTTCGTATTATGGTCGAAAATAACAGACAAACAAAAAAAAATGCACGTTTTGGTGCCTGTTTCAAGCGTTTCTACTGGACCTTTAGAATGTGTCAAAAGCATTTTTCTCCATTTGCACCTTTCAGCACTGTTTACGTTTTGTGCAACACATTTCGAGTACTTCCGATGGTCCAATTTGGATGAGATTTCGCACACAGCCTCTTCAAAGTGTGTAAAATGTCGATAGCTATGTGCATTTTCAGTATCTCTAATACTCAAAATGTTGACTCATAGCACCCAAAATATATACTATTGCTGTTCCTAAATTTTCTTATAAATATAGAAATTATCTGAATAAATATTAAATAGTTTTCAATATACTACCTTGCATAATCAGCAAAATGAGCTATTGCAGGCTGCTCTAAACCACCATTTAATATGAAAAAAGATGTGCACGAAAAGACCTATATTGTGCTCTTGAGGGTTGTTTCACACAAAAACTAATAAAGCTACATAAAAACTAAGAACATATTTGGAATCAGCTTAAAAAACCCAATCTGTAACCAAGGTTTCATAACTATCGGTACAATATTAAAGAAAAAGTGTTTTTGAGGACCATCTACTCTTTAGCAATCTCGACATATCAACAAAGTTTCGATCACTTGTGATCAGAAAGAGCAAGTTGGCATGATGCATGCAGAATGCACTTTACGTTCCGGTGACGATAAGAAATCTGGAAGTGATGAATGACCAGTGAGCTTTTTGGCAAGTGGCTAAGGTCATCGATGGCGTATATTTGGGTACGACTTAAAGAGCTATGAAGAGAATGCACAAGTCCAAAATGTTCATTAAAATAATTGCCTTGTTAGAATCATACTGACACCACTTTTAATGTAAACTTCCCTCAAATAAGCTACATAATTAAGAAAAAAGGGAATGGCCATGCGACCCACTAGCTCATTTCCCGCAACAGAACCTATGATGTCATACCAGCCAGCTCTACATTTAGCGGAGGGCGGCAAAAACAAACACAAATTAAGCAGAGCTTATAAGCATGCCGAACGAGCTATTTGGCTTAAATTTCGGGCACATTATTTATAAAGCAATAAGAATGGTCGGTCAAACAGTGGAAGTTACGAAAGCACATGTAAACATAGAAGTACCGATGCGTACTGCTGCTGGTACTGTGTGCACTATGCTTGGTTTAGCTGCACAGGACTGCGGGGCTTTGGGGTTGTCTCAAACGACACTCGCCGATTGACACAAGCAACGCTGTCTTACGTGACCATATTTGTCGAGCGAGCACTGTGTTTCATGAAACGATTATTTTCTACCTGAACAAAGACAAGTCAGGTTTAAATACGGTCAAAAACAAATCAAAGGCAGAAAATGGGTTGCCACGATATGGTGGCGCCATCTAGGTTCACTAACGGTAAACAAGGCTTCCCAATCGGCTGCAGAGCGGTGACGTCATTGCAGACCACGAAAACGCACGATTTCACGGGAAAATCAAAATTTTAACTTATATTAATTAATTTTTCAGTGAATAAATCATCGTTTGCATTCGGACAAGCGTTGGTGGCACTATACACCTCGAGCGTGGCTTGTAGGGGCGCCACTGAAATCCCCTAGCGGCCCGTTTCGAAAGCAGGCGCGGGAGTCTCCGTCGCGGTCCCTACTGTCGCCGTTGCTTTTGTGGAATGTTCACGACTGAGATTTAGCGTTTGCGGGAGTTGGAAATCCCTGTTTATGTGGAGCAATCACTCTGTTCGCAAATGGGATGTGTTTACGAGAG